>NW_021634452.1:0-434792 GCF_004799145.2 Neltuma alba | reverse complement strand
CATCGTGAGAACTACATACTACATCGTTTTGATAAATAACCTACGTAGTAAAAGGAAACTATACCATTTCCATAAGCAACGTAGAAAGTTGAAGAGTTTTCTGACTTATTGTTACTTGCAACAAAGACTTTTTATGTTGGCTGTAGATATAACCGACATGAAATCTTAAATTTACTTCAACTCTTACAAATGTGGATAACACTACAAAAAAAACATGCTTTTAGCGACGGAATTTTTTATTTAGCGATGGAATTAGCGACGGAAACGGATTAGCGACGGAATTTTTTCCGTCGCTAATTGATTAGTGACGGATTTTCCGTCGCTAATTACCGACGGATTTTCTGATGCTAATTAGAGATGGAAAAATTCAGTCGCTAATCCGTTGCTAACTCGATTTTTTAAAAAATAAAATAAAATGCCACGTGGCACCTCTATCAATTGCCATGTCATCACTAGGGACCACCTCCACATGTCGCTGCCCCCTCACGTCTACTGCCACGTGTGCTGCCACCTCACCTCTGCCTGCCACGTGTGCGCCACCACCATATAATTCCCTTCTCAAAGTGACTTCTCCATGGCTTGAACCCAGAACCTCCTCCGCGCGCACGTGCGGCTTTACCAAACAATTATTATGTAAAATTAAATATATATATATATATTATTTTACACAAACAATTATATATACATATATATTATTAAAAACTAAAAATATACTATATGATAATTTTAATCATAACTATTTTAATGAAAAATAATTTTTAAATATTTGTTTTACTATTTTTATAATGTTTTATTTTTAAAAAATATTTTTAATATAATTTTAATTTCTAACGACACTAATTTTGAATTTTACATCATAAATAATTTTTCATAAATAATTTTTAAATTTATTTTTTAATTAACATTGATAAGATATACAATTTAATTATATATATTATATTACATTATATTATATTATGTATATTGGGTTTATATATTTGAAGAAAATCATTTACAATTAGTAAAAAAATATTGTTATTCAAAAAATAACTACTATAATAAAATCTAATAAATTATTCTATATAAAAAATTAAATGATTTAAATAGATTATGATAAACAGTATTTTCCTACTTGTATATATATCCTATGTAATTTATTTCTTAAAATTTGCGACGGAAACAAATTCCGTAGCTAATTTCTGACGGAATTGCGACGAATTTCCGTCGCTAATTTTTTTGAGGGATTAGCGACGGAATTGTCTAATGGAAAAAGATTCCGTCGCTAAATATGGATTAGCGACGGAATTTAGAGACGGACAGAAATTCCGTCGCTAATCCGTCAAAAAAATTAACAACAGAATTTCCGTCGCAATTCCGTCAGAAATTAGCAACGGAATTTGTTTCCGTCGCTAATTTGCAACAGAATTTTTTTCCGTCGCTAATCAGTTATTTTTTTTGTAGTGTAAGTGCCATAAAAAGCATATTTTGTAGTAATAAAAATTTCAAAGACCAAAAACATCGGTCTCAAATTTCAGGAATTAAAATTCAAATGAAGTCAAATTGTAGGAATCAAAGATAACATTATCAAGCCTTTTGTTTTTTTCACACCAGAAATAAACATCACATCTTTAATTCATAAAGCATCACATCTTTGCAATTCTTAATTGTAATTAAAATATTTTCATCTTTAACTGGTTATGTGTTGAATGATCATCGGATCACTATCGTTAACAATCAAGGCAATAAATAATTAAAAACTAAATAATTAAAAATTATTATTTTATTTCAATAATGATTGACTACTTTGACTACCTACTTTGGCCATCTTTGATGATCTACTTTGGCCTTTTGTAAAATATCTCTGGCAATAGACTATGATGACCTATTGTGGCCACCTTTAACTGGCTATGTACTGAATGATCATCAGATCACTATCGTTACCGACCATGACAATAAATAATTAAATATTTCAATAATAATTGAATGGTAAGTTTCAGAGGACTTGCATTTTGTAAATTGTTACAATAATTTAATTTATAATTCAACTAGTGTAAAAAAAACATTTATTTATAAAATCTGAAACACACTATGCTCATCCCGAAAATAGGTGTGAACACTTTAAAATATGATAAAACCCACACACCTAAAACATAGAATTTATAAACTTTCTCATGCGGAGCTACAAACATATAGACATCACAAAATATATTTTTTTTATATGTTTAAACAAAAGTCACAAACTTTCTGCAGAAATTTCAGCATGACGAACCCTTCTATAAAGGGGTTCTCCCGAAATTTCTACAAAAGTAGAATCAGCAACAGTTCAACTGGAAAAAGGGTTCCATCCCAGCTGGATATCATTTTAATATTTGCTACGGATAATCTTTTCTAATGTGCCGCAGATATGCGCAAATCTAATCACTGTCACTGCATAAATCAGTAAGTGCCAAGTGGATAGGTATGAGAGTGGCCTTTTGGTTATTAAAAGTGAAACTAGAAAACCAAAAAAAAAAATACTAGCGTTGGTAGCGTTGGATTTTTTTCATGCTTCCTCCCGTCCTTAGTGTGTGTGTATATATATATATTAAAGAACTAGTTGATTAATTTAAATAGGTTAAAAAAAATTTTAAATTAGTTATTTATGATAAATAAGTGTTATTTTTTCTAAAATTTATATTAGTTAGAACTTTCATTTGATAAAACTTTTAACATGTACAACTATTATAAGGATTATTTTTTTTAAAAAAAATATATTAGAATCTTATATATATTTAGAAGTAAATTAAAAGTCAAACTAGTTTTTGTATTAAAAATCGCAGGTCGTATGTTATCAACTTTTGTGTGTACATTGGGAGCGATTTTATCTTGTCCGCATTCAAAATAAGAAAATAACTCACATTTCATGCCCGACAAATATCATAGAATGAAAAAAAAAAAAAAACACAATTCATGCATTGACTATAACTAGTCAACAATCTATCCTTAGATGCTTTCACTTGGGCAATACATAAAAATACCATGATGTATGCAAACTACTAAAAGGAAAAAAAAACAAAGGTTTTTATATCAATTATGTCAAAATTCTCCTACCTCGAGTGGTCATAAGTCTTGTTTTGTTTCATATTAATTTATAATTAAATACTATTAAATGTTAATATTTTAAACATATAATATGTCGTCATGTGTGGTTGAACAATTTGATATAATAGACATATAAAGAACTTTAAGTATTATCTATTACTAAATATCTCATCATAAACAGTACTATCTTTGGTTCTTAATATAAAAGATAGTCTGATATTCAATTTGATCTTAAATATAAGATTTTTATTTATTTTGTCTCTTATATTTATCTTTTTTTTAAAAAAATAGTCCTTGTTGTAGTTACATATATTAAATATTCCATTAAAAGATAGTTTTCACTAATACACATAATTAGTAAGAATATTATTTATTACAAATGACTAATTTAACTAATTTTTTTAATTTTTTCACATCAATAGACTATGACTTGTGTTGAGGACGGGAGGTGGTATTATATTTGTTGTAGTTTTGGTACGCACTATCATGCACAGATATTTACCATCCATTCAGGCTTCTTACAATTAAAACAATTCCCCGAACTTCTGAATTCAGAATTTTTACGTCTTAATTGAAGTTTCAACCAAAAAAAAAAAAAATACTCTCACATCCCCTCTCTGTTATACCAACACGTGGTTTATCTAATTTTCCATCGCCCACGTCTAATAGGTCACATAGACCATATACCTAGATGGGTTGTACGGGAATATACCGAAACCCCTGCACACACACTTTCAACAATATTTAATTAACAGTTTATATTTGTTTCATTATGCCACATTATATATCAACTGATTTTGAAATAATTTCCTACTATTGATCAAATAAGATAGTTACAGCATTTTGATCTTTGATGGAATGACAATCACAGTATGTAATTAACCTTATCTTTTTATGGCTACCCTTCTCCCTAACATTTGGAGATCATATTGTTTGTAAATTTTTAGGTATCTACAATACAATTGGCTATTAATTCATACATTTTCTCCGGGACTTTTGTAATCAAATACCATACATTGATAATGTTAAAGAAATATATGCATACATTAATCAGCAAGGGTTGAGTCTAGTAAAAGGAGTTAATCCCTCACAAAGTGACAAACCAAGCTTTGAATTTCTATTGAGAGGGGTGTCTATATTTAGGGGGTGTTTGGATAGAAACCAAACCATGGTTTCAGAAGTGTTTTTACGGATTACGAAGTAAATATGTGGAGGAGGTTACCTCGTTTTGCGGAAAAGTGATTCTGAAACCTAGGTTTTGGTTTTGCCAAACACCCCTATTCGATGGTACTTCAAATATGATTATTCCTGGTAAGAGCATACTTATCCGTAGAAAAAAAAAATGTACACAAAAGTAAAATTTTTTGGGTTGAATATCTTTTTTAATTTATTTTCCATCATCATCACCTTTATTGGCCCGGCCTTGATGCTTTAACAAATGGATGACGTTATTAAAAAAGCCCATTACTCCCTATTAGAGGCCTCAAATCCACAGCAACCAGAAACTAATGACACTGTGATTTAGTGATGCTTTTCATAATACTTTTGTAATCCTATCTATAAATCATTTTGAAGATGTTTAATCAGAATTAAAAAATTAAATTATTAATTCAGCTTTAAAATTTAATAACTTTTAATTATATATATACTTTTCAAGAAAATAATTATATACACAATAATAAATGAATGGTAAATAATATATTTATGTAAAAAAATTCAATGAAATGAATTATAAATAGGACCCAAAAAAAACCTTCAATCTCTACCTCCTTATAAATAAAAACCAAAGGAGTACTTATTTTATTATTAACTACTTAATAGTCAATATTATTTATAACTAATTAATAATTACTAATTTGTAAAATCATCGTTATATAAGTTGGCAAAAAATGATCGTTATATAAATTATGATAATATCTCAAGAGCATGAATAATATCCCATGTTTCTCTAAATAAATGAAATAAAAAGTCATGAAATATTTTATTTTATTTTTTTAGCCACAGGTATCATTATATTAGAAGTAATATTATTTGAAGTACTATCAAGAGTTAAATGTGAGTATCTCTCCTAACAAAGATTCAAATCATAATTCACCATATTATAAAGGACTAGTCCACTCTACTAGACCCAGTTTTAAATCTACCTATGAAGTTCTAATGAAATTGTCGCTAATTTGTGGGCCAACAAAGGCCAACAAATGTTGATCCAAGTTAGGAATTGATTCAAAGCCCATAAGATTGTAAGTTTTGAACTCCCAAGACCTAAGTCACTAAAACTTTTTATTGTTTAAAAAAAGGGAAATTCTCAAATCATTATAATTTAATATAGATATACTCATTGTATTTTAAATTAAGAATTCTACTATTCAAATATAAAATCTAACCAAATTTCTTCAACTACCGATAAAATTAATCATACTATTTTAATATCTACACACATGAAAATGGCTACAAAATGTTTTAAAACAGAATTAATTTTCTTCAAATCACATTAAAAAGATAACCAAACAAAGTGGGTTTTGTAATAGAATGAGTGAAAAAAATAAAGTAACAATCACATGGATAATGAAGTGAAAGTAATAATTTTCGAACAGTTGGTATCAGTCACTTACTCAAGTTAATTCGAATTCATCATCTTCAAATAGCAAAGTAACATAATTATTTGGAAATAGATGGGAAAATCCTATAGCATTTGGACTAATGACCATGACAATTTAATTAATGAGAAGTATCCATTTCCTCGGAAATTGACAGAAACATGATAAGGAAAGGGTAACTTTTCTTTTAGTTGGCCAAAAAGAAAATAAAAAAGTAACTGTTGACTTGTTAGCAACATGCTCCATGCCTTGGCCAATTGATTACTGAGGAAGTTAAAGCGAGGAAGATGAAAAGTTCATCAAAAACTCAGCTCTAAAAGGCCATTTATATCATATGTGTTCTTTGCTGATGATGTTCTGTTATTCGAGGAAGCTTCAAGTAATCAAATTGAGGCTATGAGAGAAACCATGAAGTTCTTTTGTGATGTCGAGAAAGTTATAATCTTGCAAAATGTCAAGCATTTTTCTTCAAGAAGTGAATTTTAACGTGGCTAGTGAATTAAGCCAAAGCCTGGGTATTCACATTACAAAGTACTACCTCTAGTGCTTAATATAAGAGATGGTTTAACATTCAATTTGATTCTAAACATAATATCCCAATCCACTTTATCTTTCATATTTATCGTTTTTTTTTAAAGTAGTCATTGTAATAATTACATATGTCAAAGATTTCATCAAATGATAATTCTAACTAATACACATGATTAGCAATTGTACTTTAGAGAAGATCACCTTTTTATTACAAACAACTAACTTAACTAATTTTCTTAGTCTACTCAAATTAATCAACTAGCTTTTATATTAAGGATACCTAAGGGTCTCTTTCCTCCACAAAAGAATGACTAAAGTGATTCATCTGCCAATCCTCCCAAGGGTTCAAAAGAGATTGGCAGCATGAAAGTGTAATTTCTTAATTATGGCGGGGCGAACAATTCTTAATACTACCTCTGATGTTTAATGTAAGAGTTAAATAACTAATATATAAATAACAAGAAAATTAGCTAAATTAGTTATATATAATAAATAGATATTGTCTTCCCTAAAATATCTTTGTTAATAGTGTGCATATTAATATGTAGATTGCTTTGAAAAAAATAAATAAATATGAAAGACAAAATGAATTGAGGTCATATATTTGAGATCAAATTGAATTTTTAACTAGCTCTTATATTTAAAACTATATTTAAGACTAGATATAATAATTAAATAAAAACTTTTACTTCTACTCAGCTATCAAATACAAACAATACTCCTTCCAAAAAGAATCAACGACAGCGATACTTATTTGTTTACTTGATCCAAGTTTAATTCGGTTAAATTGGCCGGTCTGTCCTTGTTTTTTTTCTAATATATCATCATGATACATATTTGTTTACTTGATTCCCATCCAATCTAACTTAGCTTTCTCCGTTCTCAGATGGTAAATCTTGCTCATGTAAACACAAAAATACCAATGAATTCCCACTGATGTAGCTAATATTATTTATTTTAAGCAGATAAGGAGATAATGTCTAAAATATCACAATAAATATAAAATATTAGGAATCATGCATCACATATATTTATGAGTCCAATTTTGACCTTGCTAACATTGGAATTGAGTATACAAGTCTTTTAAAAATAATTTACTAATTACTTAATTATTAAATTTTTATACTTGAATAGAATTGTATGTTTAAATGTTTTTGCCTATCTGCTAATTGTCTATATCGTGACGATTCTAAGACTACAACAATCAATATATTTTGATTTTTCAAATCTGACTTATGATCATTTACCGTAAACGTTAGTTGACTCATAGATCCTTCATTGATGTGTTCTGAACTCTATACATAACACACCAGGTCACAACTCAGCAACCCAAAGTCAAATTCACACTACAGTCATGTATGGTGGAGATTTTTCTTTAAAAAAAAAAATAATTTGCCAGTCTTTATAATTTTACTTAATTTTTAATTAGGTTTGTGTAGCGCCCCCCCCCATTTAGGTTCTAGCAATTTCTTCAATTGTAAGCATTAGCACCTATAGCCATGACTTGTTAATTAGGGTTGGGATGGATGTTGATTAAACAACATGCAAGTTATGAAAAAATATAAAATAAGAAGAGATTTTTTTTACAAATAAAATGATAAAATAAAATTTATTATTATTGACATAAAAATTATTATGCTCATAACCATCTCCTTACATTTATATATAATTTGCGATCAGATTCATTTTGATTTTATTTAGATGTGGTAAAATCAATTCATGGGTATGCTAAGTGAAAAGAAATCTACTACCTCCGGTCCTTAATATCAGAACTTTTTTGACTTCTATTTTGGTCATAAATATAAGACTCCAATTCATTTTGTCTCTCATATTTATCTTTTTTTTTAAAGATAGTTCTTTTAATAATAGTAATTCTAGTCAATACACTTGATTAGCAAGGATATTTTAGGAAAGATAATACCTATTTATTACAAATAACTGATTTAATTAATTTTCTTAATCTACTCAAATTAGTTAACTAGCTCTTATATTAAAGTCCAGGAGGTAGTACATCATTAGCAACTAATGCCGTTTGCCTTACAAATTAACAAATTATATAGGAGTATAGGTAGCAATAACCGTAATTAACAAAACTACAAGGACTTAATTGAAAAATGCAAGGACCTGAATGAAAGTCATGTAAAATTATCAGGACTTGCATATTTGTCTTTTCCGTTCCTTTTGGAAATCCACGAAAGGAGACGAGGAAAATAATTTCCGGGAAAGCTCTTGTGGAAATTTGTTTTCTTTCGAAAGCGATTTCTGCCCAAACAAGCCAAAAAGTCGTTATAGATTGCTACTTCGTTGATATTACCAACCCGATTATAAATATCAAGTTTTCTAATAATCTTCTTACATTTTCTTCTTGGTCAACGTCATCTTTTGAATTGTCTCAATTATTTGTTTTTTAATTAATTATTTGTGGAGATTTTTATCCACCCATCATTAAGATATCTATTCTACACGTCATGGAAAATACACTTGGAATTTTATGCATCATTTAATTGCTTCCTCTATCAAATCAAATTGTCATAACCAATTCCATGACTTTTTGTTGGCACCGCAAATGTTCGGGTCATCACAAGTAATAAAGTGATAAGTAGAGTATCGTTCCCACGAGGATTTGGTTTCAAAACCCAGTCAAATATTGATTATCATACTTTCACTTAATTTGAGTAATACAAATATCAAGAGTGAAAGTAATTATTTATAAAATTAAAAATTAATAAAAAGAAAAAGTGATTCTTCAATTCCAAGGATTCAAAGGGACTTAGGATTATTTATCCCTCTTATATTTCAAAAGTACTCAATTAAATCCCCATTATAATTGCTTCTTAATTATAGATTATGTTAGCCAAGGATACTAAATTACCTATAAGTGCTTTCTCAAGTCTCCAAATAAGTGTTTAGCTCAATTAATTCCTTAATCTCTTAATTAATTAATTAAGTCCCAATTTTAATTGCAAACCTTTTGTGACTATGTGTGGTTCATGAGTATATCCCTATCTCATTAACAAAACCATCCATCCAACTCACAAATTTCAAGTTCTCACATGATTAAACTCAAGTTCTACACTCAACCTAGCCCTCTCAAGTATCAATCAAGTGAACCCAACAATCTCATTGGTGGCCAATCAACAAGAAGCACTAAGCATAGAGTAAAGTCAACACGATCATATCATTAATCACAAATATATAGGGGAAATGAGTACTTAATCCATACAAGAATTTAAAATAATCCTAGAATCAAAGTATTTAGCCACACATACTCAGAAAATCCACAAAAATATATATATACACATCAGCACAAAATAGAACGAGAGTAGAGAAAGCAAAATGGAAAGGAAAAACCAAGGAAAGAAACCCAAATCTCTTCAAAGCTCCAACTTCTAGCTCAATCTCCCCCAAGAAGCAAGCCCTAGCACAGCCAAAGACTCCTAAGAACCATCCAGAACTGAAGAATGGTGGCCAAAGTCGAGTTCGGGGTCTTAAAACCTAAAATTTTCGAGCTTAGTTGAGCTGTGCGTTTTGTTGTCAGCGACTGTGCTGCGGCCTAAAAATTCTACACCGCAGCCAAGTTTTCCTTTGTTTCAGTTGAGCCACAGCCAGGTTAGAGTGCGCCGTAGCTCATTTTGCCTCTGGAAAATTTTGTACTTCTAGCTCAAATGAGGAGTTCTACCTATGATTTGGCCTCTACTTGTTCTTCTTTGATCACCATAATGTAGTTCTTAAGAAACCTTGATCTTTAATTCCTTTCGAAGTACTTCCAAGTGGCTTGAAACTTTAATTCTTAGACCAAAATAACCTTGCAAAAATGACAAACTTTAAAGCTCAAAATAACAAAGATAAATGCCAAAATATGAACAAATACATCTAAGAGTGCATAAAACTTAAAGAAAAACTGCTGAAATAACATGAAATTCTGGAGATTAACACTTTTCTTACCAAGGACCCATTAATTAATATTACAAATTTCACTACTCTTCATATTAATGTCTTTCGAAAAGGTAAATTCTGCTGAAAGAAGCTATTGCTTTAGATTAAACAAAAGCATTCTGAAGCATGGGAGATTAATTTATTTCTCTCTCTCTCTCTCTCTTTGTGAAAAGAATTTCGAAGGTAGACGTATATATGGTGTATATAGACACAAAACTATTTACATCATATACGTTTGCACACTACTTTATCAAATAAACTATTTCTCCTAAATCTAAACGTAAAAACATAATTAAGGAATTTATTTTAATTCTAAATATAAAAGATATAGCATATTGTACAGATAAGATCCTTAACACCGAAAGATCCCAAATCCTATATCTAGTGACTAGAAAGAGGCATTACTGAGCTCTATGTAGCCTGGTCGCCTCCTTCATCTTCGTCTTCGTTCTCTCTGCTTAACTCCTCCAATGATTTCCCTTTGGATTCTGGCAAGAGGAACGCAAATAACATCCCAACAAAATTAATCACACCAAGCATAATAAGTGAATTCTTCACCCAGATGCCAGTTGGATACCCTTCATCTGTATTTTCACGACGCTTGCTCTGTGCGGCAATCGAAAACCCGATCACACCGATGGTTGCTCCGGCTTTTCCGGCGGCCGTGGATATCCCATGGTAAGTGGACCTCAACCTTGCCGGGAAAATCTCGGCGGGGACAATGAAAGTGGTGTATTTGGACCAAAATTGGTGAAGAAGAAAGTGAGAGAGTACATTACACTATTCGATTTTGTTTCATTGTCCAGTGATCATATGGGATTGCAAGAGCAAACATGAAGACTGTCATGAAGAAGAAACCTATCAGTTGGATGAAGAAGCGACCCAGATAGTCTATAAATACCACTGTAAACCAATAACCTGGCATTGTACCACATAATGTTATAAGTGTTTGTGCTGCCGAAGCCTTGTAAACCTATACATATCATCCATTGAATCATCATTAGTCTTCACTCTTCATCAAGGACAAAGGTTTTAGTCAATTAAAAAAGACTCAAACATATTTACTGAGTCATAAGGAACCCTTAGAAACTAAATTTAATATGATATCTTAATTCAAAACCTTGATCCATATAATGCCTCTCAGACTTATTTTCCCACTGCGTACTCTTGTATCTCAACTTTAACCGTGTCTATGTGATTCATTAACATGAATGGATACTTACATCACTTAAGCTCACTAATTTAGTGAATTAGAAACGAGGGAGATTTTTTAACTTTTGAGAAGAAATATGCTATATATATATATACACACATAAATATATATACCTCGTGGATTGCGTTCATGTCTTCAGCCGGAGGAACCCACCCAACTGCAGTGGAAATATCCTTCTGAAAGATATTACAACTGTAATACGCAATATCTAATAGAAACCAAGTGGAGGTGGTTCCGAGCAAGTGAAGGCCATGTCTGCGAGCAAATTCCCGACTGAACAACCCGTATCTGTTCTTCCTCTGAGTCATCTTCTCTAACTTTTCTGGTTCAGCTTCAATGTCAACTTGCAGTACTTTAGCCATGTCATCGGCGACTTGCTTCGCATTCTTAGCCACCAGCGCCGTATAATGAGCTGTCTCCGGCGTTTTCATATGCCAGTAGTAAGTGAGAGCGGCTGGGACAGCACCAAACATGAGAATGATTCGCCAAACATAGTCGGCTTGAGGAACAAGAGAAGCGGCGGCGTTGACCTTATAAGGAGGAGCTTCGTAGGTGTGGTCAAACGCCGTCGCGACAATTAGGGAAATAACACCGCCGAACAGAATCCCGAAGCCTTGCATGGCGAAAACCGCGGCGATGAAAGCACCACGGGTATTTTTATTGGCATATTCCGACATGATGTTGGCGGAGAGAGGGTAGTCGCTGCCGATGCCGAATCCGAGCCCGAAGCGGAAGAAGCAGGGATTGGTGATGACGCCTTTTGCTGATTTACGGAAAGAGAGACCGGAGGCTAGAGACCATGAGAATGAGAGTTAAACCATAGACCTTTTTCCTCCCCATTTTGTCACCCAGCCACCCAAAGAAAAGCTGGCCTCGTAAGGTGCTAAACAAGGCGATACCGTTGACGGCGGAATTCACGCCGGGAGGGAGGGCTCTGGGCGACGGTGCACTGTCGTGAGTGTAGTAGATGCGGCCGAGCAACTTTGTGATGTTTGGTAAACTGAAGAGGTCATAGGCGTCAGTGAAGAAGCCCATGCCAGCAATTACGACGGCCTTGAAGTGGTACCATTGTACCCTGGCAGCATCAAGAGCACTAAGCACTCGAAGTTGGCTAGACATAGTTGGCCAGACCCAGAAATGACACCCGCGTTCAGATTATAAGGAGAGAAAAAAAAAAACACACACACACACACACACTCACGCGCGCGCGCGCACACACATAATGTGCTATTTATTAGAGTTAGGCAAAACTTATTTTTGTAAAATATGTTTTGAGTCCTCTAACCCTAACACTGTAAATCTTAAATAATGATTTTTTTGTACAATAGTCATTGTTATTTTAAAAATTAAGTTTAACATGCTAATTTGAGAATACTTTGTCAATATTTAAAATTTAAATATTAGTGTTTTTGTTAACGTGGTTAAAATTAAAAGATTAAAAAAATTTTATAAAATTAAAAGTCTAAAATAAAGCATGATGTAAAATTAAAAGGATAACTGTGTACATTGATTTATGGTTTAAGACGTGTCCAGCACCATAAAAATTTTGTCGGGTACATTCAACATTCTAAATTATTTTGTGGTGTGCACAGCGCTTTGAAGTATTTTTTAGGTGCATCTAGTACTCCTAAAATATTTTGTGGTGTAATTTTACTTTAAAATACTAATTTCTTTTAGAAGCCACTATTATTTCATGAACAATTTTAACTTCGTCATGAAAAATTACTCAAAAGGTTCATTAAATGAATACATGTTATTGATTTTTAGTATTCTTTTAGGGTATTGGATGTACCTCAAAAAAATACTTCATGGTACTGGATTAACTGTAAAACATTTTAAGGTACTGGGTACATTAAAAAAATACTTTTTAGTACTAGACATATTATAAAATATTTTAAAGAGTTGGACGTAACTGAAAAAAATATTCCAATTGTTCCCACCTTAACCCCTAATCTATTACTACTTACACACGGTAACCGAAGGAAGACTTGACTTTTGATAGAAACTGATATAGGATATGCCACGCGCGCAATTGAATATGCCAACCCGTCCGTCGTTATATGCTCGTCCCAATAGGTCAAGGAAACAGGAAAGAAACAGAGGAACCATCCTAATTACTGTTTGGCCGGTCTTAATTATCAAAATACGGCGTTTTGTAATAAAAATCTTCACTTCAGTTTAACCCATTAATGTGAATGGAAATTAGAAGCAATGTTAGAAGATACTAAGAATAATTTTTTCGGTAAAAATTATATTACTTGCTACTATTGTCACCAGCGATGGTGATCCGCTAATCGCTGGTAACCAATCAAAGTGGTTAGTTAAAATGGTTAAAATGGTAGTTTGATATTTTATGAGCAAGAAATAACGTTAGTCCGTCGGCATTTAATTTATCGCTAATTTTGACTACTTAATCTATATTTAGATGACGTATTTGTAATTTTCTAAGGCCTTATCAATTGCCTTTCTTGTTTTCTAAGGATAAAACTAATGAATATTTTATAGAGGGAGAATAATAAAATATTTTGGGAGAATATCTATATAAAGTCTTAAAGAAGGAATATAATTTTTCTTTAAATAATACTTAGATCTGGTTTCTTTTATCTATTATGTCAATTTTTTCAATCACATATAGCCCTGTGTCCTATTTGTTTATGTGAGTTTATAATTAAATACTATTAAATGTTAATATTTCAATAATAGTACACATAGTCATGTGTAGTTAAAAAACTTGACATGGTAAATATAAGGAGCTTGGCGTGAGTATTGTTCTCATTTAAAAGTCTCAATAACAACAAAACTGTCTGCGATGACAAGTTTTAATAGAACTTTTTTATAGTTATTTCATTGGGAGAATTATAAGGAGGTCCTAAGCAAATAAAATAATTACTAGTAAGTTTCAATGATCAGTGAATAGTTATATGTCATTGCAAAATGCTTTATTGTCGTTATAACTTTTTAGTTATGTTACTTACTTGGGACTTTATAAAAATTCTCCCTCTTGGGACCTCATAATAATTTTTCCAAATATATTTTATATTTAAGGAGCGATATTCAGAGGTTTATTATGCAATAAGCAGTTTAAAAGTTATTTTCATACAAATTAAGACATAGCACCTCTCACTTACTTATCTTGAATACCGTAAAATCACTTTATTTGCTCCTCACATTTTTATTTAGCAATTTTCCCTTTTTATTTTTTATTTTTATTTTTTGAAGTTTCAGTTGGTTATTTTTTACTAGTTCAGCCAGCATTTAACTAGTTCTAACTCGATTCGATTTTGGGATATATTTTAGGTCTAATCAGTTAGACTGGCTGGTCTAGTCTTTGGTTTTATATCATTTCTTTGGTATTATTATGCATCCTTCTCTAGATATTTTCATCCCTCCAACTTGGCTTCTCCTTCCTTACTCAATCTTGCTTACAAAAACACAAACATGCCAATGAATTCCCATTGATGCAGCTGATCTTAATTATTGTAACTAATCAAGTAACGAAATGATATCCAAAATGTACCAAGGAATCCCAAAATACTATGGAAAATATCACAATAAATATAAAATATATACTCTGTCCTATCCTTAATATAAGAATTACCTAACTAATTTGGATAGATTAAAGAAATTAGTTCAGTTAGTTACTATATTGATAACAAATATGAGTTGATTTTCTTAAAATACCTTTTGTATGTAGTCATGATTTTTCTTGGATAAAAAACCATTTAATATGCATAATCAATAGGAATGCTTGAGATAATGGATTACAAATTAAATTTAGAAAACAAAGTAGATTGAAATCTTATATTTAGGACCAAGCTCAAAGCTCAACTAGCTCTTACATTAATGACCGAAACTTATATATATGAGGAATCATGCATCACAAAGTAGTTCGGGTCCAATTTTGATTATGCTAACGTTGGGATTTTGGAAAACTCAAGACATATGCTTACTGATGAGTGATTGGTACCAAGTCTTCATTTAAAAAAAAAAAAAAGAACTCTAATGATTATAACTCGTATGCTTGGAGGTTTAAGTGTTTTGGCCTATCATCCTGTCTTAGTTATTCCGATAACTCTTAAGAGTATAACAATGAATATATTTTTATTCTTCAGAATAGTAATGATTTATGATCATTTATCTTATACGTAAATTGACCTATAGATCCTTCAAAAACAACCATTCTAAATCAACCAATAAATTTAGTTTTTTTATAGTAACTTTAGGAAATAATTTTTTTTTCTTTATAACCAAACCATGCTAACAGCAGACTTAAATTTATCACAAGCATATATAAACTAACTTACTATATAATAAGGTTATCCCTAATAGAAAAGAACAGCAAGCAATCATATACCCTATCACAGATAAAAGAATCTTTCTTAACTCATTCAAAAGTGAACCATGTTAGAAAAGATTAGTCTTATCTAACATGGTTATAACATAACATATGAGATCAATCGAAATTGTAAGACTAATAAATTCAAAATCACCAAATCTGTAATCCTAGGCTTTTGGCTAACTACCAGCATGCATACCACAACAGAACAAATAAAAGGACACAAAAATATGATAATGTATGAATCAATTAAACACAAATCATCCTATGATGGCAATATACAGGAAAAAACATAACTTAGAGATCGAGGAGGCCCTACAAGTCATTATTGAAGCTTTACTTCTCCTGAGCCTTCCCTGTCCCTCCTCTAAAGCTTTTACATGAAAAATGTTAAACGACAGGGTTGAGACAACGTCTCAGTAACCAAATCCTTACCTATTACACACACTAGTATGGGTTAGCGACGTATCGGATGGGATATACAGAGCTAATAACTATAAATAGACATTTATTTAATATTTAAACCCACAACAACCATATAAGTCAAATATTTTTGCTAATCTCATGCGGCTGAAAATTTAAAAAGAGATAACATACTTTTATTTATTCAAAAAATATCAATATGAATGAAGATTTCATATCATATGCAATCCATACACCCAAATCCATCCTTATATCCTCCTTATTTTTGTCGACTAAACCCATAGGCTAAGTTATTTCCATTTGACTGCCTACTCTAACAAGCTTACCACACAAGTGATCTGGATTAGCCAAAGACCATAGAGCACTCAATGGACCATGGGTCCCCCTCGAAGAACTAGTTGGGTGTCGCAGTCCCTCAAAGAACTAGTAGGACAATAATAGTAGCCAACCATAGAGTTCCATATGAAAGCCAATACCACGTGGCAAGTTCATAGATTTCAATAACTTCGATCATCTCCTCCATAACCCATACCAAATGCACATGATTTAAAACATTCAAATGGATATACACATATATAAGAACATAACTCATTAAAGTTTTAATTCACACATCATATCCCAAAGATTAATTATTTTCAAACTCACTTTATTTAGTTCCCTTCAAAACAGTATTCCACAAGATGGTTTATGCAAATAAAAACTTCATATAAAATAATTTAAGTATAAAAACCACTCACCAACACATACTAGAACATGCAACAAATAGAAATTCAATTATCTGGTCTCCTAGCTAACCGTCAAATACAAATGAGACCCAAACTCAAAGTATGCTATAGTAGCATTTATATCTATAAATAAAATTAAAAAATTATCTCTACAATATTAAAGTAAACTACTCACAAATTTTTAGCCTTTAACTCTCACTCTAAGACCTTCAACTGTTACTCAGGATTCTAAAAAAGCTTTTTCTAAGGTTAAGAGTAAGAACATATATATGAGGATTCATATTCAATTCCTTGGTTCCCTTAACTTGTATTATTCTTTAATTATTAAATTATATCATTAAAACCACCAAATTCATAACCTAGATAGAGAACTCCAAATCCATAGCTTATATTCTATCCTTGAAAATCTCAAATAAACAAATTTAATATGAGTTAAGTTATTCTTACTAAAAGAGTCTAATTATTGATCCCACCATTGAATTTAACATCTTAAATGTCATAAATCAATTCTCCAAATTGTAAATTGATCCAATAGTGACAATATTTGAAAATGATAATTTACTATTTAGGGTTCTATTTACAAAATCTAAAACAATAAGTTCAAAGCATACTTAATAACTCCTACCTCAAAGATCGTATTGATGCTTTGTCTTGCCCAGAAAAAAAAAAAAAAGATTGTATCGATGATCTAACCATTGAAATCAATGAGTTTGAAGTCCAAGACTAGCTGACCCAATTATAGCCTGATCCAACAGTTCACGAACTAGTAAGCATACCTTTACTAAGACTGTCTCAGTTTTGTACAAAATTATTTAACTCACTTTTAACTCTCCCATACTACCACCTATATATAGGCTCGTAGAACTCCTTCTTCCCCTCATTTAGTCGATACGGGACTTCTCATCATTGGTATTTTACCCATCCTCTCATCATTTAGTCAAAGTGGGACTTGTTAACATTGTTATATTATTCATTTATTTATATATATACACACACAATTCATACACACACATACACTCATACATAAGATCATACTTGTTTTAATTACTTATATATATATTCAACCTTTGTTAATTTGATCATAATAAATATTTACTTAAACCTGAGAGATAAGAAAATTAGAATGTTACATAGTATTGAATACAATATAATATACACCACTCAGCAGCCCAAAGTCAAGTTGCTATTGGAATATTTTCAAAATGAAGTCAGTGTGTTTTGAAAATTCATGTCCCATCCTTATAAATTAAGAAATTTATGTGAGGAGTTGTGTTGAGAGTTATAATACAATGTCATCAATGTTGTTTCTTTGGTTTTTAAAGGCATCAATGAAAGGTTATAATCAAATGTGTGATAACAACCACTTGGTTAAGGGCTATGCTATTTAAGAAAACTCTACATAAACTAAAGATGTGGCTCTTCATGAAAATATTATTTTAAATAACATTTAACTATTAAAGCTACATTGATTCATAAACCAACATACAGTTATAACTTTTAATTAGATATGTTATCTCAAGAGACACCTCTTTAAGGCATCACTTCATAGTTTATAAATGCTCCTCGCCATCATTGCATTTGCAAAAGACATAACACACAACAAATACAAAATCAAACTCATTGTATTTATCTTTGAGTGCATATAGAGATAAAGTCGAATTATCACTTTATAAAAATCATTGTTGCCTTAACTTGAGTTCTAGTAGTGAAAACCATACTCAATAGTTTTCATTGTATCTGAAGAAAATTTGCTGGTAAACTCAATTGGCATCCTAAAATTGAAAAAGGTAAGACGAATTAAACCCAAAAAAAAAATTGTAAACATAAGACATTGGGCATCACTTTTTTTTTCCTCATCTTTCTTCCTACTTTTCAGAGAACCATTGCGATCAACAATTCCTGCTACAAGCATGTATGATCTCCATTAAAAGAAAAAAAAGAATATGGACATCAGTAAACTGATATATGATTTTTAGAAGTCAACGAATGGAAACGAATAACATACTTTCCAAGAAAGCCCTTATGGAAATTGGTTTCACTCTTGAGTGATTTTGGAAAGCGATTTCTGGCCAAACAATGATTACAGACTGCTGCCAAATTCGCTATAGAGTGCTACTTCTTCGTTGACATTACCAACTTGCCTTTAAGTACAAAGTTTTCTATTCATTTGCTTACATTCTCTTTTTTTCCCATCAAAAGTGCTCCTTTTATCCTTTAACTGTAGCTCCTTATTTTTATCAAGTAATTTTTTACTTCTCTAACCCTAATGTTATTGGTTTTATTAGCAAAAAACTGCCGAAGCTTAGAATCTATTGTTTCAATGGCACCTCCACTCCTTAGCAAGGAAATTGTGTGTTTTATGCCCCAGAGTGACAAAAATAAAGGTAAGTTCAGAATTTTAAAATAACAATGATTGGGAAAAAAAAATCATTTGAGACAAATGACTTTGGGTTTGAGGATTGAAGAAGAGCTCTATAAAATAGCTGAAGGCTCAAAAGACACTTCGTATAAAATTTAAAGGTTAAAAGTACACTTTTGCCTTCTTTTTGTGGTCAACGTTATCCTTTGACTTGTCCCAATTATTTGTTTTTTTAATTTAATTGATAATTTATGGAGAATTTTATCCATCAATCGTTAAGATATCAATTCTACACGTCATTGAAAATACAGCTGGAATTTTACGCATTATTAATTGCTTCCTCTATCTGAGCAAATATATACGTCACGTTCTATGACTTTTCTTTCCGAAGACCCGTTAATTAGTATGCTGAATTTCCCGTCGTTAAGTATTTTGAACTTTCTACTTTCCTTCCTGTCTTTGTCCAGAAAATGGAAGAAATTATGTGATGATAGTAACCTTCTTTATTTGCAAATTAGTTTTGTAAAAATAAAAGTCTGCTCCACTTGATAGTGCACACCATCTTATTTTTATAGATTCCAAAAATTACCAAAATAATTTGTTTAAAATTAAACATCATAGGGATTATATAGCATACAAGTATGGGTGGAAGTTTCATATAAAATCTACTAAATCGATCCACAGAATGAAGTTGATGTGAATAAAAATTATTGTACGAAACTCTCAAGATTAAAGCAAATTGATGCCGCGCTTGACCCCTATACCATACATTCCAAAGATGCTGTTGCTTTAGATTAAACAAAAGCATTATGAAGCACGATAGATTTCTTTTAATTACTTTTTTAAATTGTGAACAGAATTCGAAGGGAGATCATGCATTACAAATTGTATGACTATATACATAAACTGTTTCTAATTATGAAGAACAGACGAAAAAACTATTTACACCACAAAGTTTTGCAACGCACTATACAAAAGATAATACTTCCCCTAATCATAAATATAAGAGTTAATAGTGTTTGTTTTTATCCTAACTCCATCCGCTATGTTTTCTAAATTTATAATTTTTTTCCTAAACTCTCCCTAGTTTGCATATATTCAAAGGGTTTTTTAATCAAGGGGGCAACTTCAAATGAAAAAAATATATATATATATCATCCTAGTCACTAATTTAATTAACGATGGCATAGCAGGAGACATTCTATAAAGAGGTCCAAAAACCCAACTAGCCATCCAAAGCGTTCAATGGATCTCCATACAAAGTCTCCTCCTACGCTCTCATAGATCGGAAAAAATAGTTTTGCAATAGGGTGTTCATTTTCTTAATAAAATTACAATTTTGCTCCTGATCTTATTTTTTAAGTACACTTTTATCCTTGACTTGTTAGTACTACAATTTTACCCATAATTTTTTTTGTGCAACAAGGATAGGCGTAAAATTGCGTAAAAAATCAGACATAAAATTACACACAAAAAAAGGATCAGGAGTCAAATTGCATCTGAGAGATAATATTAGGAGTAAAATTGCATATGACAACAGGATAAAATTACACATTTATCCTTCTTTTCATCATAAAATTGAAACTTCACATATTGACCGCGGAGACTCACTGAACCAAGCATTTAATAGTACATGACCTGAAATACGTACCCCAAAAACAAACAAAGAAACAAGAAGGACAAGACCTAATTGAGAGAGTGGGGACCCAAACAAATGAGATGTGGACTTATCATAAAGATCATCCGCTCAATGGCCCTTAATTATGCCAATAATGAAGGCAACTTGGAAGGAAAAGAGTAGTCAACTTGAAGAATGGTAAGAGAATAATCAACCATACAAAATGAAAACGTAATGAATATGAATAAATAACAAAAGAATCAGATTGACTATTTTTGTGTTTTTTGTTTTGGCCAAAGTTTTCTAAACAATTTCTGACATTATTTTCTTTATTAGAACCAAATGGTATTCAAATCCATTTGCCTATCCACTCGTTTCCCGTTCTTTCGTTTTGGTCAAGTCCTTGAGTTTTTGGTTCAGCTGGCTTTTATGAAATGTATTTCTGCTAATAAACCATTAAACCAGTATGTATATATATATGTACGTATATATATTGTGAACTTTTACAACTGCCTCAAACCTACTCTATGTTTTGTAGTTCTAGCACTTCTTCAAATACTTGGAAGATTTGCAGAATTTGGGAGGATTTCATGGAAAATGTGGAAGCAAGATAACGGCTTTTTGGTTTGATAAATGGTCCCAAATTTTATTATTGGCCCATAGAAAATATGGGTTGGGAAAGGAATGGGCCCAGAAACTATAGAGGCCCAAGTCCCTGAAAAATTTGAGACTTGTGGCTTGGTGTTTGTTTCATGAATTTCAATAGAGGTCTCAGTTAGTTTCATTTATTTGCTTGATCTCTGCTATTTTCATTCTTTATTCACTGTATTAGTGAGGGTGATCATTACATTAAGCCTCCCAATCCTCATTGCCATGAAGGTGTCATCTGCTGGAGAGAATATTAAGTGATAAAAACTTCTCCCGTCAAGTTTGCATGCGTTTTGAATTGATAAAACTAAGTGAAAAATAGATCTCCCTCTTGTTCGTTTGGGATAACATATTATGAAAGTGGCCAACCTTTGAAAAGAACTTAAAAACAATCCTTTTGAAAGCTACTTGGAACGGAGGTTGCAAGTTAACACGGTCAAATATGATGAATTTGTAGATGAACCCAATCTTAATTAATTCTTCAAAATCCCATTAGATGCAGGGAAAACATGTTTGTCTTTTAGAATCATAACTTCAAATTTTTATTAGATTATATTCATTAGATGAGCTCTTAATTTGACTGACGAAAAAAGAAGAGATTGCAATTTCTATTGATTGAGTTTATCACCAATACAAGTGCAAGTAATCCGAAATCCACACCCACAATAGCAAGAATGTGTATAATTAAAAGGTTTAGGTTCTAACCCTTTTCTTTTACTTTTGTGTATATTATTCCTTAATTATTTTTCTATTCCCAAATCAACGAGTATTGATTTCCCTCCTTAAGCTGTTGCAGTGGTACTGGAATTCCTAGCTTTCATGGCATCAAATCTTGGCTCCTTTGCTTGAAATTTGAGAGCAGCATAAAGCTTCATGTAATCTTCAAACACAAATTTTGGATAAATAATGTGGCCCTTCGTTTCTTCTTCCTTTCCTTCCATCAATGTTGGTGCTGGAAATATAACAGCATCACTTCCTGGGTTGTAGAATGAAGCTACAGACATCCTAGTACCATCAGTTTGTGCAATCACACGATGCTCCATACTCTTGTACTTCCCATTTGTGATTACCTGTTCAAGAAAACAAAAGTATACCATCAAGGATCGAAGTTAGTTACTGCATTGCCCAAATTTGATACAACTAATTAACCTTATAGTTTATGCCGGGAGAATTAAAACAACATGGTAATGGGTCCCATTTGACAGATACATGGGCCTGCAACTATAGAAGTCCCAAGTTGCAAGGACTCAACAGTTGGAGAGGATACTAATTATACGATTAATCATGTTTCTTGGAATGTTATATCACCTCTGATCCTAAATATATGAACTAAACAATATGTTTGTATAGGCTCTAACTATAAATATTAGACTTTAATTTACTTTGTTTTTCAAATTTATAATTTTTCCCAAAGTATCTCTAGTGATTGCATATAATTAAGGGGTTTTTATCAACGGGTAGTTAATATGCACATGATTAGAAATAGTATAATTATTAAAAAACAAACACACATTTGTTATACATAACTAATCTAACTAATTTTTATAATATCTGCAAATTAAATATCCAATTCTCATATTAAAGACTGAAGAAAGTATATGATATATTACCTCAATTTGGTCTCCAAGGTTGACGACGATGGAGTGACGCATGGGAGGCACACTAATCCATTGGCCATCTTTGAGAAGTTGGAGGCCACTGACCTTGTCATCTTGGAAGAGAAGGATAATGCCACCGGCATCGGTATGGGCGCGAAGACCTTTCACGAGATTAGGGTTGGGGCAAGGAGGATAGTTGGCAACCTTTGTACCAAAATTTGGTCCTCTTGATCCATGGAAAGCCTTCTTGAGGTACCCCTTCTCTAGCCCAAGATTTTCACAAAGCAAATCCAGCAGCTCCTCTGCAAGTTTCTGTATCTGTTCTACAAATTCCTTCATTACCTTCCTGCATTTTGAATTAGTATTACATTTACGTACGCATGTGTATATAGTAATATATGTATAACACGTTTAATTTGATTTTTGACCTGTATTCTTCAGTAAGATCTGGGATTTCAGACAAGTTTGAGTCAGGCAAGTGACGCAAGAAGAAGGTACTCTCCCAATCCATGTCCTTAACTTCAGCTTCAACACCCTCTAGCGCTTTGCTTTCTACAAACTCTTTAAACCTTCTCTCCATGCATTCCCTATAATGCTCTTTATTTGACCTTTCCACTGTGTCCAAAAGTTCATGGGCTATCCCATGGTTCACCAACTGCAAAAGAAAAACAATCAGTTTTATTTAATAATTGCCACCAAAATTAACATAAATAACCATAAATATGCATAAACGAATATATACCTCAAAAAATCCCCAATTCTCACAAGCACTATTAATTTTCTCCATCGTAGCCTGTCTCTCCTCACCATTAAGCTTCTCCAAGTTGATTACTGGGAGTTCTCCATTTCAAAAACTCAAACTCTCTTCGTTTTCCCTTCTAAGAAATTTTTATTGGTTTACATGCGAATTGGCAATCCAATAAGTGTGTGGTGTGTGTATATATATAGCAGTTCAGGGTCCGTGATGGACCCGAAAAACATAAGCAAAAAATAAATAAATAAGTAAGAATTTAAAAACATGAAGCATGACTTAAATACTTCGGCCGACCATGGGAGAGGATCTTTTTGCGTTGTTGAATTTTCTACTCATAATTTGGGTTCTGATTCAATGTTCTAAGCGTTTTTACTGTAATGATTATCGTCACTGTGTGTGGGATTTGCTGCTTTGAGGTTTTGCGTTTGCTTAGTTAATACGTGATGCATCACAATTCTTAAAAGGCGACAAAAAGTTAAAGTGATAATCTAAACGGTAATAATTCTTCGAAGTCTTGTCATAGAAAATCCTATAATAATAAGTAAATACTAAATATGGGTATACTACGTTTAGTGGTCAATTCTTTGGTGCTTACGCGTCTAACCATATGGCATACATTGACACGTTTAACACGTTTATTCTTGTGCAGTCGAAAAGAGATAATTATTAGGATTAATACAATTTTTATTCCTCAAATTTGCTTTTATTTTAATTTTGTCCTTTAACTTTCAAATCATAAGTTTTATTCTCTCAAGTTTTTCTCTATTTAAAACTTTGATTCACATAATCTAATAAATACCTTGATCATTTTGTCCTTTGAATAACCAAACTATAGTTTGGAATTTGAGAGACTTAAATCAAAATTCGGGTAAATTAAGGATGAAAATTACTAATTATTATTTTTATAAAATCATAATTAGGTTTCTGAAATGATAGTTATGATGAAGCGGGTCAATTAATTAATGCTCGATTTGATTAAATATGTAACAATTTCATGAAATTACTCCCTCCAGTCCTAAATATAAAATCCATTTTCTAGTGTAAATTACACTACAAAATGGATCTTATATGTAGGACAGGAAGAGTATCATTGTTTCAAAAAATAATATTAATTAAGCTTCCGTGCGAATTAAAGTATTTTATTTGCAACTTACGCTTTTTTAATAAAGCTTTCGTGTTATCTTCTGGATAACTCTTTCAATGTTATGTACAGAAAAGTAAACTTGGGAGGAGATCATGATCTTGGAAATTTTCGACAGCTAACGAAAAGAAGGATGAAATGACATGAACAAACCGTGTCTTCTGAATTTTGACCAAAAAAAAAAAACTGTGTCTTCTGACTAATTATTTAATTAATTGTGCAAATTTGTTTCTATCACAAGGTACATGAGATTCTCCTATATATTATGATATTTCTTCCCTTTTTGTCCTTTTACGTTCGTTCTTTAATTTATGTATGTGTAAATGTATTTTCGGTAGACGTAACTGATGTATAATAATATACCTATTAGCCCTTTTTTTTTTTTTTTGCATTCTAAAGGGAGAATTACTAAAAAAAATAATTATAAAAACTGTGAATAATAAGTGAGCAGTTAATATATATACAATTCCTTTGCAATTTATATCCTATATGAAGATATTAACTATGCTTAATTACTAATATAATTTTTTCTTTTCATAAAAAATATATTTAGATATTAATGTATTTTTCTGAAAAAATTTGAAGCATGAATGTTTTCCCTGTCATTCATAAATTATTATTTTTGCTTTAATCAATTAAAATTGCATTCTTGATCTTTCTTGTAAAAAGAACAGTTCCATTGTCTTGTCAAATTCCGGGTCCACCTAGGGAAATCACAATTTGAATTTCAAATAAATAAACTGAAAAACCTACCAAAAACAGTAAACTACGTTTTTTTCCCCCAAAAACATGTAAATATGATATAGCAGTTCAGGGTCTGTGATAGACCCGAAAAACATAAGCAGAAAAAAAAAAGCAATAAATAAATAAATAAATAAGAATTTAAAAAGATGAAGCATGACTTAAATACTTCGGCGACCATGGGAGAGGATCTTTTTGCGTTGTTGAATTTTCTACTCATAATTTGGGTTCTGATTCAATGTTCAGCGTTTTTACTGTAATGATTATCGTTACTGTGTGTGGGATTTGTTGCTTTGAGGTTTTGCGTTTGCTTAGTTAATACGTGATGCATCACAATTCTTAAAAGGCGACAGAAAGTTAAAGTGATAATCTCGACTGTAATAATTCTTCGAAGGGTCTCGTCATAGAAGATCTTAAATACTACTCCTTCCTCCTTTTTTCTAAACGATATTAGAGCTTATTATATAATCAAAATATTAATTAAAATAGTTAAAGATAATAAATGTGTAGAAATTAAAAAAAATTTCATTAAAGTGCTCTTATTTATAGGGGAAGACAGTATAAGAGAGAAAATAAGAAAATAATTACAATGAAGCGAATTATAAAAGAGAGAGAATATGTGATGAGAGATGATAGTTTGGAAAATAAAATAATAAATATATTAAGTATTAAAATAAGTAATTAATGAAGGCAAAATAGGGAATTCGATAAAAAATTTAAGACAACTTGTAAATGTTGTTTATATTTAAGTACAGGAAAAAGATGGTAATTATTGTTTATAAAATAGGACGGAGGGAGTAATACATATATGGGCATACTACGGTTGATGGTCAAATCTTTGGTGCTTACACATCCAATTATAACTAAATTGAATATACGTTGACGCACAATTAAATTCAGAAACTCACTGTTTAACACGTTTATTCTTGTGCAGTGTAGTAAAGAGATAATTATTATTTTTGAAAAATCATAATTAAGTTTCTGAAATGACAGTCAATATGAATCGGATCAATTAATGCTCGATTTAAATATGTAACGATTTTATGAAATTATTGTTTTTGAAAAAAATAATAACTTGAGTTTTCATCTAATTAAAGTATTTTATTTGCCACTTGCACGTTTTCAATAAAATTTACTGATATCCTCTGGATTAATAACTCGTCAGTTGTTCAATTTGTATGAAGAAAAGTAAAGCTGGGAGGAGATCATGATCTTGGAAATTTTCGTGCTTAGTGGACAACTTCCTAGGAAAAGTAGTCATGAAATGACATGGATGCCCAGCGTTTATTCTGACTAATTAATTGTGCAAATTAGATTTCTATCACAAGGTACATGAGATTCTTTTATATATTACTCCCTCCTGTTCAAAATATAAACTAAAATTTATCCATTTATGTTTATTAAGAAACTAATTAAAACCAATTTAAAATAATAAATGTGCAAGGCATATATTTGTTTTTTCTAATATACCCTTATTAATGAAGAGAATAAGTAAAAGATGCATTAAATGAATTAAAGAGGAAAGAGAATATATAGGGGTAAAATTGAAAAAAAACTCATTAAATGTTTGGACAAAAGTAAATGTTATCTTATAAAAAAAAAAAATCAACTCCTTTAAAAAAATTTAGCTTATATTTTGAATCGGAAGTAGTACAATGTTTCTTCATTTTTTCCTTTTCCGTTCATTCTTTAAAATCCCTACCTATCCGAATTTGCATAATTAATTAATATATGTATGTATGAATGTATTTTCGATGGAGGTAATTAGTGTATAATACTACCACCGGTCATAATTATAAAACCTCGCTCGTAGACTATAAACAAGGTCTTATAATTAGTCTACAAATGAGGTCTTATAATTAAGATTGGAGGTATTAATATACTACCTCCCATCCTTAATACAAGAGCTAGTTTGACATTCAATTTGATCTTAAATAAAAAATCCCAATCCATTTTGTCTCTTATAGTTATCTATTTTTTTTAAATAGTCTTTGCAATAATTGTACATATTAAAGATTTCATCAAATGGTAGTTCTAACTAACACACAAAATTAATAAGAGTATTTTATGGAAGACAACACCTATTTATTACAAATAACTAACTAAAAATTTTCTTAATTTACTCAAAATTAGTCAACTAACTCTTATATTAAGGATTAGGCTAACACCTACTAACCAACTTTTTTGTTTATTATTTTAAAGGGAGAATTACTATGAAGTCCCAAGAAAAGAAGATAATTATTAAAAAGTTCAAATGATAAGTGAGCAGTTGTCATTTTCTATACTATAACTTGTAATGACATGTTACTCTATTATTATTGAGATTTTTTAATAATTATATTCTTTCGTAAACTTCACAACAATTCTCCATGCTTTAAATTACAAATCATATTGTCTCATCTAATTAAATTTCATTCTTTACAGAGAGAGTTATTATGAGTTCTCCAAAAGAGAAATGTAATCACTAAAGAGTCTCAAAGACAAGTAAATAGCATAAACCTATTATCATTTCCTGCATTGAAATTTATTATTGCGTGCTGCTAAGTTATTATAAGACTTTTTAGTTTTTACATTCCTTCCTTGAGACATTAAGCTGATTCTCCATTCTATTTTCGTGTATTGTAAGTGACGCACGCAAGCAAAATGCCACCATATGTGTAGAGTGGAAAATAGATCCTGAAATAACACAAGAAGATGCCCGGGTATGGGTTCATATCTTATAATTTCAAGAACATATAACAACGATGGCTGCTCAAAGATAATTTCTAAGTTAGCCTTAATATCTATTAACATCCCAAGCCTACAATTAGCAAGAAAAGTCCTTGAAAAAACCATATCGATCTCTCAAAAAACCAATTATCAGAGGTTGGGGATCCCAGGGCTTTATAATGTTCCTCTTTCAAGGTAGTCCTCCCGATATGGGACTCATGACACCCATCAATCCAATTAGTCTAATTTCAACACTTGGAGTTAGGGTTTCATGAGGGGAGAAAAATCATAATTTCAAGGTTTCAACGGTTTAAATCCAATTTAGCTTCATAACCCAACGCCAATCCACTCCTTCAAACCTCCAATAAACACCCCCACAAAAGCAATTCAAGTCTAGTAGCATGAAAGATTCTTCATAAGTAGGAGGTTGTGGGTTCTATTTTCCTTGTAATTTCAGACTATTGGTGTTTGCCCCTCTAATTCAAAACGAAAAGCAAAAAAATAGTGACACAAGGGTTCATTATACATTCCTTATGCTCGATAAAATCCCACAATAGGCTTAACATTTCCCCAACCCCTACTTAAGTCCTACAAAATTCATGCCATTGTTAAATCAAAACCAGTCCAACACATTCCACTATACCATTTTCTTCCCTTTTTTCTCACAGCCACTGTGAAATCCAGATTTTATTTTCTAAAACTTAGAGAGTTAATGTGGGACTGTAGGGAGTAGTTTGGGTAGGATAGTGGATTTGAAGGTGCGAAACATCACAAATCAACTACCTTAACAAAGCTTAAGTTTGGAAATTATCAGAATTATTTGCCACCTAGCACTCACCACAAGCGTTTCCGTCGTAACAAGTAGTAAAGTGATTAATCTGTATACCTATATGTCTATATTTAATTTCAGAGAACACTTGTGCGTTTGTTCTCTAGGTTAGCATAATATTGATTCAACTAGGAGCAAAGAAAAGAGGGGTTAGTTTTGTTTTATGAAATACATTGGGAGAATAATAGTCTTGTGAATGATATTTTTCACATCCTGCGTAATCCAAATCATCTTTTGGATGGCGTGAATGATGAAAAGCAATGGATTTGAATCATAATGGTAAAAATCTTTTTAAGGTTACACAGAATCAAATTAAATCCTACCAACAACCACGTGTTTGGCCTCCTTTTTGAAAAATAGAACATTTATAAGCAAAATGCATGAACTTAATCCATTTTACTTTTTTTCCAAAGGGACAAATGCTGGGAATGAGACTACTCTTCTTTTCCTATGTATTTCTTGTGAATCATATGTCTCCCAATAGGCTAATCTTTTGGACCGAAGAGAATAAAGAAACCTAATTTTGGGTATATTAATTCGGTTTTCTAATGCAAAATTTGAACCGACGGGATTGAAAATATAGAAATTGCATGTGGTAAGTGTTATGAGTCTCACATTAGGAACTCTCACAAGTATTGTGTGGTTTATAAATTCAAGAGGTTCTCTCTTCTAATAATCTAATCTTTTGGGATTGGACTCTGCCTTTAAGCTTATACTCGTTACATTGGTGCTTTTATTGAGAGTCAATCGACCGAAAGGGGCTACCTGCGAAGGGTTCTGACTAGTTAGAAGACCGAGTGCAGTGCTGTAGAGTGAAATCGCCAAGTAATAGTGTCAATCTTTTGGGGTTCTGACTAGTAAAAAGTCTGAGTGAAGTGTCGCAGAGTGGAGCTGCCGAAGACGTTGGCTCTCAAGGGGTATGCTCTGTTATGAGTCCCACATTAGTTAATTTCACAAGTGTTGTTAGGTTTATAAATTCAAGAAGTTCTCTTTCCTAATAGGCTAGTCCTTTGGGATGGGCTGTTCCTTTGAGCTTATACTCATCACGGTAAGCAGCAACTACAATGTGTGTCATATTGTTTTAGCCAACAAGTCATCATCAAAAGAAAGATTTTCATGCAAGTACTCATTAAAGTGATTGCGTTTTTTCTTCCGAAAAATAGTCTAGTAAATATTGGATTTAACCGGTCCAAAATTATCAGAAAAAAATTGGAAACACTGAGTAATTGGAAACCAGATTGAACTGGCTATATTTTTGGACATTTTTTAAAAAAATTTTCGTGTTTCTAAGCTATATTTTATGCATATCATGCATTATAAGCATTAAAAAAAAATTAAAACTACGAGGTAAATGTGCAAATATATTTATATTCATCATAAAACTCTGAACTTTAAAATAGGTCCATACATTATTCAAATGTTACATGTCCAAATTATATCCTTTTTATTTGTTAATGTATAAAATATTTTGATTTTCTTAAATTATATTTTTTAAAACCAAAAATGTATTGTTTTGCTAAATTAAAGAGAAGACACCGTCACATCTTATTGGCTGTCAATTTCATATATTAATAAAATGATATTTAACAATAAAAAAGTTAACAAAAATTTAAACACGTCCTATAAATTTAATTTTGTAAAATAACATGATATAAAATATTCCCTTTAAATCCCATAAAAAAATCCCTTTAATGCTATATTTAACATATAAAATTAAAATATATAAAATTAGTCATGATCATGGTATGATTACTAACCCTTGAACCACTATTTGCTCAATTCAGTGATTGGTGTGTTTTTTAAATTCTTGGTCATATATAATTATATATGCAAATATTCAAGAAGCTATGGATAGCCTTAGATTTAGCAAAAATTTTAAAATTAATGTCTGTATAAACATATTATACAGCAATGAGAATATATAATATGATAAATAATAATAGCAATTATTTTTTCTTAGCTTTTTTCTAAGTCAAGCAACAAGACAAGATTTAGCGATGCATCATTTAAAAGGGCTCTTATAATTATAGACTGCAAGGGATCTCACTCACTAGTCAAAGATACAAATACAAATTTTATTTTGAATTTAGCTCTTCAACTGACTTTCATCAGAAATTCACTTACCGCATTTATCAGATTACACTTATTAGCCAATGTGTGTCTACAATTATATGTCTTAAAACTATAAGAACTAATCGTGTACGTTAGGAAACTTTAGGGACTTAATTAATATAAACCTCAGCGACCAAATTAATAACTGAGACAATTAATTATGTTTATTCTTTTGATCAGGTGTCATTTTTTTCTTAAAAGGAATTTATTTACCATTATCATTATAAGTGTGGGGAATTAATTAACATGTCAATTAATTATGCACCTAAACATATAAAATAAAATAATTTTATTTATTCCATATTAATATTACAAATATAACAAGTTATATCATTTTATCTGAATATGTAAACAATTTTTATATCTTAAAAAAACACGCTTTTAAAATTATTTTAACTTTCAAAGAAATACCAACTCTTTCTTATATTCATATTGACATTTGATCTGAACCTGAATTATTTTTACCAACTCACTTTTCTCACGTGTAAGGTAAAGCTTAATCATTAAATGCCCCTACAAATTTGCTTGCGTGTCCGTGATTTCTTCTTCGACTAGACACCTCGAAGAATTAATTGAGACAAATTTAGACCGCTTTAACTTTTCCCACTTTCCAAGAAATGGGACAGTGAGATCATCCAAAACACAAACAAAAAACCCATCACATTAAAAACACAGTAATGGTGAAGCAGACACCAAATTATCAGTGGAAAATTCAACGACGCAAATTAATCTCTTCAACGGTCAACTTATGTAAGCGTTTAAGTCATAATTAATGTCTTTCTTTAGTGTAGCTTCCTGCTGTCTTCCTCGTCTTTGAACTGCTTTCTATAAATACCACACACTTTACTTGGAAATAAGCATAGAAGCTCACAAAGATAGCTCAGAAACTAAAGAAAGTAACGGAGAGTTTTGAGTGTTTTCAAATGGCGAATTTCCCAGTAATCAACTTGGAGAAGCTTAATGGTGAAGAGAGACAGGCCACTATGGAGAAAATTAATGACGCTTGTGAGAATTGGGGATTTTTTGAGGTATATATACATCTTTGCATATTTATTACTCCGTCCCTTCCTTTTTATAAGAAACAATCTCTCTCATAATAGTGTTTCTAAATATAAGAAATAAATTCTCTTTGTTTGAAATTTTAAACTAGTCTTTTTATTTGTAGTTCCATTAAATATATGCTACTCATTATATCTCTGTAATGAATTTCTACTCAAAGTATCTCTCACATATTCTCTTTACAAAGAAGGGTATAATTAGAAAATTATGTATATATCTTACACATTTATTGTTTTTAAGTAACTTTAACTAATATTTTGAACCGTGTTATAGTAGTTGTTTCTTATAATAAGGGATGGAGGGAGTATTATTATTATTTTTTTGTTAATTTTGGTGGCAATTATTAAATAAAATTTGATTGCTTTTCTTTTGTAGTTGGTGAACCATGGGATAGCCCATGAACTTTTGGACACAGTGGAGAGGTTAACAAAAGAACATTATAGGAAATGCATGGAGCAAAGGTTCAAAGAATTTGTGGCAAGCAAAGCATTAGAAGGTGTTCGAGCTGAAGTTAAGGACATGGATTGGGAAAGCACATTCTTCTTGCGTCACTTGCCTGACTCAAATTTGTCTGAAATCTCAAATCTTACTGAAGAATACAGGTGAAAAATCAAACTCAAACATGTGTTTTATATTATTATATACACATGTATATGTACATATACTGAACTATATAAATTCAAATTAAATGCAGGAAGGTGATGAAGGAATTTGCAAAACAGATACAAAAACTTGCGGAGGAACTATTAGACTTGCTTTGTGAGAATCTTGGACTGGAGAAGGGCTACCTCAAGAAGGCGTTCCATGGGTCAAGAGGACCAAATTTTGGAACAAAGGTTGCCAACTACCCTGCTTGCCCCAACCCAAGACTCGTGAAAGGTCTCCGTGCCCATACCGATGCGGGTGGCATCATCCTTCTCTTCCAAGATGACAAGGTCTGTGGACTCCAACTTCTCAAAGACGGCCAATGGATTGATGTGCCTCCAATGCGCCATTCGATCGTGGTGAATCTTGGTGACCAACTTGAGGTATTAAACATAAATATCTCCATAAAACTTTATTCCTTAATTAATTAGAAAAATAGAGAGAAAAGAATATTAGGAAGGAAAACCTTCAAAAATAGTAAATTTTCTTGCTACTTTTGGCAGTAGTCCTTCGTGGTATTCCCTCCTTATTTTCTTCCCGTTTCCCCCTCCATTCAAACCAAGTCTATATGTACTACAACTTGATATGTATCATCACAAACAATTCAGCAGATTGTGCAACTATAGAGAGATTAATATCACGCAGGTGGGACCCAACTTATGTTTATTTCTCTAAATTTAATTTAATCATGCCTTGATGACTTCGTGAACAGGTAATCACAAATGGGAAGTACAAGAGTGTGGAACATCGTGTGATTGCACAAACTAATGGTACGAGGATGTCCGTAGCTTCATTCTACAATCCAGGAAGTGATGCTTTTATTCATCCAGCTCCACAATTGATTGAGGGAAAGGAAGAAGAAATGAAACAGATTTATCCAAAATTTGTTTTTGAAGATTACATGAAGCTCTATGCTGCACTTAAGTTTCAGGCTAAGGAGCCAAGGTTTGATGCCATGAAAGTTGCGAACTCCACTGCCGCAACAGCTTAAGGAGAAAATACATAAGAAATTAACTTAGTCAGATTATTACTATAGTGGTTGAATTTGATTGGTTGTACTTCAGTTTCAGTGAGTCATGAATTTATCAATAAAAGGTATAGCATTCTTTGCATAACTTCCTTTGTCCAAAGGTTTAAATTCAATAAGTATTAAATTCGATTAAAATCATATTTTGGAGCATAAACAAGGTTTTTTGCCTGTATTCATATCGTGCACACCATATATGTGTTATGATAAATCAGAGGAAATATCCAGCTTTAGAATAAAAGCAGAAAACAAGAAGAAATGTTCTTGCTAAAAATAAAGAAAAAGAATAAATATTTGATTCCAATATTGACTTTTTCCCCCTCTCTTAATAATGGTTCTCTCTTTCTTAGTAATATGTGGGGCCTGACAGGTGGGTCTTCGGAACGCGAACGTCCACATGGATGGCCCTCTTTTGCAAATTGGTTCTTTCAACCGTGGCTTTGATATGACTATATATTTAAAATATTTTAACAACTAAAGCTATTTACCAGATTTAAGCGAAAGACGAAAAGGACATATGATCTTCTTCTAATGTGTGGGAAGTTCTGGATTACACCAATGTACTCTTTCGGTCTTTAATGTAGGACCTACTAAAGTAGGTTTTATATTAAGGATCAAAGTAGTAGTATATATCAAACATACTTAATGTACCGTAATCATGTACCATAATATCCACAAAACAACACATGAACAGTTTCTTCGGTAGGATAAATAGCCATATGCTCCTCACATTTTTATTTAGCAATTTTCCCTTTTTATTTTTTTTTTTATTTTTTGAAGTTTCAGTTGGTTATTTTTTACTAGTTCAGCCAGCATTTGACTAGTTCTAACTAGATTCGATTTTGAGACATATTTTAGGTCTAATCGGCTAGACTGGCCAGTCTAGTCTTTGGTTTTATATCATTGATTCTTTGGCATTATTATACATCCTTCTCTAGATATTTTCATCCTTCTAACTTGGCTTCTCCGTCCTTACTCAACCTTGCTTACAAGAACGCAAATATACCAATGAATTCCGATTGATGCAACTAATCTTGTTTATTGTAATTAATCAGGTAAGCAAATGATATCCAAAATGTATGGAGGAATCCCAAAATACTATGGAAAATATCACAATAAATATAAAATATATACTACCTCCAATCCTTAATATAAGAGATACCTATCTAGTTTGGGTACATTAAGAAAAACAGTTTACTTAGTTATTATATTAGTAACAGATATGAATTGATTTTTCTAAAGTATCTTTTATATGTAATAATGTCTTTCCTAGGATGAAAACCCAGTTAATATGCATAATCTATAGGGATGCTTTAGATAATAAATTACAAATTTGAAAAATAAAGTAGATTAAAATCTTATACTTAAAATCGAATCCAAACCCTCGCTAGCTCATATATTAAGTATTAGAGCTAGTAAATATTAGGAATCATGCATCACAAATAGTTCGGGTCCAATTTTGACTATGCTAACATTGGGATTTTAAAAAACTTCAAGACATATGCTAATTGTTGAGTGATTCATGCTAATTCTTCATTAAAATTAAAAAAAAAAAAGCTCTACTCATTACTTGTATACTTGGAGTTGGAGGCTAAAATGTTTTGGCCTATCATCCTTTCTTAATTATTGTGATAACTCGTAAGAGTATGACAGTCAATACATTTTTATTCTTCAAAACAGTAATGATTTATGATCATTCACCTTAAACGTAAATTGACCCATTGATCCTTCATTGGTGTGTAGTACTGAACACAATGTAATATACATCACTCAGCATCCTAAAGTCAGATTGCTCTCGGAATATTTTCAAAATGAAGCCATTGTGTTTTGAAAAGTCATGTCCCATCCTTATAAATTAAGAAATTTATGTGAAGAATTGTGTGGGGAGTTATAATACTAAGTGTCATCAAGGTTGTTTCTTTGGTTTTTAAAGGCATCTATGAAAGGTTATAATCAAATGTGTGACAACCACCACTTGGTTAAAGGTTGTTATTTAAGAAAAATCCACATAAACTAAAAAAGTGTCACTCTTCATGAAATGTTATTTTAAATAATATTTAGTTATTAGAGGTATGTTGATTCATGAACCAAAATATGGTTACAACTTTTAATCGAAAAGATATGTTATCTCAAGAGACACCTCTTTAAGGTATCACTTCATAGTTTATATAATACCTTCATCATCATTGCATTTGCGCAAGACAAAAGACACGACAAACACAAAATCAAACTCATTGCATTTTTATTTGAATTCACGTAGAGATGAAGGTGAATGATCACTTTGTAAAAATCATTGTTACCTTAACTTGTTCTAGTAGTGAAAATCATACTCAATAGTCTTCATTGTATCTGAAGGAAATTTATTGGTAATCTCAATTTGCATTCTTAGATTGAAACAGGTGGAGACAAATTAAGTTAAAAGAAAAATGTTGTAATTAAACATTTTGAAGACATTGCACATCTCTTTTTTCCTCGTCTTTCCTCCTACTTTTCAGAGAACCATTGCATCAATAAATCCTGCCACAAGCATGTATGATCATGGACATTAGTAAACTGATATATTAAATATATGTCACTTATTATATATATGCAATGAATATCCATTCAAAGTATCTTTCATGTATTCTCTTTACAAAGAAAAGTACAACTAGAAAAATATGTATATATCTTGCACATTTATCATTTTTAACAAACTTTAAATAACATTTTAAACTGCATGATTTTAGTAGTTGTTTCTTATAATAAGGAACGGAGGGAGTATTATTACTACTCTTTGGTTAATTTTGGTGGCAATTATTAAATAAAATCTGATTGTCTTTCTTTTGTAGTTGGTGAACCAAGGGATAGCCCATGAACTTTTGGACACAGTGGAGAGGTTAACAAAAGAACATTATAGGAAATGCATGGAGCAAAAGTTCAAAGAATTTGTGGCAAGCAAAGCATTAGAAGGTGTTGGAGCTGAAGTTAAGAACATGGATTGGGAAAGCACATTCTTCTTGCGTCACTTGCCTGACTCAAACTTGTCTGAAAGCCCAGATCTTACTGAAAAATACGGGTGAAAAATCAAACTAAATGAAACTAATTAAACCTGTTTTATATATCACTGTATACACATGCGTGTGTACATATTATACTAACTATATAAATTCAAATCAAATGTAGGAAGATAATGAAGGAATTTGCTGAAGAGATACAGAAACTTGCAGAGGAACTATTAGACTTGCTTTGTGAGAATCTTGGACTGGAGAAGGGCTACCTCAAGAAGGCATTCCATGGGTCAAGAGGACCAAATTTTGGAACAAAGGTTGCCAACTACCCTGCTTGCCCTAATCCTGAACTTGTGAAAGGTCTCCGTGCCCATACCGATGCCGGTGGCATTATTCTTCTCTTCCAAGATGACAAGGTCAGCGGCCTCCAACTTCTCAAAGACGGCCAATGGATTGATGTGCCTCCAAAGCGCCACTCAATTGTGGTGAATCTTGGTGACCAACTTGAGGTAAGTATTAGACATAAATTAAAAGCTCTCATAAAACTTGTTCCTTAGTTTCCATGGGGAAAAATAAAGAGAAAAGAATATTAGGAGGAAAAACTTCCAAAATTAGTAAAGTTAGTAAAGTTTCTTACTGTTTTTGGAACTTTTTCTTCCAAGTATTCTCTTTTTATTTCCTTCCCATTTTTCCCTCCATTCAAACCAAGCCTATATGTACAATTGATATTATGTTCATGCTCACAAACAATACAGTAAATTGTGCAACTATAGAGTAATTGAGATAATGCAGATGGGACCCAACTTATATTTACCTCTCTCCATGGTTACATAAACTACACTACAGTACTAGAGAATTAATGCTATGTAATATAAATTTAATCCTTGACAATTTCATGAGCAGGTAATCACAAATGGAAAGTACAAGAATGTGAAACATCGTGTGATTGCACAAACTAATGGTACGAGGATGTCCGTAGCTTCATTCTACAATCCAGGAAGTGATGCTTTTATTCATCCAGCTCCACAATTGATTGAGGGAAAGGAAGAAGAAATAAAACAGATTTATCCGAAATTTGTGTTTGAAGATTACATGAAGCTTTATGCTGCACTTAAGTTTCAGGCTAAGGAGCCAAGATTTGGGGCCATGAAAGCTGCGAACTCCAATGCCGCAACAGCTTAAGAAGGAAATATATGTAACTGATCCGGGAAAAGGAACAATATACAAGAAATTATACACACAAATTAAAAATAAAACAGAAGGGTTATCACTATCAGGGATTTTTTTTTGTTTACTTATTCACATTCTTACTATAGTGGTTGAATTTGATTGGTTGTACTTCATCGTCAGTGAGCCATGAATTTATCAATAAAAGATAGCATTCTTTTCATATCTTTCTTTTCCCAAATGTTGGATTTCTGGTTTCTCTAATTTCAGCGGTTTCAAGAAATATTAAATTCGATTAAAATTCAGCATATTTTGGTGCATAAACAATTTTTTTTGCATGTATTCATGTCACACACTCACTACAAAAAATTGGACTTTCAGTGATGACTTTCAGCGGCGACAAAGGAAGTCACCACTGAAAATATGACTTTCAACGGCAACAAGAAGTGTTGCCGCTAAAAGTTAGGCCTTTCTGCTGTGACAAGTGTGTCGCCGCCAAAAGTGATAGTTATGGTGGCGACTTATTATTGTCACCGTTGTTGTGGCAACTTTCAGCGGCGTACACTACGGCGGCGACTTGAATGGTCACCGCTGAAAGTGAACACTTTCAGTGGCGATGCTTTCTGTCGCCACTGAAGCTCGCTTTCAGCGGCGACCTTTTGTCGCCGCTAAATCTCCTTTCAGTGGCGGCGCTTTATGTCGCCACTGAAGCTTGCAAAAGTCGCCGCTGAATCTTCTTTCAGTGGTGACACTTTCTGTCGCCATTGAAACTGCTTTTATTGTCGTCGCTGAAAGTTTTTTCACATTTTTTTATCATTTTTTATTTTTTGTAAAAATTTTATATTATAATCTTTTATTTGTGTAATTAAGTACCTTTGATAATTAATGTTTTTTATGTATTTTTGTGTTAGAGAGAGACTAAAAGAAAGATAATATGGTGTTTGAGAGAGAAAGGGAGAGGAAGAAAGTTTGGAGTGTGTTTAACACACATATACCTTATCCAAATGTTTGAGAGATGGAATAGAAAAACATTGTGCATGGAAGAGAAATGAGATGGAGGCATGCATGAAAAAGTATGCAAGTTTGAGTGATGGGGTAAGTAATGAAGTATAGAGTGTGTGTGAGAGGTAGATGTAAATATTATTGGAAGAGAGATAGTGTGTATGTGTGAGAGAGAGAAGGATATTATAATTGAAAGAGATAACATAATTAAATATATGAGAGAGATTATTATTATTAAATTAGTGTGAGCATACTTAATTGACATAATAATATTTGATGATGAACATATGTATGAGAGGATTGAGAAATAAAATTATTAAAGGAGATAATATAACTAATTAAAAATGTGTGAGAGATATAGATAATAAAATCATGTATATAGTTAATTAAATATTATTACTATTTATATTTTTTTCATTTAAAATGTGATTAATTAAATTTTGTAAAACATATACGGTTGCATGTTATATATATATATTTGCTATTGCTCGACGGTTTTAATTAAATTCATTAGCCTAGCTGGCCACGCTTGCTTATTCCAATCTAGAGGTCCTGTATTTGAGTCTAACAAATGCCCATTTTTCACACATTAATTTTGGTTCAAAAAGGTTAAAAATGATTAAATTGTTATTTGGCTGGTTCGAACAGGGGACCTGGTACGTAAAAGCTAATACTCCCCCTGCCACTAAAGCCACGCTTGTTTTTGGTAAGGCTCATGCATTGTTTTTATATCTAAAGTTTCTTATTTTGAAACCCAAAACAATTAAGCCGCCCCAATCTTCTGAAAAGTTTAGTTTTCCCTCTCCAGCGCTGCGCAGAAAACTTTCGAGCATCTAACTTATTCCAGCGTCCATCTGTGTTTGGTCCATCACTTCCAGCGTTCTTTCTTGCTGTCATCCATGTAAGTGCGCTGATCTTCTTCTTCGGTTGAAGTCTTGTAGTGCTGTATTTTTTTCCCCTTTCTTGTTCTGTATTTTGAGATCCGTTTTTTCTTCTGGCATTAAATTTCACAGCTGAAATGCATCTCCCATGAATAGGATAAGCATCTGCTCTGCATTCGCTAATTACTGTATCCAGTTTTTAAATATGCTCATTTTTTTTGCATTTTACTAATACTCAAATTTGATGTAGAACAAAAGTGTTAGAAACACACAAAACCGAGCAAAACAAGTAACAAAGCATACATGTGGTCCCTGATCATTTATGGAGGTTGAGTTCTCTGTAGTAAGTTACCTCTTCACTGCACTTTATTTTTATCCATTTTTTTTTATTTTTCAAGATTTGTTATTTTTGTATATTATGCTTTATAGAGAGACCCCACCACTGGACAGCCTGCCCCCTCAGATCAGGTTTGGGAGATAACACATACTAGGAAGACCGCAGATGGCCAGTTAGAATGGGTGGATCCGCGATCTGAAGAGATTCATGTATATATAATATTTGTCCTTTATATTTAATTAAATAATTATATTTTTTTTTCATTAATGTAATTTGTAATTTGTCACTATAGGATCGCATGCATGAGCTCATTCAGCAGTAATCCTTAGAGAGTGATGCTCGAATGACCTCTGATGAGATATTGACAGCTGTTCTTGGTGAGAGGTCAGAATATGTTAGAGGAAAAGGTTATGGAGCAGAGCCTCAAAGGAAGAGACTTCACACTCAATCTAGTGATTCACTTGAGAACATACGCATCCAATTGTATGAAGAGTTTGAAAGAAGATTTCAGGAGGAGTGAGAAAAGATGGAAGCAAATCTTGCTGCAGAGCGAGAGAGGATGGAAGCAGAACGTGCTGCAGAGTGAGCAAAGATGGAAGCAGAGCGTACACAACTTGAACAAAGGATGGAGCAATTGATGGAACAGAGAATACAAGCTCAGTTCACTGCTTTCATGCAAAAGATGCAACTAAATGCTCCTGCACATACCCCTACTTCTAGCGTCTCTAGTATTGGTCCCTCTACGTAATTTTTCTTTTGTATTATGTAATGTATCTTTTAATTGAACAATTTTTTTTAGTTAAAGACATAAAAACACTGTGATGGTTATAAATCTTATTATTTAATATACTATATTTGTGAGTTAATTACTTTATTTTTATTAAATCTTTTGATAATATTTATCAGGAATATAAATAAAATTTTTTTGCATAACTAATATATTATAAAAATAATTAAAAAGACAATCAGCAGCGACATTATGGTCGCCGCTGAAACATGCTTTAGCGGTGACGGAAGTGTTGCCGCTGAAACTGGACATTCAACGGCGACATTAGTCGCTGCCGATTCTTATGTTTTAGTGGTGGGTGGCAAACTCATCAGCTTTCAGCGGCGACAAAATGTCACCGCTGAAAGGAGTTTCAGTGGCGACTTTTTGTGTCGCCGCTGATAAGTTTCAGCCACGACCGTTACGGCAACGACCTGGTGGCGACCAAATGTCGCTGCTGAAGCTTTTGAGCGGCGACTTTTGGACTTTCAGCTGTGACATTTGTCGCTGCTGAAAGTCAAATTTTTTATAGTGACTATACATGTCATGATAAATCAGAGGAAATATCCAACTCTAGAATAAGAGCAGAAAACAAGAAGAAATGTTCTTGCTAAAAGAAAAAGAGTAAATATTTGATGCAAATTGATTTATTTGATGTCAGCAAAAAATGATTGATTTGATTCCAATTTTATCACATTGACTTTTTTGTCCCTCTCTTAATATTGGTTTTCTCCTTCTTAGTACCATTTGGAGCCTGACTGATAGGTCTTCAGAACGCAAACGTCCACATGGAGGGCCCTTGCAAATTGGCTCTTCCAAGTTTCAATTGTGGCTTTGATATAACTATATATTTAAAATATTTTACCAACTAAAGTTATTTACCATTTACGCCAATGTAAGACTACTAAAGGGGAAAAAAACAGAGAGAGAGAGAGAACGACATATCGTCCTCTTGTAATGCGCGGGAAGTTCTGGATTGCGCCAACCATTCCATATAAACATAAATTGAGCAAATTAATCATGGAAAAATGGCACTAAGGTCCCAAAAAAGAATAAATACTGCAGAAAGGTCCCACATAAATTACAAATTAAATAGACTATAAGTTCCAAGGGGACTTCATTGCAAAAGAATGCAAAGCTATAATTATTTTTCTATCCTTAATGATTGAGAAACAGAAAGTGAAAGATAGGGTCATTTTTGTGCATCTTCCTCCAAATGATCCATAAGAAACAAAAGAATTTCAGATTAAACAAATGGATTTCATCGATTATCTTCCTCATCACCTTCTTGAAGTCAAAACACTTTTCCTCTTCATTGTCTCAACAGATTTTTTTATTCATAACATTCATCTCCCTCTTCATTATGCTATGTTGATAGTTTAAGTTAGATTTCATTATGGGTGGGTAGAGTGATTAAAGGTACTCTATTTTTAGGTATATTGTTGGTGGCTTGATGTGTTTGGCTATGATTAAGTGGCAGTGAATGAAAATGATGAAGGTTGTTATAGGTAGAATGCCTATACCATGGAATGGAAAAATGTGGCGTCAACACAGCCCGCAATAATTGTCAATTTAGTTGCTTGACTTGTTAATGATAACTATATGGTATGTTTACATTACAAATGGTAAGTATGTTCGGAAAGCACGTATTTTGTTTCTTTCATATAAGAAGTTTCTAAATGATGATGAAAAAGATGATATGCAATATGTTGAGAGTAGTGTAAGAATAAGAAGCATAAAGGAAGGTACAAGTTATGAAGGGTTGAAAACAATAATAACATCATTTGTTGCAAAAGAAAGTAATTCATTTATTTTGAAAAAATAGACACATTTATATTTTATGTCACTTGTTACTATAAATGATATATTTTGTATCAAACTATTTCAATGTTGTAATGAAATATTAGTTAATGAGTATGTGTTGATAATTTAAGGTGTCATTATTAATAAATCTAATAAATAAGTCTTATATTTAGAAAAAATTAATAAATATAAGAAATAAATCTTATATTTAGGACCAAAATCAACTCAATAATTAGGTCCTATATTAAGGACTGGAGCAGTATTATTTTTATATACTATTTTCATATTTCACAATTATAAATATAAATAATAGCTTAAATAATTAGAAATAAAGAATATAACAAATTATGTTGTATGAATTATATTTTTTATACAAAATGGATATTATAAATAAATATTTTAATCAAATAATAAAATTAAATATAAATATTTAATATTATTATTTAACAATATTTAATATAATAGCCTTTAGGGGTGACAAAAAAGGTCACTTTTAGCGGTAACATTTTTGGTCATCACTGAAGTGTAGTTTCAGCAGCGACTGTTTTGTTGTCGCTGAAAGTCTATTTCAATATTTTATTACTATTATATATATTTGGTTTTATAACAATTATCATCAAATTCATTTTAGTTTAATGGCAAGAAGAAGGGATGTATAATGAGGAGGTCAGGGGTTTGAACCATAGAAAAGTCATATTTATAGTGATAATATCTAGTTGGTGACATGGTGCATTGACGTGTGGACTCGTGGCATAGACAAGGTGGCGGGTGACATGGTGACACCTAGCGGGCTTTTGTCACTGCGAAAAAGGGTCTTGAGCAATGACTTTCATGTACACTTTTCACTACTACTCCCTCCGTTCCTTATTATAAGAGACAAATAATCGAAGTACGTTGATAAAAAAAACAGTTAAAATTAGTTAAGAACAATTAATGTGTAGAAAGTATAATTTTTTTTCCAAAAATGCCCTCATTAATAAGGAGAGAGAGCATGAGAGAGAATAATTAAATTATTAAAAGAAAGAGAAGTGGGAAGGAGAGAGAGTGTGAGTTGGAGATAATAAATATGGGTAAAATAGTAAATCAACAAAAAAGTAGAGATAACTTATAAGTGTCTCTTATATATAGGAACATGCCATAAGCATCAAATGTCTCTTATAATAAGGAACGGAGGGAGTATTAAAAAAAAAAAAAGCTTTCACAATGGTCATCAAGGAGAACATTGTAAACAAAATGGCAATGGTATTTTTGTAATTATATTGAAGTAAATTTTACGTTTCACTATCCAAAAAACCATCGTGAAAAGTTCTTTTATGATAGTTTTTAAAAAAAACCATTGTAAAAGTTCTTTTTTATAGCGGTTTTTTAAAAAACAGCCTTAAAAAGTTTATTAACATTTTAAAACCCTATCCATCGTGTGATAGTTTTCACTTTTCACAATCAAAGCTTATGGTCCTCTATTGCTATCTCCACTCAATTTTCTGCCTCCTCCTACTTTTGCCGGCATTTATCCCTTACTTCTATCATCTTCACCATGTTCTTCCATCGCCATCGCCATCGCTATCGCCGTCACCATCACGTCATCCTTTTCGTTGTTATTTGTGAGTTTTTTGCCCTTTCTCCTCCATCCTTTCTATAGGTTTCATAGTTTTTGTAGTTTGTTTTTTTTAATTAAAAATATGATGTTTGTTCTAAGTTTAAATAGATTTGATTTTTGCTCCTCTCATTACTTAAACATACTTTGATACTTGAATGCTTGAATAGATCTGATTTTTGTCTCCCTCATTTTGTAAATCAAAGTTTGACAGCTTGAAATTCATGAATTCCCTCAGATCTAGGTCTTCAATTTTACCTTCATTAAATCTTAGTGGCTTCGATCTGGTAGTTGAAGGTGAAGCTAAGTAGCACTATTATGGTAGGAAAAGGATCTACTTTTGCTCTATCAGAATGCTTTTGACTAGTGCCAGGTTATTAGTTGATTGATTCTCAAACCTCTTCTCTTGGGACTTTGTTCTCATGTTCCATCCTGATCAATAGGATGAAAGATAAACTAAAAAAAAATCTTTTCAAGGCAGTTATTTATATAACTGTCGTGAAAAATCCCATATCACAACGGTCGTGGAATCCTCTACACTTCATATTGTGGTGTATTCATCGCTCTCAAAACTGCTGTGAAAACGTTATTTTAACTGCCGTAAAATGTCTTTTTTGTAGTAGTGTTTTGTTGCCACTGATAAGTTTCAGTTATAGTCACTGCTAAAAAGTCACCGCTGAAAGTTAATTTTTTTTTTAGTGAAAGAATTATCATACAATCCTAAGAAATGAATGTAATAACTAAAACATCCCATGACAAATGAGTAACACAAACATATTATCATTTTTTATGTGAAACCTTGTGATTGCATGCTGTTCAGTTATTATAGGACTCCTTAGCAATTACATTTCATTATTAAAACATTCATATAGTAATTCTCCCAATATTTTTTGGCCTTGATATGGTAATTCTCCCCCAAAATCTATTACTTGCAAATTTATTTTATCCTTTATAATGCCGACATTCAAATATTGTTTATTCTGGATCAAATCAAACGTTTTGGTGAAGTAACAAATGATGAAACTTTGAAACTTAAATAGTCTTTATTTGAAAAGAAAAAAACGCGGCTACTTCCAAAATAATATATATGGATATCCACTTTGATTATCTTAAGAACTTTGTGTAGTCATTCTCAAAGGAAAAGAAAGTCCAGTGGACCATATTACTTAGAAAGTAACAGATAAAGATAATTGTCCCCAACAAATATAAAGTAGTACTGTATGAATAGTATACTAAATCGTTGGGAAGATGCTCCACTTATATCCTTTTTTTCAAAAAAAAAAAAAAAACAAAGAAAGAAAGAAAGAACGAACTTAGGTCGGCCTCCATATACACTTTTATTTTTTATAACAAAAACTGTAGATGAGTTGGATGCTGGAGCTCATCAGGATCAGAACATACTTTCAGGCTTAAAGAACACTTATAGAGCTACTTACAAATCACCAACATATTTACAAAGCAGAGAGAGATGATTTTTTTGGTCTTATACGAGTTACATCTTAAACTTTTTATTTGAATATACAAGTTTACCATTTATTTATTATTGTGTATACTTTAAACTCTTGAGATAGAATATATATTAAATAGAAGTAAAGTTGTAAAGTCTTTAAATCTTAAGACAGTGTTAACGAGATATATTTTGCTTAATTCTAGTGAAACAGATTGACTTATATTAAAGTTTCAAAAAATAAATCGTATTATTCATAATTTATAAATAATATAATTTTATTATAAATTATATATTTCATTAATACATTTGACATCTTGTCTGGTAAAATCAATGCATACGTATTGCATAAAATAAAAAGAAAATAAAAGTTGGTTTAGTTGATAATAATTTATTTTACATCCAACAAGGACTAGGATTATAGTGGTGGGCTTGATGTGAGAGTCTTAAGAAAACAACTAGAAATGAATATTATATTTTTTCAGTTTGGTGAAGTACGCTTGCATTGCTTGGTAGGTGGATGTTCATTTCGCAAGATTTGGTAGTAATGTGAAAATAAAAATGTACAGATATAAATATACTAAAATCCACAAATTTGATGTAATATACTAACCACTTTTTTTAATATACAGACTAGAACCTCGTTAAATTTCTTACAAGAGACTCGTATATAATTGTGAAAATCGCTATGTGGCTCCAATAAAAGAATTTAATTATAAAAATTTTTTTATAGCAAGTAAATGATAAATTCCAGTGCAAGAAGTAACAAGTTTTTCTTGCTGGGAGCTTCAGGTCATTCACACAAAGGTCTATGATTTTTCTCCATGATTTGTACTGCTTGATAAAGTATAGGTACTGTGAGGTCCCATAACAAGCAAATGATAAATTTTAATGCAAGAAATAACAATATTCATCTTTTTGGCAAAACAAGTTATCTCATCTCTTCCTAGTTTTCACACATTTTGCAGTAGTTTTCCCGCTTTAGGCATGTTTCTAAGCAAGGATTTAGGCTTTTATTTATTTTTTAAATCCCAGCCCCACTATCCCGATTTTCATTTTTATATAAAAAATTTAGACTCGCATATAATTACGAAAACAGGTCCTTACATTGATTCTTCATTCTTTTCTCATGTATTGTACATAAGGATCAACTCTCTAGTGTACGTAAGTGACCCACGGCCGTAAGAGGTCTCCGTATGCGTAGAGTCGAAAATAGATCCTGAAATAACACAAGACCATGGCCGTGTATGGGTTCATATCATATAATTTCAAGAACATATAACAACTATCGGTGCTCAAAGATCATTTCTAAGTTAGCCTTAACATCTATTAACATCCCAAGCCTACAATTAGCAAGCAGAAGTCCTTGAAAGAACTATATTGATCTCATAAGCTAATTGTTGGAGTTGGGGAACCCCAGGCTTTATAATAATGTTCCTCTTTCAAAGTAGCCCTCTTGATATAGGACTCATTACACCCATCAATCCAATTAGTTTAATTCCAACACTTGAGTTAGGGTTTCATGAGGAAAAAAGTCAAAATTTCAAGGTTTGAAGGGTTTAAATCCGATTTAGTTTCATAACCCAACGTCAATCCACTTCTTTAAACCTCCAGTAAACACCCCCAACAAAAGCAATACAAGTCCATGTCATGAAAGATTCTTTGTCAGTGAAAAGTTATGGGATCAATTTTGTTTGTAATTTCATACCATTATTGTCTGTCCCTCTAATTTAAAAAAAGAACTAATGACACAGGGGTTCATGATACATCCCTTTTTGCTTGATAAACTCCCACAATAAGCTCAGCATTTCCACAACCCCTACTTAAGTCCTACAAAACTGATATGTCATTGTTAAGCCAAAAGCAGTCCAATTCATTCCACTATGTATACCATTTTCTTCCCTTTTTGCTCATAGAGGGTTAATGTGGGCTGTAGGGAGTACTTTGGGTAGAGTAGTGAGTTTGAAAGCAGGAAAACATCACAATCAACCACCTTGACAAAGCTAAGTTTGGAAATTATGAGAATTATTTGCCGCCTAGCATTCACCACAAGCGTAACAAATAGTAAAGCGATCAACCTGTAAACCAACATACCTATATTTAATTTCAGAGAACACTTACAAGTGAGTTTGTTCTCTAGGCTAGCATAATATTGATTCAACTAGGAGCAAAGAAAATAGGGGTTAGTTTTGTTTATGAAATACATTGGGAGATTCATAATAATCTTGTGAATGATATTTTTCACGTCCTGTGTGATCCATATCATCTTTCGGATGGCGTGAATGATGAAAAGCAATGGATTTGAATCCTAATGGTAAAAATCTTTTTAAGGTTGCACAGAATCAAATTAAATCCTACCAACAACCACATGTTTGGCCTTCTTTTTGAAAAATAGAACACATATAAGAAAAATGCATGAACTTAGTCCATCTTACTTTTCTCCCAAAGGGACAAATGCTGGAATGAGACTACTTTTCTGCTCCTATGTACTTCTGGTGAATCATATGTCTCAAGGGAATAAACGAACCTAATTTAGGGTATATTCGGTTTTCTAAAGCAAAATTTGAACCAAAGGAGTTGAACATAATATAGAAATTGCACATGCTAAACAACAACTATGGGTGTATTTGGATTAACGGTGACAAAACTAACTTTTACAAATTTAAGTAGAGTAAAAGTCAGTTAGTGTAATATGATTTATATTTGGATTGATATTTATAAAAAGTCAGTTAAAAAAGCTAAAACTGTTTTGATGTTTAATTGAAGAATAAATTTAAATGTAAAATCATTGAAAAGGATATTGAAATTTAAATAATACATATTTATATTATATGCATATAATGCAATAATCCTAGAGCTATTAAAATTATAAAATAAAAATAATTGTTATCAGGAAAAATTTGAAAATAAATTTTAGTTAATTAAATATATTAATTTGGAAAACATCAATAACATCCCCACATCCAAAATACACTGAAGCAGGTCTTTGAAGAAAGAAGAAAAGAAAAAAAATGCAAAGCAGAAAAAAAGAAAAACAATAATAAAAGTGAGTGAGCACAAAAACGATGCGTTGTAAATGAAAGCATGAGGGTTAAATTGTTTTCAAATTCCATCGGGCAATTAGAGGAGATGGGAGGTCCCCGCCTCCATCTTCATTCGATACACCTTCGCCTTCTCTTCCTCTTGAATCATCACCATAAGCCGCCACAGACTCCAAAAAATACAGCAACCATCATCATTCTTTTGGGGCGAGAAATAGGAATAGGAAGGCAATCACGAACTAAATGGCTGAAGACCAACGACAAAAGACGATCGGGTAGATAAGAGCCAGAGAGATAATGGTAAAGAGGTGTGAGACAGAAGAAAGAGAAAGGATAGATAAGAGCTGATAAAATTTTCAGAAGACTATTAACGGTAAAACGACTTCTCCACCGCCGACCGCAGCATTTGTGGCTTCTACGGACTACGGTATGGTGCTTTTACCCCCATAAGTCAGACTGAGAAAAAGTTGATCCAAATAAGCATTTGTCTTCAAACATACTACCAACTCATGTTTTGCACATTCCAATACACGTTTCCATCTCAATACACTGTGTAGATGCTTTTCTTATTTTGAATAACACCTGAACTTAGCTTCAACAGTCGTAGGCAGTATTATTAGTAAAAGTAGTAATAATAACTAGTAAGTCATCATCCAAAGAAATATTTTCATGCAAGTACCCGTTAAAGTGATTGGGTTTTTTCTTCCGAAAACTAGTCCAGTAAATATTGGATTTAAACGGTCCAAAATTATCAGAAAAATATTGGGAAAACTGGGTAATCGGAAGCCAGTTTGAACTGGCTAAGAATATATACACACACACACACACACATATATATATATATATATTATATTTTTTCATGTTTCTACGCTTAATGGTCAATTCTTTTGTGCTTACGCATCTAACCAAATTGAATATACATTGACAGGCAAATAAATTCAGAAACTCACTGTTTAACACGTTTATTCTTGTACAGTGTAATAAAGACTTAATTATTAGGATTGATACAATTTTTAGTCCCTCAAATTTGTTTTTTTTAATCCGTTAAATTTCAAACCATAAGTTTTATTTCCACAAGTTCTTCCCCATTAAAAATATTAGTTCCTATAATCTAATAAATACATCAACTAATTTGTTTTTTGAGGAACCAAAACTTATGATTTAAAACTTCAGAGACTAAAATCAAAAGTCGTGCAAACTTAAGGAATGAAAGATTATATCGGCCCTAATTATTATTTTTGAAAAATCATAATTAAGTTTCTGAAATGATAGTTAACATGAAGCGGATCAATTAATTAATGGTCGAATTGATTAAATATGTAACAATTTCGTGAAATTATCATTTTAAAAAAAAATAATTATTAAGTTTCCGTGCTAGTTAAAATATTACCTCCGGTCCTTAATATAAAATCTAATTGACTAATTTGAAAAGATTAAGAAAATTAGTTAGGTTAATTATTTGTAATGAATAAGGGTTATCTTTCCTTACTAATCATGTGCATTAGTTAAAACCACCATTTAATGGAACCTTTAACATATACAACTACTACAAGGACTACTTTGAAAATAAATAAATAAATATAAAAGACAAAATAGACTGGGGTCTTATATTTATGACCAAATTAAAAATTAAACTAGCTATTATATTAAAGTTCAGAAGTAGTATTTTATTTGCAACTTGGACGTTTTTAATAAAACTTCCGCGTTGTCTTCCGGATTTACATGAAGAAAAGTAAACTTGGGAGGAGATCATGATCTTGGAAATTTTCGACAACTTCTTATGTAAAGAAGTGATGAAATGACATGAACAAGCAGCGTTTTGCGACTAATTGATTGTGCAAATTAGATTTCTATCACAAGGTACATGAGATTCTTTTATACATTATGATATTTCTTCACTTTTTCCTTTTACATTCATTCTTTAAAACTCCTGCCTTTTTGTTTTATTAAAACTCCTGCCTATATGAATTAGCACAATTAACTAATATATGTATGTGTAAATGTATTTTCGATGGAGGTAACTCATGTATAATAATATACCTATAAACCATTTTTTATACTATTCTAAAGGGAGAATTACTATGAGGTCCTAAAAAAATAATTACCAAAAAATGTTAATAATAAGTGAGTAGTTAATATACAAATATAATTCCTTTGCAATTTATGTCATGTATGAAGATATTAATTATGCTTAATTACTAATGTCATTTTTGCTTTTCATAAAAAATATATGTAGATAATAATGTATTTTTCTGAAAAAAAAATCTGAAGTATGAGCGTTTTCCCAGTCATTTATATGCATCAAATAGTATCATATACTTTTGAAACCTGAAACTATTATTTTTTTTCTTTATGGGATAATTTTAAACAAAAGCTAGCCAGAAAACACGTATACTTGCCCAAACAAAAACATAATTCTTGATCTTTTTCAAAAAACAAAAGCTGCATTGTCTTGTCAAATTCCGCGTTCACCTGGGGAAATCACAATTTGAATTCCAAATAAATAAACTGGAAAACCTACCAAAGACAGTGAAATATGTTTTTGTCCAAAAAAAGTGTGAACGATGTGATGTTTAATAAAACCCGTGGTTAAAAAATTTGTGACAACAGAATTAAAATCAGCAGCAGGTGCGCCAGCAAAATCCGTCATAAATTCAATTTATGACAGATTTTCCCCATGCAATTTTTTTTTGGGAAAAATGAATTACTAGCTATACCTAGTTAATTAATTCTAGATGTATAAAGAATAGCCAAATTTAAATTTCAAATCATGATACTCCTGCTTTGACCCACAAGTCAACTCAAATTCATAATAGAGTAGAAATGGCAAATTTGAAACTTCACATTTTGAGCGAAGACTCACCGAAACAAGCATTTAATAGTAGATGACCTGAAAGACATACCCCAAAAAAAAAAAAAAAACGAAGGCAACTTAGAAAGGAAAAGAGTAGTCAACTTGAAGAGTGGTAAAAGAATAAATAACCATACAAAATGAAAACGTAATGAATATGAATAAATAACAAAAGAATCGAATTGAGTAGTTTTGTGTTTTTTGTTCTGGCCAAAGGTTTCTGAACAATTTCTGACATTATTTTCTTTATTAGAACCAAACGAAGTTGTTCAAATCTATATAGTTGCCTCTCCACTCTTTTCCTGTTCTTTCGTTTTGATCAAGTGCTTGAGTTCTTTGTTCAAGGTTTTATGAAATGTATTTCCGCTCGTAAACCAATATAAATATATATTGTGAACTTCTACAACTGCCTCAAACCTACTATCCGTATGGTTTGTAGTTCCAGCACTTCTTCAAAGACATGGAAAGCCTTTAGCAGAATTTGGGAGGATTTCATTGAGAATGTGGAAGCAAAATAGCATGTCTTTTTGGTTGGATAAATGGTCTGATCTCCTACAATCTCTAGCTAATGTTAGGCTGTTTTTTTAGCCATAGATGTTTTCTATTAAAAGCATTCCTATTGAAGACACTATTAAGTACTAAATGCGGATACTTCTTTTAGTAAGAATTTGAACATGCTTTGTCAAGTTGTGAGCGACTAAATCATCTGCTGATATTAGGTCTCTTTTTTTTTTTTTTGGGTTACGTATAGGTATATTCTTCATAAAAGCGTTGGCAAAATCAGTCAATATCTCTCTCAAATTTTATTATTGGCTATGGGTTGGGAAAGGAATGGCCCGAGAAACTGTCGAGGCCCAAGTCATGATGGAAGGAGGCAACGAATTTTGCTCGGCTCTTAACCCACTCAAATGACCATTGAAAAAGAGACCAAGCTCCAATCTCATTGCAAATTTAGATAAGCTCTAAATTTGACGGAAAAAAAGATATTGCAAATTTTATTGATTGAGTTTATCACTGGCACAAGTACGTAAGTAATCAACAAATAGTGATTTCCCTCCATAAGCTGTTCCAGTGGTACTGGAACTCGTAGGTTTCATGGCATCAAATCTTGGCTCTTTTGCTTGTAACTTGAGAGCAGCATAAAGCTTCATGTAATGTTCAAACACAAATTTTGGATAAATAATCTGGCCGTTGGTCTCTTCTTCCTTTCCTTCCATCAATTTTGGTGCTGGAAATATAACAGCATCACTTCCTGGGTTGTAGAATGAAGCTACAGACATCCTAGTACCGTTAGCTTGTGCAATCACACGATGCTCCACACTCTTGTACTTCCCATTTGTGATTACCTGTTCAAGAAAACAAAAGTACCACCAACGATCAAAGTTAGATACTGCATTGCCCAAATTTGATACAACTAATTACTTTATAGTCTATGCCAGTGGAGAAACATGATAATAAGTCTCTAGTGATTGCACATAATTAATGGGTTTTTTATCAACGGGTAGTTAAAATGCACATAAATAGAAACAATATAATTATAGCAAAACCAACACACATTTGTTACACATAACTAATCTATTCATTTTTTAGAAAATTAGTTATCCAACTCTTATATTAAAAGCCAGATGAAGTATATGATTTATTACCTCAATTTGGTCGTCAAGGTTGATGACTATGGAATGGCGCATGGGAGGCACACTAATCCACTCTCCATCTTTGAGAAGTTGGAGGCCACTGACCTTGTCATCTTGGAATAGAAGGATGATGCCGCTGCCATCGGTGTGGGCATGAAGACCTTTCACAAGATTAGGGTAGGGCAGGGAGGGTAGTTGGCAACCTTTGTACCAAAATTTGGTCCTCTAGATCCATGGAAAGCCTTCTTGAGGTAACCCTTCTCTAGTCCAAGATTCTCACAAAGCAAATCCAGCAGTTCCTCTGCAAGCTTCTGTATTTGTTCTACAAATTCCTTCATCACCTTCCTGCATTTAATTTGAATTTATATAGTTCAAAATATATATATACACATGTGTATATAGTAATATAAATATATATATATATATATATATAACACATGCTTGTTTCCTTTAGTTTGATTCCTCACCTATATCCTTCGGTAAGATCTGAGATTTCAAACAAGTTTGAGTCAGGTAAGTGACGCAAGAAGTTACTCTCCCAATCCATGTCCTTGACTTCAGCTTCAACATCTGGGGCTTTGCTTTCTACAAACTCTTTAAACCTTTTTTCCATGCATTTCCTATAATGCTCTTTATTTAACCTCTCCACTGTGTCCAAAAGTTCACGGGCTATTCCATGGTTCACCAACTACAAGAAAAACAATCAGATTTATTTAATAATTGCCTCCAAAATTAACCAAAAATAATAATAATAAATATCCCAAGGTGTATGTGTACCTCAAAAATCCCCAATTCTCACAAGCGTCATTAATTTTCTCCATTGTGCCCTGTCTCTCCTCGCACTACAAAAAAAAATGTGTATTTTCTGGCGGTTAAATTACGACTTTTCTAGCGGTTTTAACCACTACAAACAACATTTGTAGCGGTTAGAAAAACCGCTAGAAAATCAAGTGTAAGAAATAGTTTTCTAGTGGTTAAAGGAATCGCTACACAATATGATCAAAATATTAGAAAATTTCTGGCGGTTTATGACAAGAATGTGAAGAATTTTCTAGTGGTTTTGAACCGCTAGAAAATTTTCACAGAATCGCTAGAAAGTTCTGCATGAAATTTTATTTTGCCAGAAAACAAAATTTTTAAATTGTCGCCAAACCTTTCTAGCAATTATTAACCGCTAGAAATTTGGTGGCAAGTGGACCAAATTTAAATTTTCTGAAATTTTTCCTGCTTTTTTTAAATTTTTCTAGCGGTTTTTGAACCGCTACAAAATTCATTCCAAGTGAAAAAAAATAAAGTTTCATTATTATAAAATATAATATTATTAATTAAAAAACCATTAAATACATTATATTAGAGAATTATGTTAATATGTGTATTTACCAATGTATTACATGTTATATATTTAAATTTTGTGATAGATAAAAAGTAATTAAATTATAATTGTGTCAATTGAATTGAATTTAATAAGATAGTTGAATTGGAGATAGGATAGATTGTAGTGTTGAACCTTTTATGTTGAAAAGTGGTTGAATTAGTTGAGGAGGGCATGACAAATATAAAGAAGAAAAATCTGAAAGAAAAAAATAAATAAATATGTTAGTAAGTTATAAATAAAAATAAATAAAATAAATTAGGATTTATAAAATAAATATCATCTTACCATATAAATAAGAGAGAAAAACTATCATGTGAGAGAGCAAGAAGAAAAGAGAGAATTATAAAGAAGAGGAGAGGAAGGAAAAGAAATGGAGTAAATGAATGAGGAGGTGAGATGATATTTATAGAGATCAGTGAGAATTTTCTAGCGGTTGTCTACTATTAGCAACGGTTTTATATTTTTTCTAGCGGTTCTATTAGTTTCTAGCAGTTTTGTAACTGCTACAAATTGCAATTTTTTTTATTTTTAAAAAACTAAACCAAATTTACGGGTAACAATAAGAATTTTCTAACAGTTAAGTCAAAACCGTTAGAAATATGTGGGGTCAACATTATTTCTGATCAAAACACTGCAGATTTCTTGCTGTTTGTGTTATAACCATTAAAAATATTTATTTTTGTAGTGGTTTTTTTAACCTCTTGAAAGTGACCGCTGGTAATTTACTGTTTTTTTAAGTTTCGATGTTAAGTTTCTCCAAGTTGATTACTGGGAAGTTCTCCGTTTCAAAACACTCAAATTAAAAACCCTCTCTCTCTCTCTCTCTCTCTCTCTCTCTGTTTTTTCTCCCTTTCTAAGAAATGTTTCTTGGTTTATATGCGAATTGGCAATCCAATAAGTGTGTGGTGTGCGTGTGTGTGTAGCAGCTCAGGGTCAGCGTTAGACACGAAAAACATGAGCAAAAAATAACATAAAATAAATAAGAATTAAAAAACATGAAGCATGACTTAAATGCTTTGGCTGACCAAGGGAGAGGATCTTTTTACGTTGTTGAATTTTCTTCTCGTAATTTGGGTTCTGATTCAATGTTCTATGAGTTTTCACTGTAATGAATTAATGATTGTTGTTACTGTGTGTCGGTTTGTTCGTTTCCAGCTTTGCTTTTGCTTGATTAGTACGTGATGCGTCACGATTCTTAAAGGCCACAAAAAGTTAAAGCGATAATCTGAACTGTCACTATCCTTCGAAGGGTCTTGTCATATAAAATCTTAAATACAATAAGTGAAATACTAAATATTCGTATACTACGCTTAATGGTCAATTCTTTGGTGCTTACACGTCTAACCAAATTGAATATACATTGACACGCAAATAAATTCAGAAACTCACTGTTTAACGCGTTTATTCTTGTGCAGTGTAGTAAAGAGATAATTATTAGTTTTGAAAAATCATAATTAAGTTTCTGAAATGACAGTTAATATAAAGCGGATCAATTGATGCTCAAATTGTTCAAAACTTTAAATATGTAACGATTTCATGAAATTATTATTTTATTAAAAAAATGATAATTAAATTTTCATCTAATTAAATTAAAAAAATTACTTATTATCCTCTGGATAACTTGCTAGTTGTTTAATTTATATGAAGAAAAGTAAACCTGGGAGGAGGTCATGATCTTGGAAATTTTCGTGTTCATTGGACAACTTATGAAAAGAAGTTATGAAATGACGGGCAAGGTGTCTCCATTTCTTTTACGAACCATTTCCCTCCATTTCCCTTAAACGGTGTCGTTCAGTTTTTCACTAATGTCCTCACCCGAAATTAAAGAACAAATAGCGCCCTCCTCTGTTTTTCTCCCAAAAGCGCGGGAATTCATGAAATAGGCACCGCAATAGGATTTTAATACTCAAACATCGTTGCAATAGGAATCTAATAATCGAAAATAAGGTTTTTAATTCTCCGTTGTGCTATAAGGTTCGTATTCATCTGCAAGTGTCGTCTTCTTCTTTTTTTCTGTAAGTTCTTTTTAATTCGTTACTAATTCAATATCTACTTGATGCAACAAGTTTAAAAAAATATATAAGCCTTATTGCACAAAGGGTATCGTTGGATTTGGCATTGGTTTGGCGGCATTCGTCTGCGTACTCATATATTCGAGTGCCTTTTTTTTTTTTTCCAGATTCTCACTTTGTCCTAAATAATGAATACAAATATGACTCCCACACTTGATCTTGAATTTGATAATTTAGAAGAGGCATGGCAGTATTGGGTTGGCTATGGCAAAAGAATGGGATTTGGTGTTAGAAAGGAAAACTCCAATAAAAGCAAGAAAGATGGTTCTATCATATATTATAAATATGTTTGTCACAAGGAGGGAGTGAGAAAACCAGATAAAAGAGATTTCAAAATTAGGAAGCCTCGACAAGAAACAAGAACTGGGTGTGAAGTCAGAATGATAGTTAAAAAAGTGAATGGAAGATTTAGATTTAGTGAACTTTATTTGGATCATAATCATCCTTTAGAGCCTCAAGAAACTGTTCACATGTTTGCATCACAGAGGAAATTACCAGAAGCACAAGGTTATGCTTTAGAAGCTGCTGAAGACGTCGAGATTAAACAAAAAGCCTCTTTTAATTTAATGAGTAAATATGCAGGAGGGAGGGCTAATTTAGGATATACTGAAGAGGATATAAAGAGTTATCTAAGAGCAAGGAGACAACGAAAAATGTGCTATGGTGAAGCCGGGTGTCTACTTCGTTATTTCCAACATTAACTAATAGAAAATCCTTCATATTTTCATGCCTATCAAGTGGACTCAGAAGATCGAATAACTAATGTATTTTGGGCTGATCCACGTATGTTGTTAGATTATGATTTTTTGGGGATGTCATTTCATTTGATACAACATACTCCACCAATCGTGAAAATAGACCGCTTGCCATTTTCTCAGGTTTCAATCATTATAGAGAAGTAGTGATATTTGGTGCTGCGTTATTGTATGATGAGACCATTGAATCTTTTAAATGGCTTTTTGAAACGTTTCTACAAGCACATAAGGACAAATTGCCATTTACTGTATTTACTGACCAAGATGCTGCAATGGCACGAGCCTTGGAAGAAGTAATGCCAACCGTGAAGCATGGCTTGTGCACTTTTCATATTAATAGAAATGCGGTGAAACATCTTGGAAACTTGATGAAGGATGACTCTCATTTTTTGGGTAAGTTTAATTGGTGCATGTATCATTGTGAAGAAAAAATAGTGTTTGAGGAATCTTGGAAAGAATTATTGTTGAAGTACAATGCAGTAGATAATCCTTGGTTGATGTCCATTTATGAGTTGAAAGAAAAATGGGCAGCATGTTACATGAAGGATTCAAATACTCTTGGTATGAGAAGCACACAGCTTAGTGAAAGTATTAATTCTTTCATAAAAAGTTGTACAAATCCTGAATTGAATATCAATCAATTCTTTGAAATCTTTGAACAGGTTGTTGTAGATAAACAATATAATGAATTAAAGAGTAATTTTAACTCACAGCAGAAGTTGCCGAGGTTGATTTTAAAGAGTTCATCTATGCTTCAACAGCTTTCTGAAATTTACACTCCACCAATTTTTGACTTGTTCCAGCAAGAGTATGACTTGCGTGATGCTACATGTATAAAAGAGAGCAAGGAAAGAAAGATAAATGAAGATGATGATGCCATTGTATTTGAATATGTAATCACAAGAGTTGATAAAAAAGGAGAGTGGAGATTGACATATGAGCCAGCAAGAGAAGACAAGGAGTCTAACATTACTTGTAGCTATAAGAAGTTTGAACAATGGGGAATATTATGTTGTCATGCATTGAGGATATTGTACGATCGAGATGTAAAGTTACTTCCACATAAATATATTTTAAATAGGTGGACAAGAGAAGCAAGGTGGGTGTGGTACATGATAGCAAGGGAAAGGAAATTGAGGTTGATCCTAAACTAGAATGTTCAAATCGATATAGGCAATTGTGTCCAATGATCATAAAATTAGCCAGTGAAGCATCTGAATGTCCAGAGGCATTCTCTATGGTTCATCAAATGGTGCTAGAACTTGGTAAAAAAGTGTCTAAACTTCTTACTAAAAATTCATTAGATGGTGTTGATAATGAAGCTGGCGTTAATAATGATGATGATGGAAAAAATTATGGTGAAGGCATTGGATTCAAAAAAAGAGAACGCAAGAAGATTGATAAAAGTTGGGTTGACAACCCTAATCAGAAAAGAAGAAAATTTAAAAATTCAAAAAAGGCTGCTCACAAGCCTTCGCAAAGTTTGAAGGTAAAAATTATTTATATTGATTTTTTTTAAATGTCATCATGGTTTTTATTGAGATTTTATTTATATCATTACAGGAAACCCAAAAGTCAACTCAGGTACAGCATAGTCTGCCTGTGTCAAATACACTTGTGACTATGCAATATGGCCCTCCTATATCAACTACACCAGTTTCAATGCAATATGGTCCTGCTATGTCAAATACTCCAATGCCAATGCAATATGGTCCCCCTGTCTCAACTACACCAGTGCCACTACAATATGGTCCTCATGTGTCAACTTCACTAGTTCCAATACAATATGGTCTCCCTGTATCAAATACATCAACACCAATGCAACACGGTCCCTTGATCTCAAATATACATGAACTAAGTCAAATGCCATTCACATCATTGATGATGGTGAGACTATTCTATTTCAAGTTCTTGAGTAGTTTATTCTATTTCATTTCATTTTTTTATGCTTGTAGGCTCCATTGGACCATGAAGTGAAGTCACTTGAAGCCTTAGAATTTAGTTAAGTATTTACAAAAGGTAAATCATATCACAACATGAAAATATATTGAAAAGATTGAGACAATTTTATTCAAATAAAGAAACTTCTATTACAATAGAATTATATTACATTGTCTGCATATAAACTATCTTACAATATGTTACAGATATAGGTTTACAAAGGAACTTAGATCATCCTAAATGAAGTCATCCAATTAAGCTCTTATCGTTCCAGACAATGGCTTCAATTCAGCTCCTTGGGCTTTTCTCTTCCTTGTTACAGTAGCTCTTAAGATGACTGTATGGCATTTATTGTATTTCAGCTGCTCTCTTTTTGATCATGTAGCCCATATTGGTGACAACATAGTGATTGATTTCAGCTACTATTTTCTTTTTCAACTGCAATTATAAAGTTTAACATTGAATGGTTATTTTCATTATCTACCATAATATATTCAAGCAAAAGTGTTAAAGATGATCCTTATATATTTCCAACTGTGATGTTCACGCTGTCACAAAGAAGAGAACACAGGATGTCAATAAGTCCTTATAAGTTCTCTCAATATATTGCAAACTCAAAATGCCAACATAATTTGGATATAAAAAATGCCAACACGTCACAGGGCACAGGCATGATTCATTTTCTTAATTTCAAAAGAAAATAATTCTAAATCAGATTTAACAATTAAACAAGTCATCAATTAGTAGGGGGAAAATGTCTCCCTTGCTTTTCGTAACAATATTGAATCATATAAAGCATCTTAAGATAGAAAGATTGAATATGATAGAATCAAAGTAAACACTCTTGTCACTATAGTTGGCCATCACAGCTCCACCCATCCCTAATGAGTTGCCCACAAACTTACAATTAGAATCTGATAGATAATGAAATGATTTTCTGGGGCTAAATTAATTCTAGTAATGAGTTCCATGATCCCTTAGCTACTTGACACTTTTATAATTTATTACCTTGAAGACCAAATTAATATCTGTCCCACTAATTTACAAGGAAACTAAAGATTTAGCACATAATCAAATGTAGAATTAAGCTGACATAATACTTCAATTAACTGCCCGGTCTCATTGAATCTTCATAGGAAGGACACATCCCTTGACAAGTTTTGAACAAGCCATTAACATTGCTCGCCCACATAAACTTGATAGCGGTAAAATTATATGCGGCAGCAAGGAGAAATCAAGTATGGCTTTCAATTAACCCAATTAATGTGTCGGCTTAAGAGAATATTTGAGAATACCTAGTGAGGGAAAAATATAATTCGACCAAATATAGACAAAAACGTAAGGAAAAACTCAAGCTTTGTGTGAAGTAATTTTGAAAAGAGTACCTCTTCTTTGTTTGCGTCTCTTCATCATCCCTGAATTTACAGGATTTTAAGAGAAACCATCACCCACCACAAGATCCATAAGCAATTGGTAAAAAACACCCACACACGAGACCGAAGAGTAAGCACGGAAATCGTCTGAAGAAAGAAGGAGGGGGGCGTGGGTAAAAGGGCAAAAGTGACTATGCAATTTTTTTATTGGGTGGGGACATAACTAAAAAGAAACGATACCGTTTAAGGGAAATGGAGGGAAATGGTTCATAAAGGAAATGGAGACACCCTGCGCCCATGAAATGACATGGACGCGCAGTGTTTACTCTGACTAATTAATTGTGCAAATTAGATTTCTATCACAAGGTACATGAGATTCTTTTATATATTACGATATTTCTTGACCTTTTCCTTTTCCGTATTCATTCTTTGAAACTCCTCCCTATCCGAATTTGCATAATGGCCTTAATTGATTATTAATTGATTTAATATATTTTATTTTGAATTATTATTTTTTAAGGGCAAGTTAACTTAAAGTGGCGCCGTTGCCGGGGAGCCAAGAAATTGGTTCCCTAGTAATTAAGTGTCAAGTAGCCTTGATTGGGGTTCATTTGTTGAGCCTTTTTAGTTTTCATTTTTGTTAGTTTTTGCATTTTCTTTAGTAGTTTGCATTTGTTTCTTTTGATTTTTCATAGCATTTTTTTTCCTTTGCATAGAAATTTTTTTTTTCAAAAATACAACTAAATATCTTGATTTTTCATTTATTGTATTGCATTACATTCATCTGTTTTCTTTTGCTTAATTGCTTCTGGTTGATTTATTGTTTATGCCAAGAAAGGGTAGGTCTAAAACCCTAGTTCCTTCCAATCTTGAGCTTCAAAGTTCTTTAAGGGAAGTTAGACAAGACCAAAGGGTAGAAAGGACTAGTGAGGTTGAACTAGACAATTTAACTGATCTAGATTTGGTGGTTGACTTAGGTGATATAATGGAAACAGTTAATAATCCTAATGGTAACAACAATGGTGGTAATGACAGAGGGGGCAATGGACATAATGAAAAACATGATAGAGTAGGAGAGAATAATGGAGGTAACCCTAGAAGAAGAACCATTAGGGATTATGATCCTTTTAATGTTGCGTGCCCTAATGTTGATGTTCATTTTGAGATTAAAGGTCCGCTGCTTAATTCTTTGCCTAAATTCTATGGTTTGACAGGTGAGGACCCGTACAATCATGTGAAATCTCTCTCTATGGTATGTGCTAGCATGAAGCCGGTTGGAGCTAATCTGGATAAGGTTCTTTGGAAGGTATTCCACATGTCTCTGGAGGGCAAAGCGCGAGAATGGTACATGAGCTTGCCTAAGCATATGGCAAATGCCCACCATAACTAGAACAACCTCAGAAAAGCATTCTTGGAGAAGTATTTCCCTGCTTCCCAGACTTCCCATTGAGAAAAGAGATCTACTCTGCGAAGCAAGATTATGATAAGTCACTTTATGACTACTGGAACCGTTTTCAGGACTTGCTTTCTAGATGTCCACACCATCAGATTCCAGATAAGCAGTTAGTCCAATACTTTTATGATGGACTTAAGACCCAAGATAAGGGGATGTTGGATGCTGCTTCTAGGGGTTCTCTCATTGATTTAACTGCTGAGGAGGCATGGAAACTTATCAAGAAAATGGCATTGAACCATCAACAATATAGCATCAAGGAGTCTAAAAATAGTAATGCAATGCATGCTAATCCTTCTTCAGTCCACATTCCTCAATTGGACATATTCACTTCTCAAATTACTGCTTTGACCACATAGTTAAATAAGCTTGCATCTCACACTCCCCCTACTGACACTCGGAATCCTAATTCCATGGAGATGACTGCACCTAGTTGTGAGCATTGTAACTCTGTTATGCACATCTCTACTGCTTGCCCTCATAGATATGAGGAAGTTTCCGCCATGTATCAAGAAAGGGCCAATCAATCTAAGCAATGGAACCCATACTCAAACACATATAATGAAGGATGGAAAGCTCATCCAAATTTCCGATGGGGAGAAGGTGACAATAGGCAGGTTCAAGAGGGGTTTTAAGGGAATATGGTTCCTCAAGGGCAATCTTGCTATGGAGGGTTACAAGGAGAATCTTCTAGAGCCATGTCTACCCCACAGCAATCACAGTCTAAGGATGATGAGCGGTTCTCTCGAATACTCAAGGGCATTGAGGCAATGACTGAGCACATATCTAAGTCTGAAGCTAAATCTAAAGCTAGATTTGCAGCCCTAGAGAATAGGATGGAGCAATGGGAAACTAGAACCTCTAATTTGACTTCTTATGTCACTAAGTTGTCAAATAGTGTGAGTGAACAGCAAGCTAAGGCTAGTGGTTCAATGCCTTCCAACACGGTGATAAATCCTAAATCTTTGTATGTAATTACATTGAGAAGCGGTAAGGAAATTGGTGCTAAGACAGTACAATTCAAAGATGATGAAGAGGGTGAAGAATCGGTTGATAAAGAGATAGAAGTTGAGTCTCCTCCTTCTAAAACCACTCAAGACATTCCCAAGACTACTCAAGAGACCTCCATTCAATCCAAAGGGCTAATAGAGAAAGGATCATCTCCCAAAGGTGATGAGGTAAACATTTCTGACTTGCCTTTTCCTCATTCATATCTCATGAGTAAGAAAGTTGTTGAAAAGAAAGATAATGATGAGCTTTTTGAAATGTTTAGCAAACTTGAGGTTAATGTGCCATTACTTGATTTGATTAAGAAGATGCCTAAGTGTGCTAAGTTTCTAAAAGATCTATGTACAAACAAGAGGAAGTATAAGCATAGTGAGAGAATCCAACTAGGGTCTAGTGTTAGTGCTATCTTCAAGCCACAGCTACCTATTAAGTGTAAAGACCCGGGTTCCTACACTATTCCCTGTACCATAGGCAAAACAAACATTTCACATGCCTTACTAGACTTAGGTGCAGCCATAAATGTTATGCCTACCTCTATCTATGAGAGTTTGGGTATTCATGCCTTGAAAGACACCAGTATTGTGCTAGGTTTAGCTGATAGGACTGTGAGACATCCTAAGGGCTTTCTTGAGGACGTTCTTGTGCAAGTGAAGGGTCTTGTGTTCCCAGCTGATTTTTATGTGTTAGATATGACTGATGAGATTAAAGCCGATAGTACTTTGATTCTAGGAAGACCTTTTCTTAGATAGCCCAAACCATAATTAATGTGAAAGACGGGGTCATTACCATGGGTTTTGGGGACCAACAGATTACCTTCAACATTTCTGATGCTATGAGTCAAGGTTATGCAGATTGCTCTTACTTGAGTGTTAATTTGATTGATTGTGCTGTTAATGATGTTGATGATTTGCATGAATCTGAGATGCATGAACATGATTGGTATGGTGAGATTGTTGAGCATGATGATGCATTTACTTGTTTATCTACCCCTCATTCTTCTTCTTTTTGCTCATGTTATGGTGACGTGGTGTGTGTTAACTGTTTAGAAGTTGATCAACTCCTTTCCATCTCTCATGATTTTGATTCATCATCTTGTCTTAACTGTGATTCTGCCTTGAACATTACACTTGATGATAGCCTTGAGAAAGGCAAGTTTGTTGATTCTGCAGGTACTGATGATAAAGGAGCTATTACACAAGCTACACCGGTAGCTTCTCCTTTGAGTGGTGCTGGAACATTAGAAGAGGCTAGCAACAAGCTTACTATCACTTCTAATCCCACTCTTTCTTGTGACTTACTTGATGTTTCTGCTGATAAAGTTGATACCGATCCTTCTTTTTATAGGTTATCCAAGAATGGCACTGAGTTGGGAAGTGGAGGACATACACATCATGATGAGCTTATATCTCTTTCCCCAAGCCATATGGACATGCCGCTTGCATTGAATGCACTTGACATAAAAGATTTAGTTCCTTCAGTTGTGCAACCTCCTGATTTAGAATTGAAACCCCTCCCCCTAATTTGAAATATGTCTTTCTTGCTGCTGATTCTAAATTACCTGTTATTATTCCCAGTTCTTTGAGTAGTTCTGAAGAAGAAAGATTGATTTCTGTGTTGAAGAGTCATAAAGGGGCTATAGGATGGTCTTTAGGGGATATTCCAGGAATTAATCCATCAGTTTGCACACACAGAATCCTTTTGAATGAAGGGTCCAAGCCAGTTAGGCAACCATAGAGGAGATTGAATCCTCTCATTCTGGATGTGATTAAGAAGGAAGTCTCAAAGTTGTTGAATGCTGGGATCATCTATCCCATATCAGATAGCGAGTGGATAAGTCCAGTATGGGTAATACCAAAGAAGAGCGGTATCACAATAGTGAGAAATGAAAATGATGAACTGATTCCAACTAGGGTTCAAAATGCTTGGAGAGTGTGTATAGACTATAGAAAGTTGAATGATGCTACGAGAAAGGACCACTTTCCACTATCTTTTATAGATCAAATGTTGGAGAGAATTTCAGGAAAGTCTCATTATTGTTTTCTTGACGGTTTTTCTGGCTATTTTCAGGTGCCTATTATTCCTGAAGATCAGGACAAGACTACCTTTACATGCCCTTTTGGTACCTTTGCTTATTGAAGGATGCCATTTGGGTTGTGTAACGCTCCAGGCACCTTTCAAAGGTGCATGATGACGATATTTAGTGATCTTCTAGAGTAAAACATGAAAGTTTTTATGGATGACTTCAATGTTTATGGTGAGAGTTTTGATGAGTGCTTGAATAGCCTAGAGCAGGCTCTTGAGAGGTGTATTGATAAGAAATTGGTTTTAAACTTTGAAAAGTGTCATTTCATGGTTGATAAAGGGATAGTCTTAGGTCACCTCGTCTCTCAAAAAGGGATTGAGGTTGATAGGGCCAAAATTGAAGTTATTTCATCCCTTCCTTATCCTACTTGTTTAAAGGATTTGAGGTCTTTCTTAGGGCATGCAGGTTTCTATCGGCGCTTTATTAAGGATTTTAGTAAAGTTGCTCTGCCTCTTTCTACCTTATTGAAAAAGGATACTGAATTTAAATTTGATGATGAGTGTAGACATGCTTTTGACACTTTGAAATCTATACTTGTTTCACCTCCTATTCTCACTGCACCTAACTAGAATTTACATTTTGAGTTGTCTTGTGATGCTTCTAACTTTGTAGTAGGTGCCATGCTTGGACAAAAGGAGGAGAAACAGTCTAGAGTCATAGCATATGCCTCCAAGACGCTTGATTCCGCTCAAGTGAATTATACCACTACGGAGAAGGAACTGTTTGCTATTATTTTTGCTTTGGATAAGTTTAGACAATATCTAATAAACTCTCAAGTGGTTGTTTTTACAGATCATGCAATGGTTCGGTACCTATTTAAGAAGCCTCAGTCTAAACCTAGATTGCTGAGATGGGCTTTGCTGCTACAGGAGTTTGATATCGAGATTAGAGATAGAGCTGGAACGGAGAATCATGTAGCTGACCACCTTAGTCGATTACCTGAAGGCACACAAGGAGTTGATTCTTCTGATCTTGTTATTGACTCATTTCCTGATTCTGCACTTTTTGCCTTGGCTATTCATGAGCCTTGGTACTCTAATATAGTTAATTATCTTGTCACTCACCTTGTACCTCCTTCTATGTCTAAATTTCATATTGATAAGCTGAAGAGGGAGGCAAGATACTATATCTGGGATGCTCCAATCCTGTGGAAGCAATGTAGTGACCAGATCATTAGACGTTGTGTCCCAAACAATGAGATCCACTCCATCCTTACCTTTGCACATTTTTTATCTTGTGGGGGGCATTTTAGTGCTAATAAGACTGCTAGGAGGGTTTTAGAGTGTGGTTTTTATTGGCCTTCTCTATTTAAGGATGCTTATTCTTTCTGCAAGTCTTGTGATATGTGTCAGAGGTTTGGGAGTTTGGGTAGGAAGCATGAGATGCCTCTAAGACCTATGCATTTTTTGTGAAATCTTTGATGTGTGGGGCATGGATTTTATGGGTCCCTTCCCTTCGTCTTTTGGGTTTTCATACATATTACTTGCAGTAGATTATGTGTTTCGATGGGTAAAGGCAGTGCCAACTAAGAAAGATGATGCTTCTACTGTTGCCAAGTTTTTACGTTCTCATATCTTTTGCAGGTATGGCATTCCAAGAGCAATCATCAGTGACCAAGGAACATACTTCTGCAACAGGACCATCAAGTCTCTATTGGCTAAACATGGAGTCAATCACAAGCTGGCCACTCCTTATCACCCTCAAACGAATGGGTTAGCTGAAGTCTCTAACCGGGAAGTGAAACGAATACTTGAGAAGATCGTGAAACCATCCCGTAAGGACTGGAGTGAAAGGCTTGAGGAAGCTCTTTGGGCTTATAGGACTGCCTACAAGACCCCTATAAGCATGTCACCCTTCTGGTTGCTCTATGGCAAGGCTTGCCATCTACCTATGGAGATCGAGCACAAATCTTATTGGGCAATCAAGGCATGTGATGCAGATCTCGAATCTTCACTAGTCAATCGGAAGATGCAACTCCAAGAACTTGAAGAAATAAGACTTGACTCCTATGACAATGCCAGAATCTACAATGACAAGCTGAAAATGATTCATGACAAACAGATTCTGAGGAAGCAGTTTTATGAAGGTGACAAGGTTCTGAAGTTTAAAGCCCGATTGAAGCTGATGCCCAGGAAGTTTGTCACCAAGTGAGAAGGTCCGTTTAGAGTTACTAAAGTATATCCCTTTGGCACGGTAGAGCTTGTAGATGAGGAGACCGGTATAACTTCACAAGTCAACGGCCATCTGTTGAAGCACTACCACGAGGATCAAAGACCCCCCTGATCACCCGGTTGTTCCCTTCCACCCTACTCTTTTACTTTCTGTTGTATTGCTGGTGATATCTGTTTGCTGAGATAGTTAGGAGTAAGTGTGGGGGAGGGATCTTTTCCAGTAGTTGTAGTTGTAGCTGTTTATTTCTGTTTAGTAGTTGTTTGTTTTGTTTCCTCTTAATTCTGCCATCTCTTCTGATCACTTGATTTATACTTGTCTATTTTCATTTCACATTATCTTATCCTACCTCTCCTTCTCCCTTCTTCGTGATAGTGACGTGTTGTGCTTCGGTTTCAAATCGGACTTCACAACTTCCACTTCACCTGAGAGTTTAGGTTAAGATGATGTTGTTTTTCTTACATTGAGGACAATGTGTTGATCAAGTGTGGGGGAGGGATTGTTGTTGAGTTGTTGAGCTTTCTCTTGAAAAAAAAAATTTTTGCCTTTGGATTTACACCTGTTTCTTAAGTATTGCTGCTATAATTGTTATCTTCTTTGCCTTATTGGTTGATTTCTGAATTGCATCGCATGATTTGAGAGTGATTCTTGCTTGGGAATTTTGCTGCTAGTTTCTATGTCCTCCTGTTTTCATTCGTCTCAGTGTTCTGCACTGCTGTATGGGCGAGTTGCTGTTTTCTCTGTTGCTGAATTTTGACTTTTGTAATCCTTGGGCATCTCTTTTAAAATCCTTTTGCACAATGCTTGTGAATATTGCACGGTTGAGTTTGATTGCATTTGATTTAAGTGATTTCTGTTCTTAGTTTATTAGCATAGTAGAATGCCTTTAGTGCAGTGTTATTAACTTTGTTTCATAGCTTGATCCTTAAGGAGGAAACATCTTGGAGAAAGCCTTGATGGAAGGATTGTTGAGCCATATATTTTCTCATCTTGTGTGATTTTCATCTAGTTTTGGTTAACCTCTAGAACTTGTCTAGATTCTTTTTCAAAGCTGCACTAATACCTAGATTTGTGAAGATGATAGGGGCATTCATTTCTAAACCTTTACCCAAACACAAATCACTTCATTTAACCTTTGTTCACCCCTTTGAGCCTTCACTTTCATTCCATTCATTTTTTTAGCAAGTGTTTTGCATAAGTTACATTTGGTTTTTTATTTTGAAAAGTACATCATTAATGTCTATATCTTTGCCTTCTTGGGTTTGGATGCCAAACAAAAAAAAAAGCAAAAAAAAAAGAGATAGAAAAAGGCAAGAAAGAGAAGAAAATGTTTAGAAAAAGTCAAAGAAAAAAGTTATAAAAAAAAAAAGAAAATAAGTTGCAACAAAAGAATAAATTTGAAATAAGACATTCCATGGTGGTTTGAAGAGCAAGGATTTCTGTCTCAAAAGGTTAAAATCTGCACATTGGTGTTGTTTCATGATTGTACTTTAGCTCACTTTGAGTTGATTATTTACTACCCATGCATTTCACTTGTTAGTCCATTTCATTCATTTGACCTTGCTTTCCAACATTACAACCCTTCAAGTCCCTTGATCATGAGTCTAAGGCATGTTAGTGGTGGAGATATTAGAATCTCTACAAGCTTATGGTAGGTGCTAATCTAGGTGGATTGAGTGAAATTTATCCTATTTAAGAGATGAGTGAAACACTTATACCCTATGTGAGCTCTATTATGTTTCTCTTCCTTTATCCTGCTATGTTTCTTGTGTTAATTTCTTTGCACTGAAGTATTCTATGATTGTTAATTAGTTAAGAATAAAGGTTGCTTGAGTTAATTGCACATTCATGCTTAGTTAGTTTTATGTTTGCTTGCATTGAGTGTCTCTATTGGATTCTTCTTTAATGATGTTTTGCCTAGGAGTACAAAAGGTTAAGTGTGGGGGAGTTGAAAAACTCAATTATTTTTATATATTTTGATATCTTTTATATGGGTTTTGTCAACTTAATTAGTCCCTTTTGACCTTAATTGATTTAATATGTTTTATTTTGAATTATTATTTTATAGGGGCAAAATTGTCATATTTTGGTTTAATTGTAACTAATTGATTTTTTAGGACAATTAATGCTACCTTATCTTTGAATTTTTGCTTGCAGCTTTTTGGAAGATTTTGAAAATAAAAAAAAATAAAATTAAAAATAAAAAGAAAAGAAAAGAAAAAAATAAATTAAAAAAAGAAAAATAATAAAATAATAAAAGGGGGAGCAAAACGCTGCGTTTTGCTCCATCCCTAATATCTAATATTACCATCTTCTTCATCCGGACAGAGAGACACAAGCGAGGGGGACGAGACAGAGCTGGAGGCGGACACACAAGCAAGACGCAACACGGAGCCGACGGCGTGGGAAAAGAAAAAAAAAAAACAAGGAAAGAAAACGCGAGGGGGGCTTGGCGGAAGGAGATATAACGGCATTATTCATCTTCATTCTTGAACCAGAGGACGCACACACAAGGACCTGGGACTCACGCGAACAGAGTCTTGACGGCACTGGATGAGAGACAAGGAACAGAGTGGGGCGTGAACAGGGAGACGTGAACCAGATCAGCGAACAGAACAGAGCAACTAGACAGCACGAGCTTGACGACGGAGGAAAGGATTCACGCTGTTGTTCTTCCATGGAAGCTTGCAATAGAGTATTGAATATGGCATTCCTTGTGGCAATCCGTGGCTAAGGTTCCATAATTCTCTAATTCAACAATAATGGCAGGAGTTCGGATCATCAAAGGGGAGTTTAGTTACTTTAATTTCCTGTTTAATAATTGTTTAACAATTCTTAGGTCTTAGGATAGTTATTCTGATTATTAGAAAATTTTGTATTGTTAAATCTGATTATCTGCAGAAATTATTGTGACTGGATTATTATTTAACATTTGACATTGGGTTGTTTATAGCTTTGATTTCAATTATGATGTTGTGGTTATGACATTTGTATTGATTTTGGAGTTAATATATTGTGATTTTCTGAAGTGGCTTGGAATCTTGGATTATATTGTCTCTTGCTAGCTTTAATTCTGTTATTTTGGATTTAAGAATTCTAATTAAGCATTGGTTTTTAGCATCCTTAATCCCATTTTACTATTCTGTTGCAGTTAGTAAGTTGGGATTTTAGGAAAATATTTTGTGGCAACTCGAGGTGGCTCGATTGTTAGATTAAAAGCTTAATTATAATTCTTAATTTATTGTTTTTAACTCCCACATCTTTTAGAGTGATAATTGCCTGCATTGTTGAATTGGAGAATTGATTATTATCATTGTTATTTGTGTGTTTCATTTTTAGTTCTTTCATCTTCAATTTATTTCAATCATTTTCATATAAAAACCAAAAAAAATATTTTAATTTCAATTTAATTCAAGGTGTTTACTTAGCAATTATCAAATCAAAAATCCTTTTTAGAGTTTAGGTTACTTACATTTATTTATTAGGATTTAATTTCATTTTCGGCTCCTCAAAGTAAATACGACCCGGATTGTGCACTATATTACATTAATTTGGTTAATTTTTAGAGTAACCCCAAAGCGACAAATTAAGGACAATTAACTTCAAGTGGCGCCGTTGATGATGGACTGGACCGATGGAAGGACCTCTGTTTGTTCACGCTGAATCTCTCTCTGCTTTTTTTTTCTTTTTTTCGCCGCCCACAGCTCGTTCAGCGTCCCTCCTGTCCAATATGAAGATGATTATTGGATATTAGGTTGGGGAGAAAAACGCAGCGTTTTGCTCCCCTTTTTTTTAATTATTTTTTTATTATATTTTTTCTTCTTCTTCTTCTTCTTCTTTTAAATTTTCATTTTTATTTTTAAATCTTCTAAAAACCTGCAAACAAAATTCAAGAATAAGGTGGCATTAATTATCCTCAAAAATCAATTAGTCACAATTAAACCAAAATATAACAATTTTGCCCCTATAAAATAATAATTCAAAATAAAACATATTAAATCAATTAAGGTCAAAAGGGACTAATTAAGTTGACAAAACCCATATAAAAGATATCAAAATATATAAAAATAATTGAGTTTGTCACATAATTAATTAATATATGTATGTATGAATGTATTTTTGATAGAGGTAATTAATACTATTCTGATCCTTAACATAAAGACTTAATTATTAAATTAATTTTAGTTTTAAATATAAGATTTATTTATTAATTTATCAATTTTTTCTAAATTACCTCTATAGATTTCCTTCAACCATAATCAAGTAGAAGAGAGAGAAAGAGGATATTAAGGAAGATGATTATGGTGTTTTAAGAAAACATATCATATTTCTTATAATTAAGTAACTTACCTAATTTCTTTAATCTAAATAAATTAGTTAAATAGGTCTTATATTAAGGACTAGAGGAGTATATAATAATATATTACCTTCGGTTTTTAATATAAAAGCTACTTTAACATTCAATTTGATCTTAAATATAAGATTTTAATTCATTTTATGTCTAATATTTATCAATTCTTTTTCAAGGCAATCCTTGTAATAGTTGAACATATTAAAGGTTTCATCAAATAGTAGTTATAACTAATACACATAATTAGTAAAGATATTTTATGGAAGACAACACATATTTATTATCAATAACTAACTTAACTAGTTTTCTTAATCTACTCAAATTAGTCAACTAGCCTTTATATCAAGGACCAGAAGTAGTACCAATTAACCAAATTTTTTTTTTTACTATTTTAAAAGGAGAATTACTATAAAGTCCTAAGAAAAAGATAATTACCAAAAAGGTTAAATAATAAGTGAGTAGTTGTCATTTTCCTACACTATGACTTGTTATTACATACTACTCTAGTATTATTGAAACTTTTTAGTAATTATATTCTTTCGCAAACTTTACAACAATTCTCCCTGCTTTAAATTACTAATCGTAATGTCTCATCTAATTAAATTTTATTCTTTACAGAGAGAATTACTTGGAGTTCTCTAAAAAAAGAAATGTAATTACTAAGCAACATAAATCTATTATTATTTTCTGCATTGAAATTTGTTATGGCATGCTACTAAGCTATTATAGGACTTTTCAGTTATTATATTCCTTCCTTGAGACATTAGGGCTTGTTTGGTAGGAAGAATTGGTTGAAATGGAAAGGAATGGAATGAAAAATTTCTGAATGATTGCATGTTTGGTAAGCATTGGAATAAAAAATGGGTTAATGAAAAATTTTACATTTGGTTGGATGAAAATAGGTTAGAAAATTATGCAATTTACCAAGTTACCCTTAATGAAAAAAATTATTAAATAAAAAATGCTTTTTAACATTAAAGAATAATAATATTATTAAAAAATTCAATAATCCAAAATTTTAAATTAATAAAAAATATGATGAATTATAATTTAAATAAATAAATATAAATAATCAATATAAATGTAAAAATCATCATATATTTTCATAAAAAATACTCTAAACATTAATTTTTCAAAAAATAAATAACAATAATAAAAAATATAAATATAAATGCAAATATGGCGTTTATTTTTTGTCATTATACTTCTTTCCAATATTCTCTGGTAGCAACTCCTTTCAAATGCTTGTGATTGTGAATGTTTCTAATGATCTGTTTTTTGTCATTATATTTCTCGTCACCTCTACCAATTTGGATTTTCACTTTCTACTCAAAACTTCTCATTTCCAAGCCATGAGGTGGATCAAATTCAAATTTTTGAATGGATTTTTATTTCATTGAAAACCAGAGTTAAATAGCCTTTTAGTGATACTCATTTGTCTAATTTATATTTAAATTGATAAAGTTATGTCTAATAAAATTTAAGCTTCAATATGATTAGGAAAGAAGTAAGCAAAATCGTCTTTGATGCTGAAAATTCAAATGTTCTTCTATCAAATTCGAATCTACACAAAAAAAAAAATTTAAATTCGCTTGCATCAAATTTAAATGTACTCATTTTGTTGTCGTAGCTTAAAATTCAACTATGGACTTATTGATGTAAATTGGAATTTGTATAAACAAATTGGAATTCATGCACGATACATTTTAACTTTCGTACAAAATTTGAATTTTATTGCATCTTACTCAAACACACTGTTACATTCTATTTTGGATACACTGAACAGAGTAATTTTCAATTAGATATAACTTTCTCAACCTAAGTTCAAATTAGGCTAAGCTCCTTGAGTCTAATTTATAATGTAACGAGATCTATTGAAAAATTATTTGTAATTTTAAAGTTATGATCAAAATAGTGAGTAAGGGTTAGACTTTTTATTCTTTTAGATTTTGAACCAGATTTAAAAAATCATACATATTTGATATGAGAATTTTTTTTTTATTTTGAGGTAGATGTTGTTGAAAAACTTATAAAAAGTTGGGTAATACAAATTGAACGCCTTGTTGCTGTTAAAGAGTTGACCAGCGCAATAATTTTCCTCCTCCATAGGCCACTCACATTCTGCAACATTGAATGTTGCTTTTCAAGTATTCTTGTGCAGTGTAGTAAAGAGATAATTATTATTTTTGAGAAATCATAATTAAGTTTCTGAAATGACAGTTAATATGAAGCGGATCTATTAATGCTCAAATTGTTTAAATATGCAACGATTTTATGAAATTATTATTTTTTTAAAAAGATAATAATAATTAAGTTTCCCTCTAATTAAAGTATTTTCTTTGCCACTTACACGTTTTCAATAAAATGTACGTGTTATCCTCTGGATAATAACTCCCCCGTTGTTCAATTTACATGAAGAAAAGTAAACTTGGGAGGAGATCATGATCTTGGAAATTTTCGTGTTTATTGAACAACTTCTTATGAGAAGACGTGATGAAATGACATGAACACGCAGTACTTTCTGACCAATTAATTGTGCAAATTAGATTTCTATTACAAGGGACGTGAGATTCTTTTATTTATTATGATGTTTCTTCACTTTTTTCCTTCACGTTCATTCTTTAGAACTCCTGCCTATCTGAATTTGCATAATTAATTAATATATGTACGTGTAAATGTATTTTCGGTGGGGGTAACTAATGTATAATAATGCACCTATAAACCAATTTTTTTACTATTCCAAAGAAATACTCCTTTGATCCTATTTATAAGGGACTTCTAGCATATTTTACATAAACCAAGTAAAATCTTGAACTTCATTAACTCTCATTTAAAATTTAATAACTTTATAGCTTTATTTCTGTTTAATATACGTTATACCTTATATAAACAAAGTCAACACGATAATAAATTAGGGGTAAAATTGTACATCCATACAAAAAATTTCTCTCAGTACCTATAAATAGGACCAAAAATTATTATGAGGTCTTAAAGGGAAAAAAATTTAATTTTTTGGTCCTTTTAATTTTAATTCACTTATAAGTTAATCTTTCAATTATAGACAGAGTCACATCCACTTCTTCCCTCTCTCCTGGAGTCTATTTTTCCTCATTAACTTTCCAGAGACACACATGCAAATGTATAGCATCTAAATTCATCTGGAACGGTGAGGAGGAAGGAGAAGACGATGAGCTTATTTTTTTTCCCCTTAAAATATTAATTAAATACATATGAGCTAAGTTGGATGACATGTGTGAAATTTTTAATGGTGTTAAATAATTTTTTTTCCATGTAGGACAATTATTTAAAAATAAATTATGTATGATCAAAATTAAATTAGTAAATGTGAAAAGATTAAAGACTGGGTTACAAGCAAAGTAAAAGTTCATAGATTGAGTTACACTAAATTATAGTTGAGGGACTGAGTTATAAGTGGGTTAAAATTTGAAGGACCAAAAGATTAATTTTTTCATAAAATAATTATAAAAAAATCTTAATAATAAGAGAGCAGTTAATATATATATATAATTCCTTTGCAAATTATATCATATATGAAGAAACTAATTGTGCTTAATTACTAATATCATTTTTGCTTTTCATTAAAAAAAAAAAGTGGATGTCTATGTATTTGTCTGAAAAAATTTGAAGTATGAATGTTTTCCCAGTCATTTATAATTTGAAACCTGAAATTATTATTATTTTTTCTTTATGGGATAATTTTAAACAAAAGCTATTCAGAAAACACGTATACTTGCCCAAACGCAAACATAGAAGGCGATCAATGTGAACAATTAAAATTGCATTCTTGATCTTTGTTAACAACAAAAGTTGCATTGTCTTGCCAAATTCCGGGTCCACCTAGGTAAATCACAATTTGAATTTCAAATAAATAAATTGAAAAACCTACCAAAAACAGTAAACTATGTTTTTGTCCAAAAAAAAGTGTAAACTATGATGTTTCATAAAATCCGTAGCAAGAAAATTTGTGACAACCGCATTAAAATCAGCAGCCGTGCGCCAGCAAAATCCGTCATAAATTCAATTTGCGACAGATTTTCCCGTTGCAATTTTTTTTTTTAAAAAAAATGAATTACTAGTTGTTGCTAGTTAATGAGCTAAATGTATAAAGAATAGCCAAATTTAGGGTCCGTTTCCCTCAATTCCATTGCGCCTAGCAATGTAATGCAATGCAATGAAAATGTAATGTAATATTAATAACAAGGATACTGCTTGGTTTGTTTTTTAAGAGGGGTGCAATTAGTTATTTTTTTTAATAATTATCCAAAATTAATATATTGTAAAAGTACTTTCCCTTAGTAATAATTCAAACCCTTAAATGCTCAGAAAAGCTTCTTCAAGATTCCAACCTGGCTCCATAATTCCTCTCTCAGTGGAGGACAATTTTCTAACCGAATTAATGGTCTGCCCTTGTTTTTTATGGGTTCTCGCTTTATGATTCTTCTCTCGTAGGTTTTTTTTTTTTTTTTTTTTTTAACCAGAAAGCAGAACTTTCATTAATATCCAAGAGACAAGTACAAAGCCCAATAACAACCAAAGGTTTGCAAAAAGGAAAGATGCCCAAGAGAACAAGAAAATTCAAAGAAGACTTATAAAGAATCTCCGGCAGCAGCTCCATGGAAAAAGGTAGGGGTTCAAAGAACCACCCCTAAAGGACCCATCCCTTGTTGGCAAGAACACAACTAGATTGCTTGAAGAAGAATCTCCAAGAGAAGACCTTATAGAAGCAGAAACACCCACAACCACCAGCAAAAAGGATGAAAAAGGAGAGAAGAGCTCCTTACCAACGATTGCCTAGCAAACAAAATGGTCGTGTATCCTTTGAATTCGTTGCCACCAATAACCGACAATGATCTTCTGAAAGATGTAGCAATAAAGGAGTAGGATCATTATCATCTGAACCCAAACCCCCAAAAACACGAATCAAAGCCACCATGAGAGATCTCATGCCATTGGAGGCCCCAGGCCTGGTTAATACCACGTAAACCAAAGATACCGCCATCAAAAATCCAAGGAGATGCAAAGAAAGACAAACAACAACACAAAGATGGACATGTCCTCCCCCAGTCAAAGCCGGGGAGGGAGATCCCTTGAAAACTGCTTGCCCAACTGACGAGAGGAGCTCCCACCACCTCTGAAGAGTCAAAAGAGGGAGAGAGAGAAAGGAGTACCCTGGTAAAGTTCCTCTCTCTTCGCTAAGACAATATGCATCTTTGTACTTCATCATTATCAAATTCAAAGTTGTCTCTTTATGGATTTTTTCATGTGTTATTCCTTCTTGCATTTTGCTCCTTTTTTTCTCCCAGGTTTACCTATTCTCTCATTTCTGCAACTTGATAGGCTTTTTGTATCATTCATATGAAGTTTGGATAGTGACAAGCTATCAGCTTTGTTGCTCCGCCAAAAGGGGGGGGGGAGAATTTATCGACTTCTGATGAAATCCTTTGAAATTAGATGCGTTGGGAAAATGCTTATAAACCTCCCTGTGAAGCTTCTGCGTAGTAGGGCTTTTGATGATGATTCACAATTTATTATTTTGAGGGTAAAATATTGTCTTTTTACCTAGTTTAGTAAGGACAAAGTAGACATTTTATAAAGGTTGCATTCCTGCATAGAGTATTCATTAGAGATCTCCTGTGAATAGACAATACCAAAAAATATGCAATCTTTATTACCAATGTAACTTTTTTCACTATCATTAAGTCCAACCAAACAAACTATTTATGATAATACATTGAGGATTACTATGCACACCTGCGACCAACCATAACAGCCCCTTAAATTTCAAATCATCATGATATTCTTTGTTTGACCCACAAGTCAAATCAAATTCATAATAGAGATGGCAAATTTGAAACTTCTCATATTGAGCGAAGACTCACTGAACCAAGCATTTAATAGCAGATGAGCTGAAATACATACCCAAAAAACAAACGAACAAAAAAGCCAAGAAAGATTTGATCTAATTGAGAGAGTGGGGAGCCGAACAAATAAGACGTGGACTTACTTAAAGATCATCCACTCAACGAAGGCAACTTGGGAAAAGAGTAGTCAACTTGAAGAATGGTAAAAGAAAAATTAACCGTACAAAATGAAAACGTAATGAACATGAATAAATATCAAGAGAATCGAATTGAGTAGTTTTTTTATTTTTGGGGTTTTGGCCAAAGTTTTCTGAACAATTTCTGACATTATTTTCTTTATTAGAACCAAACGAATTTGTTCAATCTATTTCCCTCACCACTCTTTTCCTGTTCTTTCGTTTTTGTCAAGTCCTCGAATTTTTCATTCGGGCTTTTATGAAATGTATTTCTGCTTATAAACCATCAAACCAGTATATGTATATTGTGAGCTTTAACAACTGCCTCAAACCTACTTATGGTTTGTAGTTCTAGCACCTCTTCAGATACTGGGAAAATTTGCAGGGGAAACTATTCTTGAGGCATATATGGTTTCCTTCCATTTTTAATTTAGTAGCTGTGTGTTTTTACTCCTTATTTAATATTTTAATCTTACTCTTTTAACGCCATTAATCTCTATAACTCTATTAACATTATTAGACCATATGCAAAAATTAATTGTGTTAAGAAAGTAAAAGTGAATAATTTAATATGAAAAGAAAAGCTAACAGGCATCAAATTAAAAATTGAAGAAAATTATAGGTATCTTAAAAGTGGTTTTCCTTTTGCAGAACTTGGGAAGATTTCATGAAGAATGTGGAAGCAAAATAATTTGACAAATGATCCCAAATTTTATTATGGGCCCATAGAAAATATGGGTTGGGAAAGGAATGGGTCCAGAAACTATAGAGGCCCAAGTCGTTGAAAAATTTTAGACTTGTGGCTTATATGGGCTACTAATGTATGTGCTTATTTCATGAATTTCAATAGAGGGCTACAGTTAGTTTCATTTATGTGCTTGATCTCCAGTATTTCCATTCTTTATTCGCTGTATTAGTGAGGGTGATCATTACATCAAGACTCCCAATCCCCATGGCTATGAAGATGTCATTTGCAAGAGAGATCATCAAGTGATGAAAACTTTTCCCATCAAGTTTGCCCACATTTTGGATCAATAAAATTAAGTGAAAAATAGCACTCTCTCTCCTTCGTTTGGAACAAAATGTTATGAAAGTGACCAACCTCCAAAAAACTTAAAAACATTCCTTTCGAAAGCTGCTTGGAACACGGGTTGCAAGTCAACATGGTCAAATATGATGAGTTTGCAGATGAACCGAATCTTAATTAATTCCTCAAAATCTCATTCGATGTAGGGAAAACATGTTTATCTTTTAGAAGCATAACTTCAAATTTTTATTAGATTATTATATTCATTAGACGAGCTCTTAATTTGACCAACCAAAAAAGAAGAGATTGCAATTTTATTGATTGAGTTTATCACTGACACAAGTGCAAGCAATCAAAAATCAACACCCACAATAGCAAGAATGTGTATAATTAAAAGGTCTAGGTTCTAAGCTTTTTCTTTTATTCTTGTGTATATTATTCCTTAATTATTTTCCCATTCCCAAATCACTAAATAGTGATTTCCCTCCTTAAGCTGTTGCGGTGGTACTGGAACTCACAGCTTTCATGGCATCAAATCTTGGCTCTTTTGCTTGAAACTTGAGAGCAGCATAAAGCTTCATGTAATCTTCAAACACAAATTTTGGATAAATAATCTTCCCGTTGGTCTCTTCTTCCTTTCCTTCCATCAATGACGGTGCCGGAAATATAACGGCATCACTTCCTGGATTGTAGAATGAAGCAACAGACATCCTAGTACCATCAGTTTGTGCAATCACACGATGCTCCACACTCTTGTACTTCCCATTTGTGATTACCTGTTCAAGAAAAAACGAAAGTACCATCAAGGATCAAAGTTAGTTACTGCATTGCACAAATCTGATGCAACCAACTTTATAGTTAAAATGCATATGATTAAAAAGAGTATTCTAGAGAAATCAATATATGTCTATTATAAATAACTAATCTAACCAATTTTCTTAATATCCAAAAATTTGTTATATATCTACTTCTTATACCAAAGATTAGAGGGAATGTATGATTTATTACCTCTATTTGGTCTCCAAGATTGATGACGATGGAGTGACGCTTGGGAGGCACATTAATCCACTGGCCATCCTTGAGAAGTTGGAGGCCACTAACCTTATCATCCTGGAAGAGAAGGATGATGCCGCCGGCATCGGTATGGGCACGAAGACCTTTCACGAGATTAGGGTTAGGGCAAGGAGGGTAGTTGGCAACTTTTGTGCCAAAATTTGGTCCTCTTGATCCACGGAAAGCCTTCTTGAGATAACCCTTCTCTAGTCCAAGATTCTCACAAAACAAGTCCAGCAGCTCCTCTGCAAGTTTCTGTATCTCTTCTGCAAATTCCTTCATCACCTTCCTGCATTTAATTTGAATTTATATAGTTCAGACTATGTACATACGCATGTGCATATAGTAATATGTATATAACACATGTTTGTTTTGTTTAGTTTGATTTTTGACCTGTATTCTTCAGTAAGATCGGGGATTTCAGATAAGTTTGAGTCAGGCAAGTGACGTAAGAAGAAGGTGCTCTCCCAATCCATGTCCTTAATTTCAGCTTCAACACCTTCTAGGGCTTTGCTTGCTACAAACTCTTTAAACCTTCTTTCCATGCATTTCCTATAATGCTCTTTATTTAACCTCTCCACTGTGTCCAGAAGTTCATGGGCTATCCCATGGTTCACCAACTACAAGAATAACAATGAGATTTATTTAATAATAGCCACCATAGTTTAAAAAATAGATAATAAAAATACAAGCAAACATGTATATATACCTCAAAAAATCCCCAACTCTCGCAAGCGTCATTAATTTTTTCCATCGTAGCCTGCCTCGCCTCGCCATTAAGTTTCTCCAAGTTGATTACTGGGAAGTTTTCCATTTCAAAACACTCAAATTAAAAACTCTCTTTTTTTCTCCTTTCTAAGAGGCGTTTCTTGGTTTATATGCGAATTGGCAATCCAGTAAGTGTGTGTATATATACACACACACACAGCAGTTCAGGGTCTGTGATAGACACGAAAAACATAACCATAAAAATAGAAATTAAAAAAACATGAAGCATGACTTAAATACTTAAGCCGACCATAGGAGAAGATCTTTTTACGTTGTTGAATTTTCTACTGGTAATTGCGGTTCTGATTCGATGTTCTAAGCGTGTTCACTGTAATGATTGTTGTTACTGTATGTGGGTTTGTTCGTTTCTGGTTTTGCGTTTGCTTTATTAGCACGTGATGCGTCACAATTCTTAAAAGGCGACAAAAAGTTAAACTGTAATAATTCTTCCAGGGGTCTTGTCTTAGAAAATGCTAAATTGAATATACATTGGCATGCAGATAAATTCAGAAACTCACTGTTTAACACGTTTATTTTGGATAATTATTATTTTTGAAAAATCATAATTAAGTTTCTGAAATGATAGTTAAGATTAAGTTGATCCGTTAATTAATGCACTTTTTTTTTACCATCACATTAATTAATGCTCTAATTGTTTAAATATGTAAGAATTTTATGAAATTATTATTTTTTAAAAAAAGTAATGTTAATTAAGTTTCCGTCCTAATTAAAGTATTTTAGATGCAAAATACTCTTCTGGATAACTCGTTAGTTGTTCAATTTACATGAAGCAAAGTAAACTTGGAAGGAGATCATGATCTTGGAAATTTTTGTGTTTATTGGACAACTCCCTATGAAGAAGTGATGAAATGACGTGAACAAGCAGTGTTTTCTGACTAATTAATTGTGCAAACTAGATTTCTATCACAAGGTACATGGGATTCTTTTATATATTATGATATTTCTTCACTTTTTCCTTTTCCGTTCATTCTTTAAAACTCCTGCCTACACGAATTTGCATAATTAATATATATACGTGTGATCCTAAGAATGAATAACAACATACCTATTAACCAACTTTTTTTAAAAACTATTTTAAAGGGATGATTACTATGAAATCCTTAGAAATGAAAATAATTACCAAAATAAGTCCAAGTGATAAATGGACAGATGTCATTCCTTATACTATAACTTGTTATTACATGCTGTTATATTGTTATTAAAATTTTTTAGTAATTATTTTCATTCCTCAAACTTTATAATAGTCCTCCCTACTTTAAATTGCAATTCATAATGCCTCATCTAATTGTATTGTATTCCTCAGAGAGAATTAATAGGAGCTCCAAAAAAAATGTACCACCTCCTGTTCTTAATATCAGAGCTAGTTAACTAATTTGAGTATATTAAGAAAATTAGTTAAGTTAATTATTTGTAATAAATATTTATTTTTTCTAAAATATCCTTACTAATCAAGTGTATTGGCTAGGAGCTAGTTAACTAATTTGAGTATATTAAGAAAATTAGTTAAGTTAATTATTTGTAATAAATATTTTTTTTTCTAAAATATCCTTACTAATCAAGTGTATTGGCTAGGAGCTAGTTAACTAATTTGAGTATATTAAGAAAATTAGTTAAGTTAATTATTTATAATAAATATTTATTTTTTTAAAATATCTTTACTAATCAAGTGTATTAACTAGAAGCTAGTTAACTAATTTGAGTATATTAAGAAAATTAGTTAAGTTAATTATTTATAATAAATATTTGTTTTTTCTAAAATATCTTTACTAATCAAGTGTATTGGCTAGAACTACTATTATTACAAAGACTATTTTAGAAAATAAATAAATAAATATAAGAGATAAAGTAAATTTGAGTCTTATATTTAGAATTAAAATAAAAATCAAACAAATTTTTATATTAAAGACAGGAAATAGTCATTATTACTAAAGAGTCTTGGTAAAGATTAAAAAAGATGAGGTCAAGTCAAGCTTTAGCCAAATAGGCCTGAGCATGTAACGGAGTTTAAAGCTTGAGCCTACAAAAAAACCTTTATTTTTTTGGGCCTAGACCTAAGCTATTGAAAGCTTTTTTTTTTTAATGGCTTAGACCTAAGCGGTCGAAAGGCTGCCTGGCAGGTTTAGAACTTTTTTAAAGGCCGACTTACAATATAGGGTTTAAAAAAAAAACCAAAAAAGCTCATGTTTCAAGTTTAAAGGCCATAGTAGGCTACACAGACATAGGATGCTCAAAGACCATTTCTGTTTCCAAGTTAGCCTTAACGTCCATCTATCTATCTATCAACATCCGCAAGCCCGCTAGCAAGCACAATCCGGAAAAACGGTATCTCAAAAGTTAACCGTCGCCGTCCTTCAACCCAATACCGTATAAGGTTCCTTTTTCAAGGTTCCTCTCGATGTGTGACTCCTGCCACCCATCAGTCCAATTTCAGCACTTAAGCTAGGGTTTCATGAAGGGGAAAAGAAAAAATCAAAATTTCAAGGTTTCAACGGTTTAAATACAATTTAATTACTTTCATAATCCAACGTCAATCCACTCCTTTAGACCTCCAATAACAAACCCCCCCCCCAAAAAAAAGGTAATACAAGTCGGACACAAACAACCCAATTCGAATTCAGATAGGTTGAAATGAGTGGAAATTGATCTTTTCAAATCACAACGATCTATCCCAAAATTAATGCCTCCGGAACGAAACGCTATTGCTGCTCCCAACTCTCCCAGTGTTCTCCCTCTATTTCTATTTCATTTTGGCCATTATATTTTATAATGCCTTTTGCGATTTCATATGTATAAGCTTGTGTTGATTTCCATTATTTTTTTCTTTTTTCCTTTTAGCTTTTCTTCCTTCCTATTTCTTCTTCGAAAACCTTCAAAATCCCCTTTAAAACATAAATAAACTCATCATTAACCCTTTTTTATTATCATTTGATTACCAATTGATTAATCTCCTTTACATTATTATGGTCATCTGTGACCGCCACATAATTCCTTTACTTAATAGACAGAGAATTTATTAATCATTATGAGTCAGTTCATGCCCCATTATTATGATGTCTCTTTCTGCCGGATCCCGTGAAGGTACACCTTTCTTCGCACGTATAGCAACTCCACTAATCAGGTAATGGCACAAGGCCAATGACTTTGTAGTCTAGTGTCAAGAAATTAAGATTATTTTATAAGTAGGAGATTATGGGTTTGATTCTAACTATAATTGCATACTGTTAATGCCTGCCCTTTTATTTCAAAAAAGAAAAAAAAGATAATGACACAAGGGTTCATGATATATCCCTTATGCTTGATGAACTCCCACAATAGGCTCAACGTTTCCACAACCCCTATATAAGTCCTACAAAACTCATATGTCATTGTTAAATCAAAACTAGTCCAACTCATTCCACTATAACATTTTCTTAACTTTTTCTCATAGCCACTGTAACATCCAGATTTTAGTTTCTAAGACTAAACGTGGGAAGGTAGGGAGTAGTTTGGGTAGAGTAGCTAGGTAGTGTGGGTTTGAAGGTTACGAAAACATGATAAACCAACCACCTTGACAAAGCTAAGTTTGGAAATTATGAGAATTGTTTGCCGCCTCACATTCACTACGAGCGTTTGTGTCGTAACCAGTAATAAAGTGATTAACCTATATGGCTATATTTAATTTCAGAGAAAGCTTACAAGTGCGTTTGTTCTCTAGGTTAGCACAACATTGGTTCAACTAAGAGCAAAGAAAAGAGAGGTTAGTTTTGTTTATGAAATACAAATCATTTGAAATTTTGATAATTTGATACTAATCTTATGAATGATATTTTTCACATCTTGTGTAATCCAAATCATCTTTTGGATGGCGTGAATGAGGGAAGGCAATGGATTCGAATCATATAATGGTAAAAATCTTTACAGAATCAAATTAAATCCTACCAAAAACCACGTGTTTGGCCTTCTTTTTGAAAAATAGAACATATATAAGAAAAATGCATGAACTTAGTCCATTTTATTCTTTTCCCAAAGGAGAAAAATGGTGGGAATGAGACTGTGAAGTTTAACTGCCCTTAATTGTCGCTTTGGGGTTACTTCAAAAATTAACCGAATTAATGCAATATATTGCACAACTCGGGTCGTTTCACTTTGAGGAGCCGAAAACGAAATTAAACCCTAGTAAATGAATGCAAGTAACTTAAACTATAAAAAGAGATTTTTGATTTTGAAAAGCTGTTAATTAAATACTACGAATCAAATTGAAATTAAAATACTTTTTAATTTTGTTTTTATATAAAAGTGATTAAAATGAATGGAGATTAAAGAAATGAAAATGAGACACACAAATAACACTGATAAAAATCAATCCTCCAATTCAACAACGCAGGCAATCATCACTCTAAAAGATGTGGGAGTTAAAAACAATGAATTAAGAATTATAATTAAGCTTTTGATCCAACAACCGAGCCACCTCGAGTTGCTACAAAATATTTTCCTAAAATCCCAACTTACTAACTGCAACCAGAATAGTAAAATGAGATTAAGGATGCTAAAAACCAATGCTTAATTAGAACTCTTAAATCCAAAATAACAGAATTAAAGTTAGCAAGAGACTATATGATCCAAAATTCTAAGCCACCTTAGAAAATCACAATATATTAATTCCAAAATCAATACAAATGTCATAACCACAACATTATAATTGAGATCAAAACTATAAACAGCCCAATGTCAAATACTAAACAATAATTCAGTCACAATAATCTCCAAATATAATCAGATTAAGCAATACAATTATTTTCTAATAATTAGAATAACTATCCTAAGACCTAGGAATTGTTAAACAATTATTAGACAGGAAATTAAAGCAACTAAAGCTCCCCTTTGATGATCTAAGCTCCTGCCATTATTGTTGAATTGGAAGATTATGAAGTCTAGCCTCGGTTTACCATAAAAAATGCTGCAATCAACGCTCTGTTATAGGCTTCCATGAAAGAGATGTTACGAAGTCGTCAGACCGAGAAGGAGAAGACGCTGATATACTCAAGCTAAATCCTTCACCCTGTTCGCACGGCCGTCACTGGTTCCGCGTTCAAGATCAGCCGAGAAGACGAAGGTGAAGTGGCCGATGATGATGATTCTCGTGTTCTCCCTCCCTGTTGCTCTGTTTCGTCTGCGCCGCTTGCGTGTGTGCCTACCCGTTCGTTGCCGCCGCTCAGCTCTGTTCCGTCTTTTTTTCTTCGGCGTCCCTCGTCTCCAATTGAAGATGATTATTACTCCCTCCGTTTCTTATTATAAGAGACGAATAACCGAATTACGTTGTTCAAAAAAACAGTTAAAATTAGTTAAGAACAATCAATGTGTAAAAAGTATAATCTTTTTTCCAAAAATACCCTCATTAATAAGGAGAGAGAGCATGAGAGAGAACAATTAAATTATTAAAAGAAAGAAAAGTGGGAAGGAGAGAGAGTGTGAGTTGGAGATAATAAATATGGGTAAAACAGGAAATCAACACAAAAAAATAGAGACAACTTTTAAGTGTCTCTTATATATAGGAACATGCCATAAGCATCAAATGTCTCTTATAATAAGGAACGGAGGGAGTAGTATATTAGGTTGGGGGAGCAAAACGCAACGTTTTGCTCCCCTTTTTTTTTAAATTATTTTTTTTATTATATTTTCTTATTTTCTTATTTTTATTTTTTATTTTTCAAAATCTTCCAAAAACCTGCAAGCAAGAATTCAAAAATAAGGTAGCATTAATTGTCCTCAAAAATTAATTAGTCACAATTAAACCAAAATATGACAATTTTGCCCCTAAAAAATAATAATTCAAAATAAAATAAATTAAATCAATTAAGGTAAAAAGGGACCAATTAAGCTGACAAAACTCATATAAAAGATACCAAAATATATAAAAATAATTGAGTTTGTCAGACTGCTTTTCTGGTCCTATGTATTTCTTGTGAATCGTATGTCTTAAGGGAATAAGTAAACTTAATTTAGGACATATTCGGTTTTCTAATGCAAAATTTAAACAAAAGGGGCAGTATTAGTAAAAGAAGTAATAATAGCGTCATATTATATTGTTTTAGCTAGTAAGTCCTCATCAAAAGAAATATTTTCATGCAAGCGCTCATTAAAATGATTGGGTTTTTTCTTTCGAAAAATAGTCCAGTAAATATTGGATTTAACCGATCCAAAATTAGCAGAAAAAGATTGGCAAAGCTGGGGAATCGGAAGCTAGTTTGAACTGACTAGAATATATATATATATATATATATATATTTATATATGAATCGAAAGCATGAAATTTAAACTACAAGTGAAGTGTGCGAACATATGCATATTTATAATGTAACTATGAATTTTAAAATAGTTGTATGCATTATACAAATGTTAAATCTCATAATTATAAAAATGTATATTTTTGGCTCAATGAAAGAGAAGACAACCTGCTTTCAATTTTTATATATTAATAAAGTGATATTTGACAATAAAATAGTTAAAATAATTAAAATCATCCAATAAATTTAATTTTGTAAAATAATATTATATAAAATATTCCGTTTAATGCTATATTTAACATATTAAAATTAAAAATATATTAAATTAATCATGATTGTCAGTCCGAGTGTCCGACTACCATTGAACCATGATTATTGACCCTTGGATCGCTCATCACGCTCAATTCAATGACTGCTATAGTCTTTAAAATCTTTGGTCAGGTGTACTGCTTAATATAAAACTTAGTTGATTAATTTGAAAATATTAAAAAAATTAATTAAATTAATTATTTATAATAAATATATATTGTCTTTCATAAAATATATTTACTAATTATATATGTTTGAATCAACCATTATATAACTATTATAGAGATTATATAAGGGCAAAATAAGTAAATACTGGAAATAGTGGATTAAAACCTTATATTTAAGACTAAATTAAATATCAAACTAGTTCTTATATTAAAAATAAAAAATAGCATATATATATATATATAAACACACACACGCACGCGCACACGCATATAGAAGAAGCTATGACTTGCCTTAGATCTAGAAAATCTTGAAGAATATATATAATATGACAAAGGCTAAAATATTCATTTGGTCCTTGAGCTTTATGTAAGATTTTATTTTAATCCCTTAACTTTAAAAAGCATATTTTTAGTTCTTTAACCCTAAAATTATTAGCATTAAATGATGATTTTTACTAATAATTAGGATTGTTTTGAAAATTAAACTTAATATATTAGCATTTAATAATATTTTATCAATATTTAAGAGCTTAATATCTTTCTTTTTTTTGGTTAATGGTTTTCGAGTTAAAGGGCCAAAAGTTTACTTTTTAAAGTTAAGGGGCCAAAATAAAACTTTGTGTAAAATTAAAAGACTAAAAATATATTTTAACCTATAATAAATAATAAAAGAATTAATTTTTCTTAGCCTTTTTTTAAAAGTCAAGCAACATGACAAGATTTAGCCATCGTTTAAAAGGAATCTTATTTTCGGCAGTAATGGAGAAGGATATTGCTGCAAGCAAGAGATCTGACTCATTAGTCAAAGATACAAAAACAAATTTTATTTTGAATTTAGCTCTTCAACTGGCTTTGCTTTCTCACACACTTTTCATCAGAAATTCACTTTCCACGTTTATCAGATTACACTCATTACCAAATGTGTCTATAATTATATGTCTTAAACTATTGGACTAGTTGTGTGCATGCGTCATGAAACTTTAGGGGTTTAACTGATAAATATTAAACTTCAGCGATCAAATTAATAACTGCGACGAACTTGAGAGCCAAAAAAAAAAAATCACTATCTTCACGGGATAAGATAACTTTTTTTATGTTTTGACATTTAATTGTTTGTTCTTTTCATCAGATGGCACCTAAAAAATATAAAATAAAATAATTTAATTTATTCAAAATTAATATTGCTAATATAATGAGTTCTATTATTTTGAATATCAAAACAATTTTTATATCATAAAAATATATGCTTTTAATTTTATTCTTACTTTCAAAGAAATACTTACTCTATTTTATATTTATATTGACATTGATCTAAACTTGCATTATTTTTACCACCTTCATTTTTCTCACGTGTAAGGTAAAGCTTGGTCATCAAACGCGCCTACAAATTTGCTTGCGTGTCCATGATTTTTTCTTCGACTTGACACCTCGAAGACTCAATTGAGACAAATTTAGACCACTTTAACTGTTGCCACCTTCCAAGAAATGGGACATTAAGATCATCCAAAACAGTAATGTTGAAGCAGACACCAAATAAACAGTGGAAAATTCAACAACGCAAATTAATCTCTTCAACGGTCAGATTATGTAAGCGTTTAAGTCATAATTAATGTTTTTCTTTAGTGTAGTTTCCTGCTGGCTTCCTCATCTTTGAACTGCTTTCTATAAATACCACACACTTTACTTGGAAATAAGCATAGAAACTCACGAAGATAGTTCAGAAACTAAAGAAGCTAACAGAGAGTTTTGAGTGTGTTTTCAAATGGCGAACTTCCCAGTAATCAACCTGCAGAAGCTTAATGGTGAAGAGAGACAGGCCACTATGGAGAAAATTAATGATGCTTGTGAGAACTGGGGATTTTTTGAGGTATATATACATTTTTGCATATTTATTTCTCGCTTCATTCCTTTTCAGAAGAAACAATATCTCTCATACCGGTACCCCTAAATGTAAGAAATAAATCCTCTATTTGAAATTTTAAAGTAGTTTTTCTGCTTTTACCTCCATTAAATATGTGCCACTTATTATATATCTGCAATAAATTTCTACTCAAAGTATCTTTCATGTATTCTTTTCACAAAGAAGAGTATAATTAGAAAAATATGTATGTATCCTACACATCTATCGTTTTTAACAAACTTTAAATAATATTTTAAGCCACATGATTTTAGTAGTTATTTCTTATAATAAGAGATGGAGGAATATTATTATTACTTTTCTGTTAATTTTGGTGGCAATTATTAAATTAAATCTGATTGTTTTTCTTTTGTAGTTGGTAAACCATGGGATAGCCCATGAACTTTTGGACACAGTGGAGAGGTTAACAAAAGAGCATTATAGGAAATGCATGGAGCAAAGATTCAAAGAACTTGTGGCAAGCAAAGCATTAAATGGTGTTGGAGCTGAAGTTAAGAACATGGATTGGGAAAGCACATTCTTCTTGCGTCACTTGCCTGACTCAAACTTGTCTGAAATCCCAGATCTTACTAAAGAATACAGGTGAAAAATCAAACTAAATAAAACAAATTAAACCTGTTTTATATATCACAATATACACATGCGTATGTACATATTATACTAACTATATAAATTCAAATGAAATGCAGGAATGTAATGAAGGAATTTGCAGAGGAGATACAGAAACTCGCAGAGGACCTATTAGACTTGCTTTGTGAGAATCTTGGACTAGAGAAGGGCTACCTCAAGAAGGCATTCCATGGGTCAAGAGGACCAAATTTTGGAACAAAGGTTGCCAACTACCCTGCTTGCCCTAATCCTGAACTCGTGAAAGGTCTCCGTGCCCATACCGATGCCGGTGGCATTATTCTTCTCTTCCAAGACGACAAGGTCAGTGGCCTCCAACTTCTCAAAGACGGCCAATGGATCGATGTGCCTCCAATGCGCCATTCAATCGTGGTGAATCTCGGTGACCAACTTGAGGTAAGTTAGACATAAATTAAATGCTCTCATAAAACTTGTTCCTTAGTCTCCATGGGGAAAAAAATAAAGAGAAAAGAATATTCGGAGGAAAAACTACCAAACAAAGTAAACTTTCTTACTATTTTTGGAACTTTTTCTTCCTAGTATTCTGTTTTTATTTTCATCTGATTTTTCCCTCCGTTCAAACCAAGCCTATATGTATAATTGATATTATGTAAATGCTCACAAACAATGCATTAGATTGTGCGGCTATATAGAGAAATCGAGATAATGCAGATGGGACCCAACTTATATTTATCTCTTTCTATAGTTACATAAACTACACTACAGTACTAGAGAATTAATGCTACGTAGTAATATAAATTTAACCCTTGACAATTTCGTCAACAGGTGATCACAAATGGGAAGTACAAGAGTGTGGAACATCGTGTGGTTGCACAAACTAATGGTACGAGGATGTCTGTAGCTTCATTCTACAATCCAGGAAGTGATGCTTTTATTCATCCAGCTCCACAATTGATTGAGGGAAAGGAAGAAGTTATGAAACAGATTTATCCAAAATTTGTGTTCGAAGATTACATGAAGCTCTATGCTGGCCTCAAGTTTCAGTCTAAGGAACCAAGATTTGATGCCATGAAAGCTGCGAACTCCGCTGCCGCAACAGCTTAAGAAGGAAATATATATAACTGATCCGGGAAGGGAAACAATATATAAGAAATTATACACACAAAAGTAAAACAAAAAGGGTTATCACCATCAGGGATTTTTTGAAAAAAACTTATTCACATTCTTACTATAGTGGTTGAATTTAATTGGTTGTACTTCATTGTCAGTGAGTCATGAATTGATCAATAAAAGATAGCATTCTTTTCATATCTTTCTTTGTCCAAATGTTGGATTTCCGCTTTCTCTAATTTCAGCAGTTTCAAGAAATATTAAATTCGATTATATATGTTTCATGATAAACAATTTTTCTGTTTTGCCTATATTCATGTCGCACACCCTATATGTGTCATGATAAATCAGAGGAAACATCCAACATTGGAATAAAAGCAAAAAACAAGAAGAAATGTTCTTGCTAAAAAGAAAAAGAATAAATGTTTGGTACAAGTTGATTTATTTGATTTCAGCGAAAAAATGGTTGATTTGATTCCAATTGATTTATGGATTTGACCTTTTTTTCCATCTCTTAATAATGGTTTTCTCTTTCTTAGTAATATTTGGAGCCTGAAAGATGCGTCTTCGGAACGCAAACGTCCACATGGAGGGCCCTCTTTGCAAACTGGTTCTTTCAACTGTGGCTTTGATATAACTATGTATTTAAAATATTTTATCAACTAAAGTTGTTTACCCGGTCAAAAAAAAAACTAAAGTTATTTACCAGATTTACGCCAATATAAGCATATTAAAGCAAAAAAAGAAAAAAGAAAAGGACATATGATCCTCTTCTAATGTGTGGGAAGTTTTGGATTAATGCGCCAACCATACTACACAAACATAAAATGAGCAAATTAATCATTCCCAACACTGCCCAGCAGCCTCAGTAATATACTACTTCAATCTTTAATATAAAACCTATTTTATAGTCTAAATCAACATAGAACCTATTATACAAACATTGTTCATGTACCATAATATCAAGAGAACAACACATGCGAACGGTTTCTTTAGTATGGTAAATAGCCATCTCTTCTCCTTTTCCCTTACTTAGCTTATACCTTGACCTGATACAAGGTCAGTAATTATAGAATAATGAGATTTGGGAGAATTTTAATAGCAATACTCAAACCTATGCATACTTACATGCAAATACTCAACTAACTTTAGAACATGTTTGGAGATAATCAAGTATTTTTATTTGTTTCAACTCTTTTTCATCAATATTGGTTAAATAACAATATGAAGAGTAATATTTTTGCATAGTGATTGAGGTGTGTTTGGTAGAAACCAGAACCATCATTTTGGATACAAAATGATGGTTTTGGGATCCTACCATCCAAACATGTAAATTTTTTGCAAAATTATTTGACTAACCCAAAACTAGAAGTGTTCATAGGACGAGACAGGACAAGGGCAGCCCCATTCCAGTCTTGTTAGAATGGGACGGACCTTCAGTCATGTGCTCCGTCCCATCCCAATAATATCGATCTATTTTTTTTAAGTTTTTTTTTTTTATTTCAAAACTAAATGCATTTGAAACATAAAAACTCAGAGTAACCATTATATAAAGAAAATAGATAAAATCTAACTAAAAATAAATAGTAATTGAAAATTAACCCCAAAAAAATGTTTCTTTTTGAAAGACATAAAATATATAAACTCAAAATATCTCCTAAAAAATATCATATAACCCATAAGAAAAATTATAAATTATAAATAACATAATAATTATATTATTATATTAATGATAAGTAAAATAAATTTATAAAATTAAAAAATAATACATTTTTGTCCTTTCTCAAAATGATTGGGATTGAGATGGGACATTGAGACAAGACACAAGTGAATACCCCTACCCAAAACCATGGTTTTCCAAAAGTGAATTTTTTGTGTTTTTGGGGAGTGAAAACCGTCATTTTTCTAAAATTATATTTAATCTTATATTTTATAAATATATGTACACACATATTAAGTAGGGCTAAGGTGCATCCAACATCTTGAGATATTTTTTCAAGTGTATTCAATATCTTAAAAAAATTTTGTGGTGCACTAATATTTTGAAATATCTTTGTTTAGGTGTGTTTAACACCCTAGATTATAGTTTGGTACATCTAATACCCTAAAATATTTGTTCATGTGCATCTAAGAAGTCTTTAAGACATTGGATGCACATTCACCCTATTATTTATTATTTAACTAACTTTAAATAACATTTTGAACTGCATGATTTTTGTAGTTAATAAGGGACGGAGAGAGTATTATTATTACTTTTTTTTGTTAATTTTGGTGGCAATTATTAAATAAAATCTGAATGTTTCTCTTGTGTAGTTGGTGATCTATGGACACAGTGTATATATCTGACATTGTGGTTGAATTTGATTCGTTGTACTTCATTTACAGTGAGTCATTAATTTATCAATAAAAGGGATAACATCTTTTGTAATGCATCCCATACCCTAAATTATATTTTGATGTATTTAATATCTTAAAATATTTTTTATGTTCGCCCAATTAGGCTTCAGGTGTTAAATGCACATTCACCCTATTATTATTATTTAATTATATTTTTTCATATATTGTTTATTGTGTTGGCTGGTACTGAGTTTTGAAAGCAAATCCGAATATTTCCTCTTCGTTATAAAAATTAATCAAAACGGGCCAAGAGGCCACTAATTACGCCACATGTATGTTCTGACACAAATGGCCGACGTATTTAAAAGCTTACACATGTTGGCCCATGTTGGGCCCAATAGAAATTGTTAGGCCAATGTGTGGCCTAGTCCAAATTGTGTGGTCTTTAATTGAAAAGAAAGACTGGGCCTACTCTCAGGTTTGACGTATGAACTGAAGCCAACCCCTTCATCATTTGGGCCAAAAGTATTAAATGATTTTATTTAAAAATAATCATAACGTCGGTCCAACTGATCTTTTCAGTATTCACAATTGTTTTGCTAATTTTCACAATTGATGTGGCTCGGCAAATCACCTCAAGTATCAATTTGAAATTTCAAAACATCAATATAGGTGTATTCTTAAATTTGGACCAAAGTATCATTTTACCCATCAACCGTGAATTAATTAGTATGCTACCTCCGGTGGTTAATACTATCTCTCATTTGTAATATAAGAGTTAATTTGATTTTTAATTTAATCATAAATATAAGATCTCAATTTATTTTGTATCTCATGTTTATCTAATTTTTTTAAAGTAATCATTATAATAGTTGTACATATTAAAGATTTCATTAAATAGTAGTTCTAGTTAATATACATGATTAGCAAAGGTATTCTAGGAAAAGACAACACCTATTTATTACAAATAACTAACTTAACAAACTTTCTTAATTTATTCAAATTAATCAATTAACTATTATATTACCTTCGGTTCTTAATTTAAAAGCTCGTTTAACTTTTATTTTGGTTCTAAATATAAAACCTCAATCTACTTTATCTCTTATATTTATCTATTTTTTCTTAAAGTGGTTCTTGTAATAATGTTAGTTCTAACTAATACACTTGATTAGAAGAGATATTTTAGAAAAGATAATACCTATTTATTACGAATAACTAACTTAATTAATTTTCTTAATCCACTCAAATTAGTCGATTAGCTTTTATATTAAAGACCAAACGTAGTACTAAGGATCAAAAGTGGTAATAAGAGCTAGTTTGGCATTCAATTTAATTTTAAATACAAGATTCTAATTTACTTTATCTCTCATATTTATCTATTTTTCTCAAGATAGTCCTTCTAGTAGTTACGCATATTAAATAATTCATCAAATAGTAGTTATAGCTAATACATATATGGTCAGCAAAGACAATTTAGAAAAAACAACACATATTTATTATTAATAATTAACTTAACTAATTTTTAATTTTCTCAAATTAATTAACTAACTCTTATATATTAAGGACTAGAGGTAGTATTAAGCAAATTCCTAAATTTTAAAATTTTCGTCTGATGAGAATTAGTTTCCGAAAAAGAAAATGTCGTTCAAACTTACCCATATATTCAAATCTTCATCAATTAACTCGTTATTTCTTTCCTAATTTCCTTCTGTGAAACCAATTTTATCTAGTTTTTTTTAAAAAGAAAAAGTTAACAAAACACAGGCTCCAATGGAAAGAGGATGGAATAGAAGACTAAGAGAATGGAGAAAGAGTCATGAACGTGGGTTTTTCCAAAAGACCCATGACAATTTATCAGCAATGAGTTTAGTTGAACTCATATTTAAAACGAATAGAGTCAAATAAAATTAATAAGCCCTCCAAATAAGACATTTAAATTTCAACCGTTAAGCATCCTTCCCTTAAGTCCAATCAATCAAACTTCTAAATAAAGTGACAGGTTTGAATAGTTCACAATATTGACCGGTAGCTCCCTGCCCTACCAAGCCCGAACAAACCTAAAGAAGACCCCAAAAAACAAAAAAATTGACCTAAATGACAAATGAGAAAAAGGCCGGGCACCAAATAGATAATGAGAGAAATTTCATGCGGTTCAAGAAGAATCATCTCAGAAATAGTACATGAAACAAGTTGCCAAGTAGTTTCTACTCTTTGTTTTTTTTTCTTCCCTCCTTTCTTTTTCCTCATATTTTCAATATTTTTCTGATGCAATGGAGTGTGATGCTCAAAGCAACAAATATTTCTGTCATTTATCTATTTGGCCATTTTGTACGTGTTGATTTTTCTTTGTACTCTTTAGATTGACTATACACTGTTCTTTTTCCCACGAAGTTTTTCTGACCAGCTATTTCCTAGGAAGTTGCCTTCATTTATTCAGCATCGACCATATCTCTAAATGCATAAGAATTATGCTGGTGAAAAAAATGTATATATATTAAGTGTACAATTTATTATTTTTTTTGGTGAATATGTTTACAATTTATTTAAATTGTCCAGGTTGAATTTGCACCGCTACAGTTAATACTACTGCAAAATTAAGCCAATTACTTGACACTACATACATATTAATATTTAAACATAAAAAATTGAGGCGTGAGTTGAGCAAGGACTTATTTGACGGTTATTATATTGACCATCACATAAGTATGGTCACATATTTGATGGTAAGATAAAAAAGCCATCAAATTATTGTATTTTTTAAAAAAAAATTCATCATTTGCTGGCTTTTTTATAGTTTTCTTTAAAACAACCGTCAAATAGTTAAAGTTAATATTTGACGGTTTTTCGGTAAACAACTTTCAACAAGACTTATGTTTCTCGTCAAATAGTTCGTGCTTTTTCTATCCTTTTTTTTTTTTTTGTTTAAATGGGACATGATCATATTGGACAACAAAAGTAACTGAATGTATAAGTGATACATATGGTAAAATCAAGTGCGATTTTTTGCTTGCTGATGGAATATTTAAAAACTAAGTGTTAGCTTTCAATTATAAAATTACGGGGAGTTCCACCTTTCTGAGGATACTTTGTCGAAATTTATGTAGTATTATCTAACTTGAATTTTTCTGTGCCTCCTCATTTAAGTAATCATAGATAAATCGTAGTTAGGTACATGCTAGAAGAACGAGCTAATTGATGATATCTGTAAGAGTTAAGAATAATATGACATGGGGAAGAATTAGAAAGGTTGAGTGCGTTCCAATGAGAGGGAAGTTGATCATAATGATCAGGATACGGATACGATCGGTTAAAATATGGTATCAACTTTAAAAAGAAGTGCGGATATATTCTGATCGTAAATGGGACCAATCTTCTTTCCAGACTCTTCTAAACGAAGGAGTAGTTGGAGCTTGAATTGTTAGGCGAGCAGAAGGAGGATTGTTTTATTGCTTAGGGTGTTGTTGAACACTACTCATCACATACTATTGGTTTTTCTTGAAAAAATAAGTATTTGAAGAGAGATTTTTCCTCAATTTTGTATTATTTATGTTCTTTAGAGTTATACGTGTGTGTATATATATCAAAAATTCACCAAACACCATATATTTTCATTGGGTGCAAATCTACTTTTGTAAATTTAAGATGGGTGCAAAAATGACATGACCGTTAAAACACCCTAATATCTGTTTCTTTTGATAGTATGACCCATGATATTTTAATGAAAGTACCAAAATGCTCCCAATCTCAAGAGGCTTTTATAATGAAAATAATTCGTAAAAAAGTTTAAACTTGAATTGAATTGGTTTTCAACAATAAGTTGCTTATACCTCCAATAATTTTTTATGGTAGACATTATGCATATATTTTGAGCATAAGTTATTTGTATCAGGGACATATGGAGTGGTTTGTTAATCTTTCAATCTATGTTATTAAATTTAATAGTTAACGTGAAATTTCTTTATAAAGTTTATGCTCAATTCCTTGAAAGAATTTGAAGCCACTTTTGATAATAGGACCCATGATATTTTGAACGAATGTACTAAAATACCCCAATTAAAAGAAAAGGGCAAAAAAAAACCCCCTCTCCCTTCAATCTTCTCAATAGTCTTCTCGATTCATAATTTCCCTTTATCCCCACATAATCGGACCTAAGAGTAAGGCTTAAGGGCTCACGAAGTGAGAAGGATCATAGCTTCACAAGTAATGGCAGCTCAGCTTCAGTGCAAGATCCAAGACGACCAATACAAAGGATCGCAAAGCGAAGGATTTCTCAAGTAAGGATATTATTGTTCATGAAGCTGTAAATGAGTTGAGGAGGATTATGTTCTAAGTATGTGGGATAAAAGAGATTGAAGAGATAAACACCACCATTAAGGTGTTTTAACAGTGGCGTCATTTTGCACCCATTTTAACTTGCATAAATAGATTTGCACTCATCAAAATTATCTGGTATTTATTGAATTTTTTATATAAATTAAGTTCATGAATATTTTTGACTCTTAACTCTGTTTTTCAATTGGGAATATTTTGATATTTTCATTAAAAATAATCATGAGTCCCACTACTAAAAGCAATGAACATTGTGTTTTAACGTTGGTGTCATTTTTGCACTCATTTTGAACTTGGATAGGTAGATTTGCATGGACAATATATATATATATATATATATATATATATGATGTTTGATAGTTTATAGGTATTTTTGACCCTTAACCCTATAAATTAATAGAGTATACAGTTTGTGTACAAGAAACCCCAATTTTTTTAAAAAATCATGCATAATACTTTACAATATCTACGTAGAAAAAAAAACAAATCAATATTAAGAAATTAATTTATGGTTATCTTAAAAAACCGTCAAGTAAATCAAGAGTTAGAAGAGGATTGCAAGGAAGATATGGAGCGTCCCGATGCAAAAGTTTTTCGATTTTAATTTAGTTAAAAGTTCAAGATTGAGTCACGTCAAATTAGGGTATAATTGAGGGGCTAAATCGTAATCATGTTAAAAGTTAAAGACCCAGAATTAATTTTCCCAGAAATTTATTTAATTAGATTAAAAGACTTATAACAGGAAAAAACAGAGCTCATATAACTTAACCTTTTTTATTTTTGACAAGACGATCGATCACTACTGATTATCAAACTTCAAATTTCAGCAAATCGTTCTAATTTATAAGGAGTCACATCTATCTCATTCAAATTTGGCTGTATATGAACCTCTCGATCTGCGTCAATTTTTGACTCTTCAACATTTAATATTTAATTAATTATAGACGAAATAATTACAGTGAAAATATTATTACTGCATACTGATGAAGAAAAAGGTACGTGCACGTTTCTGCCTTCTATTTAAATGCATGCGCATGCATATTTAAAACAATTATTTAATCATTAATCCACCTGATTAGGGTTAACAATTAGAATTTTAAAAATTAATTAATATAATCGTTTCAAACATGTTAATTTAGTAATTCTTGCTTCAATGAATATAAAATTTTTCAAAGCTGGACTCTTCATCAAATTTGTAAAGACACTGATTCAAGATTTATAAGTCTATACAGCTGAATTGGTTTGTACTTATTCATGACTAGTTTTTATTATTTTCCTTATCGATTTTCAAAATATTTATTAATCTTTAACTGGGTATATTTCATAAAAAAAATTAATTCCCAATTTTAAATTGAGCTAGGATTGGTTAATTAGTCGATTTGTGGTTTGGTTCCATCAGCTAGCTGATATCGCAAATAAAATAATCAAAATAGATAAATCCAGAAATGAGATGTCATCAACCATGTAATTAATGATTTCATCAAATTTTAAGTGGCCAGTTGTTTTTTTTTTTAATTTTTCTGGGTCAAATCAATTTTCCATTAGCCATCATTCCCCTTATAGAATTACACTATATAAATGTCTAAAACGTGAAAATTAATAAATTATGCTTTTTCAAAATTGTGACAAAAACAATTACCTAAGCAGCCAAAGTCAGACTTAATGGATCTTCAGTCCAAAAAGAAAAAATTAATGGATCTTGCAGAATTTACTTGTAAGTCACAATTCAAAACTTCCATCCATATAGCTCCATAAGAACATAAAAACTGTAAGTATGTCGCAAATTTATTTATTATCATTCAACATTTAACAATTGAATAATAGACTGAGAGAAAATATATATATATGCTTAGTAATTAGTATATTTATATAAGTTGTCTTTAAGAATAGTATATATATTTATATATATTCGCATCTCATCTCAATTTACGTTAATAAGTCGTGTGGGAAAATAAGAAAAACAAATGCTGAATTCAGATAATCAGTTTTCAATTTTAACACTAATTGGAAAAGTCCCTTTACGCAGATGCATAATATTATTTAAATTCACAATTACTCCGTTAATTAACACTATTCAGTTATTTTTGTAAAATTTTAAAATTATATTTAATAAAAATTATTATTTAAAAGAGTTTGGTTAATTAATCTGCAAACTTTATGATTATTATTTAGAAGTGGAATAACTTAACATTTTAGATAAAACATGTTATATTATAAAATAAGAGAGGTCAATAAAATAGTTTTGAAGAAACAAAAAGAGAAGAAGTGAGTTTATCCGTGGAACAAATAACATTGATCCTGGTGGAAGAGATTTTGGCCGCTAAAGCATGAGGTCTTAAACTCGAGATCGTGTGAATGCCAAAAACACATATGAGAAAACTATTTCTTTTCAAATCTAACTTATGGGGTGTTTGGCTCTCCCCTAAAAAATTTGCCAAACACCTCTCAAAAAACTGAAACCATGGTTTTGGAGGAAACTATGGTTTTGTCCCCCAAAACCTTGGTTTTGGATAATAGGACAGAGGGCTGCTTCTGCGCCTTGCGAGAGTGGTTTTCCTATCTCGTTGACGAAGAGTGGTTTTCCTCTGTGCCTTGCGAGAGTCTGTGAGGGTGAGCCTGAGGTTTAATATATATTTTACAAAAACATATTTACTTATTTTATTAATATATATACGTTTAATTTTAGTTATTTATTAATATATATTATTATATATATACATATTATTGAAGAAACAAGAAGACAAGAAGTGAGTTTATCCGTGGAACAAATAACATTGATCCTGGTGGAAGAGATTTTGGCCGCTAAAGCATGAGGTCTTAAACTCGAGATCGTGTGAATGCCAAAAAAAACATATGAGAAAACTATTTCTTTTCAAATCTAACTTAGTCAAATAGTCATAAAAAAAATAATAGACTTCTAAGTATAAAATGGTATATGAATAGTAAATTTAAGAAAAAATGCCCTAAAATACTAAAACTTTTTACATAGAAACATAAAATAAAAATTTAAGAAAGTGAAATGAATAATAATTCTATAATAATACACGCACACAACAGTTTATTCAATTGTATTATGTTATATTGATTGTTTAACAGCAATTCAATTGCCAATAACTCAATGCTTAATCCTACTAAATAATCAAAACTTAGGGAAAAAAACCATTGTGTGTGAACAACAATATCTTCATATTGGGAATGACAAATAAAAGAAAATAAATATGAGCATAAAATTTAGGGAAAATTACTATAAAATCCTAAGAAATGAACGTAATAACTAAAATGTCCCATGAGAAATGAGTAACACGAACATATTACCAGTATTATAAGACTTTTTAGTGATTACATAACTTTATTAAAACATTATATAGCAATTCTCCCTAAATCTATTACTTGCAAATTTTTATTTATCCTTTATAATGCCGACATTCAAATACTATTTATTATGGATCAAATCAAACTTTACAACTTTTGGTTACAAAATAAAAGATGAAACTTTAAAACTTAAATAAAGTCTTTATTCGAAAAGAAAGTAAGGCGGCTACTTCCAAAATAATATATAAGGGTATCCACTTTGATTATCTTAAGAACTTTGTGTAGTCATTCTCAAAAGAAAAGAAAGTCCAGTGGACTATATTATTAGAAAGCAATAGATAAAGATAATTGCCTCCAACAAATCTAAAGTAGTACTGTATGAATAGTATACTAAATCGTTTGCAAGATGCTCCACTTATTTTTTTTTTTAAAAAAAAAACGTAGGTCGGCCTCCATAATATACACTTCATCCTATTTTATTTTTGAAAACAAGAACTGTAGATGAGTTGGACGCCAGGCTCATCAGATAAGAACATGCTTTCAGGCTCAAAAATATTTACAGAGCTATTTACAAAGTAGAGAGAGATATTTTTTGGTCTTATATAAGTTACATCATTAAACTTTTTACTTGAGTATAAAAGTTTGCCATTTATTGTGGATATTTTAAACTCTTGGGATAAAATGTATATTATATAGAGGTAAAGTTGTAAAGTCTTTAAATTTTAAGACAGTGTTAATGAGATATATTTTGCTTAATTCCAGTGAAACATATTCACTTATAAATAGAATCAAATGAGTATACAAACACATATTGTTTAAATTTTCAAAAAATAAATCATATTATTCATAATTTATAAATAATATAATTTATTATAAATTATATATTTTATTAATACATTTGACATCTTGTTTGGTAAAATCAATGCATACGTATTGCATAAAATATTTTTAAAAAAAAGTAAAAGTTGGTTTAGTTGATAATAATTTATTTTACATCCAACAAGGATTAGGATTATAGTGGGGGGCTTGATGTGAGAGTCTTAAGAAAACAACTGGACATGAATACTATACTTTATCAGTTTGGTGAAGTACGCTTGGATTGCATGGTAGGTAGATATTCATTTCGCAAGATTTGGTAGTAATGTGGAAACAAAAATGTACAGATATAAATGTACTAAAATCCACAACTTTGATGTAATATACTAACCACTTTTTTAATACACAGATTAGAACCTCATTAAATTTCTTACAAGAGACTCATATATAATTGCGAAAATCACTCCAATAAAAGAATTTAATTATAAAATTTTTATGGCAAGTAAATGATAAATTCCAGCGTAAGAAGTAACAGGTTCGTCTTGTCTGGAGCTTCAGCTCATTCACACAAAGGTCTATGATTTTTCTCCATGATCTGTACGACTTGATAAACTACATGTGAAGTTCCATAACAAGTAAATGATAAATTTTAATGCAACAAATAACAATATTCATCTTTTTGGCAAAACAAGTTATCTCTTGTCTCCCTAGCGCTTTCACACATTTTACAGTAGTTTTACTGCTTTAGGCATGATTCTAAGCAAGGATTTAGGCTTTTTTTTCCAATCCCAGCTCCACTATCCTGATTTTCATCTTTATATAAGTTAACAATTTATGCTGCTCTCTTATTATTAAGATATTTTGATGATTATATATATCTATATTATTGTCTTGGGATCTCATAGTAATTTCCCCTATATCATTTTCTAAGATAGAAAAATAGGGATAAAGTGCTTAAAAATCCTGAAAGTATTCATGAAGGAGCATTCAGCATTTAGATTTTTGTTTTTTTGTTCTTGTATGCCTTAAAAGTTTATTTTCGTAGCAAAAATACTTTAACTGTTATCTGCCGCTATGTTTGACAGTTAAAATATGCGATCTGACTGGTTATCTTTAACAGTCATGTGACAGCAAATAACAATTTAAGACATAAATGTTATGAAATAAAACTTTCAATGCATATAAGAGCTAAAAAAATTTCAAGAGGCTAGGTTCTCCTTCATGGATATTTTTTCAAAGTATTTAAGCACTTTACTTATAGATAAATATGTAAATATTTCTGTAAGTGCGTATGATGATGAGGCTTCTTTTTGACTCTCGAATGAGCTGCAGATCTCAACTCACATACCTAAACATTTTACTTAATTATAAATTTAAAAAAAAAAAAAAGAGGTTGAGAACAAGACACCGAACATGCAATCAAAAGTGGTTAATGCATACGTGGAGATCCATAAACCATAATTTCTCCAACTTTGTGGCGATATTGGCTATCAAACACTTATATATATATATATATATAAGTAGTGTTTCACATGATCTTTTATATATATATATATATATATATATATATATATAAGATCATGTGAAACACTTTACTGAAAAGCAGTATTCATGGTGGTCCTCACTGTCTTTTGTTTCTTTCTCACTTATATATGCCGGAGCCCACTTTACACATAGTTCATCATTCTTCCCTAAAATTACCTACCATGTTGCTCCACATCCATTTTCTCATATAGGTCATGCAAAAGCAGTATTCATGGTGGTCCTCACTGTCAATTTTGTTTCTTTCTCACTTATATATGCCGGAGCCCACTTTACACATAGTTCATCATTCTTCCCGAAAATACCTACCATGAGCTCCACATCCATCTCATATAGGTCATGCAACTTTAATTCATAACCATTAAATGTAAAGCGGCTTAATGTGCAATTTTGTTTAGAATTTTTTCGCGTGACGTAAGAAAAACTTTCTAATATACATTGCTCTTACGTAAAAGATACTTACCTTAGCCCATGTAATTTAAGGGCCATTTAGTATGAGAGATACGGAAAAGAAAGCAGGGAAGGAAAGAAAATGTTTTAATGAGCTCGCTTTAAATTGAAGAAGCGGGGTTAAAAGTTTTTAAGTAATTTATTATTTTTTTTATCTAATATATTCTCTTTATTAAAATTTTAAAATCTCACTTCTTTAGTTTTTTAAATCGAGCTCATTAAAACTTTCTCTCTCATCCCCTCCCCAATACTTTTCTCGTGCCAAACATAGAGTAAAAGATACTAATCTTAAGTTGTTGTTTGTCACTAGTGCAAAAAAGTTTTTTTTTTTTGCTATACACAAGTATCTCTTCTATTAGAAATAATATTTTGTTTGAGACACTATCGAATACTGAATATAGGCACCTCTTTTAGTGGGATTCGAACCTTTACATAAGCTCAAAAGAAGTCTTTTTATGCCTATGATAAAACCTTTACACCATTTTTGCGTTTGTACAGAAAGTCTCAGTTTTATGGCCGGTGCAAAAAGATTTAGATATCTTGCACTGTCCTCGCAACAACTGGTACAAATTGCTCAATTTAGAAATACTCTTTTGCACTGCTGTGTTTTGCATATTATGATAAAATTCATTATCTCTTGAGTTAGACCTTAAATTCAATCAAATCTTCAGAATATGAATGAAGAATATAGACATTTCAAAAATAATGATGCTAACTTTATTGTTAAAGTGGAAACAACTCGATTCTCTTTAGATACAAGATCAAGGGTTTGTTTCTCGTGGATGCCAAAAAAAAAATTGTAAGAGTTACATCCAATTAAGCGTAGCAATATTTGAGTTTGACCTGGTAGTGTGGGATCTTAGATTAAATGTATTAAAAAAGTAATATAACTTGGTTTTAATGTAATCACAAGTACAATAATTAATATTGTTGTTTTTCAAATTTTGCAATTGCACTATTGATCATTGGTTTATTTATGTAATCAATTTCTCAACAACATATTGTGTACTTCTGGGAATTGACTTGTGATTAATGTAAATATTACATCTGGTCCTTAATATAAGATGAACTTATCTGACTTTTATTTTGGTCCTAAATATAGACCACAATCCATTTTGTCTATCATATTTATATATATATTTTTTCAAAGTAGTCCTTTTAACAATGGTAGTTCTAACTAATACACTTGATTAGCAAGGATATTTTAGGAAAGACAACACTTATTTAGGACAAATAACTAACTCAACTTACTTTCTTAGTCTCTTCAAATTAGTCAACTAGCTCTTATAATTAGGACCGGAGATTGTACTAAATAACAATTTTCTACATCGCAAGTTTTGGGTTATTTATCATCAGCAACAAAACAAAAAACGCAATAATTGTGCTATTGAATAAAAACATTAGATATATTAACTGCCATTGGAATCTTTCTATATTTATTTATTATATAGCAAATAATAATGATGGCTCGTTCTATTTTTGGGTTTATTTCCTGTTCGAATCCATGAACAAAATAGCGGATACATTCATGCATATAAACAGTTCCTTTCAATCTCCCCACATTATGGGACCAATTCATTTGATCATATCCTTTTTCTGCCTTACCAAACAATTCTGGCTATAAATTTTTCCGAAAATATTTCTTTTGACAACCATTGCTGACCTACCATCACCAATTACTGCCTCAAATAAGAGCTTGATAATTAATTTACAGATATTAAGATAATTTGTTAAAAAAGTATGTCATTTTTTTTTAAAAATATCATCTTTATTCACTCGTATTTAAAATAATTTTTAATTGGACCTAACAATGATCAAATATGACCAACAATACTGGATATTAATATATATTTATATTTTTATATTATATGCACTCATAATTCAGTGCATTGTACCTTGCTAGTGTTTGAGAAAACATAAATGGGAAAAAAATAGAGTCCAATAATGACACATGATGGTCGACACTTCGCTGTCCTCATCTATAAACTTAGGGAAGAAGAGAGAAGGGTCACCATTCATTCAAAATGATTTTTTGAAAAATTCTAAATTTGTAGAAAACAATGGTTGTCACTAATTTGAAGCAAAGCTTCAGATAAGTGGATAGCCACTACAACATGTGAAAGATTCCTTTTAAAACACACATTATTGTACTGTATGTCTCTCAAAGGCAAAGCACTTTTTTATGCTTACGTACTCGTATACTCAAATATTTCAAATTTATTTCGTATTATACTAATGTTACTTAATCTGAGTGTCCAAGTGATGGAAGTTTTATAAGTTAATTTTGCACATTAGTAAAGAAAATGGGTTCATCAAAAGGGAGATACCAAACGCGCATTGTGATATTGTTGGCTGGCCACAAATTACAGTGCAATGAGGAAAATGAAAATCATGAAGATCAGATGTAGATATTTTTATTCCCAACCTTATTTGAGTTGGTTCAATGTTTGTTTCCTTTAGGCAATTAATGTCTAGGGTTCATGTGTTATATATGGAAAAAATCACCGTTTGGGAGTTGGAGTCATGTTATTAAAAAAAAAAATACTATTTAATTTTTAATATAAGAACTAGTTAACTAATTTATTTTAGCGCTCAAGTTATATGTCAAGCTCCATATGTATGTACAAAATCCACTTTATAAAATATAGTGTAAAAAGCTATATTGCTTATCCATTTGGTAAGAAATTAACTCATAACTCAGAATATTGTAATTTCAAATCCTACTGCTAATTTGAGAATATTATTAATGAGCAATCTGTAAGTATGTAAGCACTCTTGGAACTCGGAAGCATACTCTGTCTGACCTTGGTGAGCTCTCGATGTCCAATTCATCTAAACTTTTTTTTAAATTAAAAAAAGCTATGTTATTAATAAATCACGAATGGTGGTTAGGGCTGTGTTGCCCGACTGAAAACAAACACTTAAGAGAGTTGTGCCCAAAGTAATCGTGAATGGTACAACTTATCTTATAATCTGCGAAAATAAATGGGACCTAGATCTTTAGCTCTCTAGTAAAACAAAAAGAAAAGATGTTCCATTAAGATTACTCCTCTGACGAGATAAGGTTTGAACAAATGGCAATAATTCTGATGGAAGGAATGACTAGGAAGCAATAATTTTTTTGTCACTTGTACAATAAAAAGAAATTTCATCTGCAAAAGAATGAATGAATGAAGAATTCCAAAATTGAAAAGATGTCTTTAAAATGATAACCATTTGGGAAGCTTCATTGTTGTTTCAAGTTTCCTAATAATGTTCAATTACTCAAAGTACTTAAGCATTTTATCTTAGTAAGCTTTCCATTTTTAACCCATTTTTTCTGTACCCGTGGCCTTTTCCCCTACTAGAGAGAACACACAGGCTTCCAAACGTAAAAATTTATATCATACATGGTGCAACATCATTCTACACCGACATAAAAATAACTCAAAACCATTCAACTTCCTAAAAAAACACACACACAAAGTAATAATCAAAAACAAAATAAATATGAGTCCACCATAGATGATTCATATGTCCCAAGGCTCTACTACTCAAGAGGGACACGGAGAACCAACCAATTTCAATTGCTAAGAAGTCAAGTCATAATTCACATAATTTACAAGAATCTTGTTGATAGGCGATTTGTAAATACTTTTATAAGTCCTTTTCGAGTCTGGAGACATGTCCTGACTCTAATAAACCTCAAAAACCTAACTCACCAAACTTTTTTACGCCAAAAGAACAGAAACACAGGGACAGACACAAGATTATGTATCAAATACATTAATCCATACAGAGAAATTGATACAGAAGAATATAAGTATTATGTGACAGTGAACATCTCAGCATCACACTTGTCACTTTCCTTATCCCCAAATATATAATATGAACGGTCCGTATTTTATTTCATTTTAATTGTTTAATATGTTATTCCTCTGGTCTTAAATACAAGACCCATTTTGTAGTATAAATAACATTACAAAATGGGTCTTATATTTAGGTTAAAATGAGTTTCCTTAAAAAGGTCGTATGGGTATTATGCATTGTAATGAATCTGAGTAAATATTATTATTCTTAGTTTATGACTAGTGCATAACTTATCCGTGTTTTTAAACATTTAAAAATTATATATACTCATGTTTTGTGATGCAAGAAGTTTTAACCGATAAAAATGTGACTCATAAATACCCACCCATGAGTTGAAACAAAAGAATTTTCCAGAGAAACATTGACCATTATCAGAGGTAGGAATTTTGTATGTGCTAAGGAAGTGAAATTGCTCGGCTCCTTCCTTCGCATCACCTTCAGCTCACAAAATGAGAAAATAGACCCCAAAAAAAAAAGTGAGAAGAAAAAAAAAACTTGTGAAGAATGCGTAATTAATGTGCTTTAGTGGCAGCCTGTCCTCCCTGAGTCTGGTCAAACTCTCAAGAAAGAAATTCAGCCTCCAAGTGGGGTACGCAACCAAAGCTTTCTATCTATATTAGCTGTGTAATGGACAAAAAGGTAGTGAGTTCGGTCACATTAATGAAATATTTTAATCAGATATTATATTATTTTCAATATTTCTCTCCTAATCCCAAACCATCGCCTATAAATGCCACCCTCACGAAGCATTAATCTGCATTGAGCAACGTAAGCTATTGAGATAGAAAGAGAAAGAGAGAGAAAAACAGAGAGAAAGTAAGTGTTCTTAGAGAGATGGAGAACTTTAACTTCCCAGTTATTAGCTTGGACAAGCTCAATGGTGATGAGAGGAAGGCCACCATGGAGAAGATCAAGGATGCTTGTGAAAACTGGGGATTCTTTGAGGTATATACATGTATTCCCTTCTAATAACTTTCTGGGTTTTCTTCAAGTTATTCCTTGATTTAGATCTGTGTTTTAGCTTTGTTGGTTTTTTCTAATTTGGCTTTCAAATCAAAAACTGTAGCTGGTGAATCATGGAATCCCACATGATTTCATGGACACTGTGGAGAGGTTGACCAAAGAACACTACAGGAAGTGCATGGAAGAGAGGTTTAAGGAATTAGTGGCAAGCAAAGGGCTAGACGCTGTTCAAACTGAGGTCAAAGACATGGATTGGGAGAGCACCTTCCATTTGCGACATCTTCCTGAGTCAAACATTTCTGAGATCCCTGATCTGACTGATGAGTACAGGTATAACATAGACACACACAATCGAAAAAAATCATTCATCCACAAACCCTTTATGAATTTATGAATCCCCATGTGAAGTGTGAACAGAATTCCCTACTAACAAATAATTAACCCAAAAACAGAGAGGTCCCCATGTGAACAGAATTCCCATCTTGATGTGATTTGTTTCATTATTAATATTTGATTGATTGATTCTGAGTATCTAACTATAAATCACTATTCATTATGATTCATGCAGGAAAGTGATGAAGGAGTTTGCTTTGAAGTTAGAGAAGCTAGCAGAGGAGCTTCTAGACTTGCTTTGTGAAAATCTGGGGTTAGAGAAAGGTTACCTCAAGAAGGCCTTCTATGGTTCAAGAGGTCCAACTTTTGGCACCAAGGTTGCAAACTACCCTCCTTGTCCTAACCCAGAGCTTGTCAAGGGTCTTCGTCCCCACACCGACGCCGGCGGCATCATCCTTCTCTTCCAGGATGACAAGGTCAGCGGCCTTCAGATGCTCAAAGATGGCCAGTGGATCGATGTGCCTCCAATGCGCCACTCCATCGTCGTTAACCTCGGGGACCAGCTCGAGGTAAAATCACTCACTCTTATATATCTGACAAGACAAACAATATAAAAAACCATAAAATTTTAATGCCAAGAACGCACAAGGTTTTATTCCTCAGAGACATTTCATCGAACACCTTGCCTGTAACTTCCAGATTCTCAGAAATTAAAAATTTCCTTCAATACGCAGGTGATCACAAATGGGAAGTACAAGAGCGTGGAGCACCGTGTGATCGCTCAAACCGATGGAACCAGAATGTCCATAGCTTCATTCTTCAATCCAGGAAGTGACGCTGTGATCTACCCAGCTCCAGCTTTAGTGGAGAAGGAGAAAAGCGACGAGTACCCCAAATTTGTGTTCGAAGATTACATGAATCTCTACGCAAGGCTCAAGTTCCAAGCCAAAGAACCAAGATTTGAGGCCTTCAAAGCATCAAATGTGAATCTGGGTCCAATCCCAACGGCTTAAGAAGAAACTGAACTACTAAACTGTTGCTTGACCAAAATATATATATATCATTATATATCACCATAAGTAGGAAGATTCTAGTCTGAGATCACGAAATCTCAAACTGGATATTATATATTATATCAGAGTTTTACTCATAGTTGAATTGTGGGGTGGAAGTTGTTTCTTGTATGATAAACTCAAAAAAAATATTACTATTAATATTTAATTAGCATAAATTGTTCTTGCCTTTGTCAAATTTCTTTTTCTTTGGGTGTACGTGTACGTGAGACTTGCTACTTATACAAGTCAAAATACAAAGTCATTAGTATAACTAACTTATTCAAAATTATATTATAGTGCTGACTTTGAAAATGGATCTTAAAATAAAATTATCCTCAACAAAAAAGTCCATATGCTCTCAGAAAAGAAATATTATTTATTTAATATATTTATGAAAAATTTGAGAGACAAATATGTTATTTATTAAAATAAGTTTTAAACAATACAAGGCAGATATGACTAACTACAGGTTTTGCTTAATTATCCATCTCTTTCAGTTAACAAAAATATTTATAAACTTAAGTTTTGATTTTTTGAAATGTAATTATCATACCCATTTTTTATGAGTGAAATATCAAAAGTATAATTTAATAATTAAAAAAGTAAGAAAAACATTATTATTTAGGTAGCACAAGTTTTTTCTTGGCTTCTCCCCTTTGTTGCACTTCTCTTTCTTTCTCTAGCTGGGCTTTGGACCACTTTGCAAGTCAAAAGAAGCCATTAGTTATGACCTCTTCGTGGAAATTATTATTATACTACACCTTGTCCTAATTATAAGACTCAGTTGACTAATTTGAAGAGATTAAGGAAAGAAGTTAAGTTAGTTATTTGTAATAAATAGGTGTTGTCTTTCCTAAAATATCCTTACTAATCAACTATATTGACTCGAACTATAATTATTAGAAGGACTATCTTGGAAAAAAATACACAAATATGAGAGACAAAGTGGATTGGGGTCTTATATTTAAGAACAAAATAAAAATCAAACAGGGTCTTATATTAAGGACCGGAGGTAGTACTACAAAAAGAATTTAGCTATTTTTTTTTTATTTGACTATTCAAATGTAATTTAAAATTAATTGTGGCACAACATATAAATAAACAAATACGTTATGATGATTGTGGAAGATAATATGAGTATAAAAGAAATTCCATATTTTATTCAAATTATATCATTGACATTCGTAAAAGTTAATTTTGAGCATTTCAATACTCCCCTGTTTCTAAATATAAATATGAGAGTTAGAAATTAATTTTTCTTATAAATATAAAATTTTAATTCATTTTAATCAGCTTAGTTAACGATGGAATGATAATAGAAAAGAATATATTATAAACTAATCTTTCTTCAGGTATTAGATGCAAAAAAATTTAAAAATTTATTAAAATAAATATTATTTTTTATTTTTTGCCCGAAAATAAACTTGTTTATATTCAATGAACATGACCATTTATAATAATTATTCGCTCCTAGAAAAAAATAATTATTATTAAGAATCAACGAATATGTTAGTTCAGATTATAAAATGGTGATGATCCAAAATAATCTATGAAAAATGATTTTACATATAAATTCAATATAACTATATAACTAAAGACCTTCCTCTTTTCTTTCCATTCCCTTTGTTAATTATTTTAGGAAAGTTTAGCTTTTATTTTGAACCAGAAGAAGTATCTAGTAAAATTTATTAATTTTGAAATTACAAAAAAGGATTCAATAATTATTTTACTAAATAATAATAATAATAACAACAACAAGAACACAGAATTCAATAAAAATCAAATATCTTAAATCAAAATATTCAAAAAGACAAAACTGAAAAAGATTCCCCATGCGATTTCTTTACACACACACATATTATGCACGTATAAATGCTGTGGATCCATCCAAGGGACACATATAATTGGATCTTGCAATGCGAGAGGACAATGGGGGCCCAGTGTCAGTGTCCATTCAATAATAGAGGAACATTTGCATATATCAATATATTCTCTTACCCTTATTATCATTATTAAAATACTCATACAGCATCTTAATATTATTTTTTAGTTATATTTCTCATCATCTCTAATATTAGAATTAGATAATTAATTTAAAAATATAAATAAAATTATTTAGTTTAGTTATTTATAATAGTTATGTGTTTTTATTTTTAAAAGATCTTTATTAATCATATACTATTAGTACTATCATTTGATTGAAATTCTCTCACATGTGCAATTATCATTAGGAATACATTAGGGGAAAAAAATGATGAAGTCATGTATTTGAGAATAAATTAAATCTTTTGCTAGCTCTTACATTAAGAGTAAAAGATAATATTATTAGTAAAGCAACCCAACATTATAAACCATGAATATGCTGAATGTTACCAGAAAATAACATTAAAGGTGCAAAAGAAAAATAACATTAGATGCATCATTAATAAGATTATAATATTGAATGTTACTGGAAAATAGATGTTAATTTATCTTATTATCTAATCTTCTCTCCTTTTCCTTGAAGATGAGTTTTTATTGAAAATAAATAAAGGCTCGACGTAAACATATAAACAAAGCCAAAAGCATGGAAAGGGCCAGAACCTAAATAACACACCTCCACTACCTTGTCATTTTTAGCAATATATTTGAGCAGACTAAAATGATATCTGCACACAAACACACACATATATATTCCTGCAATAGTGATTTTGACCCAAAAAACTGATGTATACGTAAAACTTCATTTAATAAAATTTCTAATACGTAAAATTAATATTAAAAAAATCGATTAGAACAGACACCACGTCCATGATCTGAACAAAAATCATAAACAAAAATGCCATGCATTGAATAAATCGCTACAATCTTTGCTTGAACGCCAATGTGTTATTCAAAATATTATATTTCTAAAAGATTTACATTTTTATTCCAAATCCATTTAATCAACTTCACAGATGATATATAAAATTAGCTGTACTTGTTTGGCCAAAGAAATATGTGTGTGTAATTTAAAGAAGCACATGGGCAGCTCAAATAATAATATTAATTATGTCAATTAATTATGCGACAAGGACGGAAAGTGACGATTACCTATCTCATTAATTTTAGAAATACTATAAAATTTGTTTTTTTTTTTTGCTCGTTTTCTCACTTGAATAGTTCCAAAAGAATTTAAGTTACGTAAGACCTTTGATCCGGCGTTGGGCCACCATTACAAGTCATGGAAGAAAAAGAAACAGGACAAGAATGTAAATTGAAAGTATAAAAGAAGAAGGACCAATGTGATTGGATCTAATTGAAGGGGCCAGTCTCTTATAACTAAAATTCAAATCCTTCTTAGAAGAGGTGCACACATTTAGTGCCCAACAGTACTTGGAATAAAATTGCCTTTAATAGGAAAATACTTATATTTTAGCGAAAAACATACTACCTCCGATCCTAATTATAAGAGCTAGTTGACTAATTTGAAGAGATTAAGAAAATAAGTTTAGTTATTTATAATAAATAAGTGTCTTCTTTCCTAAAATATCTTTACTAATGAAGTGTATTTACTAGAACTATCATTATTAGAAGGATTATCTTTGAAAAAATACACAAATATGAGAGATAAAGTGAATTGAGATCTTATATTTAGGATCAAAATAAAAATTAGATGAGGTCTTATATTAAGGATCGGAGGTAATGTGTGTACGTGTGTGTGTGTAAAAGAAGAAGGCTTTGCATGCAAGTAAATGGAAAATATTGTGCCAAATGGTAAATTCTAATTGGATCTATGATCGATCAGGGAGATGATTTTTTTTCCTAATACAGATTAATTTTTTCCCATTACAAGTCAAAATACAAAGCCATCAGTTAAATAAATACCAAATACATTCACCAAAAAATAAATACCAAATATAGGATCTGAGGGTGATAAAGAGTATGCGCGTCTAATTTTAAATGAAACCCAATAATATTATATAGTTATTTTTAAATAAATAATTAATTTTTTAAATTTAAAAAACATCATAGTGATTACTGACTATGGAGTTTCGGCTCTTGGTCTCCTATTGGAGATCGTAGCATCTGAAAAGACAAAGCAAAAAAAATGAGAGCAAAGTAACATTATTTCATAATATTTTAAAATTTGAAAATAGTACGCGAGCACTGATTTAGTATATATTTTGAATTTTGAATTTCATACTCTCTAATTTTTCATTTAACATTTTTAAGAGTATTTTTGTTATTTTCAAAGAAGAAGAACGTGCGTGAATTAGAATTGAAAATGCATCAAGCGCTTATATGAATTTAAAATAATGAAAAACGAACTAAATGTTGGAGATATAAGTTTATAATTTGTGGTTATGTAAAAAATATATTGAGCTAAAGAAAAACCCTCTGCACAAAACATATGCCGATAATTTAATTTTTATTCAAAATAATTTGTTTTCTTTGAGTCATGGCATGGTATTCTAGATGTTTCAAAGCCACAAATATTTGATTACTCTAAACAAAAATGTTTCCCAGGAAATAAAAATTTGCCGTCATGTACATTTATAGTTTTATTCCAGCTTGGTTCATGCATGATATGTAATCAGGATGAGATAAACCCGTTCCAAAATTTTGCAGGACGGAACAAAAAATGAGACTGGGACCGACCATCCCATCCTGGTAGTGATATTTTTTTATTTTTGGTCATATTATAAATGTTAAATGTTAAAAATACAAAATGTTTAAAAGCATGTGTAATATAAAATATACATATTTGTGGCTCTTAGCACATATGTAGTTAAATGATTGTTATTTATTTAGAGCTTTTATAGTTATTGATGATTTTTGAAATGGTTAAAATGAATTTTAGAATTATTGTGTTATTGATTGTGATTTATTTGGGTTTTTCTTGGAAAGGACTAAATTCAAAGAACTAAAAAAAAAAATTTTAAATAAAATTTATTTTAATAAGCCCAATCACAAAGCAACAAAATGTTAAAAATGGAAAAAAGAAAAAATGGAATGTCCTAATCCCATCCTATCCTGATCTAGACCGAGACAGCTCGAGACAGAAGGGGATACGAGCTAGATTTCTTATCTCATTCCTGTTCATCAAGACGGGACTAGGACAAGCCCATCTTGATCCTATCTTATCGTGTGAACAGTCCTAATATGTAAATGAGACTGTGATATATGAGATTGACATATATCCATATAAGTATGCAACTTAACTTGTGAAAGTGAATATCCCCCTTTTGAATACTATTTTTTTTTTATCACTCACTTTTGAATACTATTGTATTACTACTTTTTGCCTCTAATATAAAACTGACTTAAAAGATTTGATTTTGATACTAAATATAAAATGTCAATTCATCTTATCTTTTATATTTATTATTTTTTAAACTAATTTATCTAAATTATAAATAGATATATAATCTAACATTATGCAGGAGTATTTTAAGAATATCATATTACATTTGTTATCAATAATTAATTAATTTGAATTTATTAATCTACTCAAATAAATTAAGTAACTTTTATATTAAAGACTTAAGGAAATATTAACGTTTACTCTTCCAATAAGCTAGTTAACAGGGTTATTTTGCTTCTAAATATAATAATTCAATCTATTTTATTATCTGAATCTATAATTTATAATTTTCTTCATAAACTATCATTATTATTGCGCATATTAAAGGAGATTTTATCACAAATGATTTATAATAATATAAATGATTAAAGGAATATTTTAGAAACGCCAAAACACATTTTCAAAACAATTATAAATTGCTGCTAATTAATTATATAGTTGTTACATTTAGGATAGAAAGGAATACCTTTTTTTTTGGAACCGAAAGTTGGAGTTTGTGGGTATGATGAAGCCTCTTGAATTTGCTTTTAATGATGACACTAACCATACAATTGTCTGCCCAAAGATAGACATTTGGAAACATCATAAAACTTATATAGACAAAACGTGTCCTTATGAATTCATGTGTACAAGGAAAACACAATTCTCAATGATCTAAAAGATGTGGCAATCACATTCAATGGCTCAAACTTAACAAAATTTGCCACAGATATTCTTATCAAATTTGAATTCTTCTTGTTGAAAGAATTTAGGGTTCATACAGGAAGAGTTAATTTCAATTCAACCAGATAATATTTAAATTTGGCCTGATACTACTATATATTTGTGTAAATAACTATTGTGATTATTGAATAAAAATATTTTTATAGGAACATACTTAAAATTTAGCGGTAAATGGTACTCCATTTCTTGCTTTTCATAGAGATAATTAATCAAATTAAATTATTCAAAACGTTAGATAAAATTAATTGGAAACTATAAATTGTTAAAAAAAAAAGTACTTTTGATTAAGTTGTTCAAAATGTTAGATAAAATTAATTGGAAACTATAAATTGTAAAAAAAAAAAAGGTAATTTTTTGTCAAAAATAACCTTATTTATTTGGAAGAGAGGAATGTGTGGTTGAGAGAGAATGTGTCGGAATTAAATACAATAATATAAGTAATATGAGTAATTAAATAGGGATAAAATAAGACATTAACAAACTAAATTTGAGATAACTTTTAAATTTCTCTTATAAAAAGAAGCACATTATACTCTATAATTATTTCTTGTAAAAAAGGACAGAGGGAGTAATAATGATAAAAGTGATCTTATAATATAATTTTAAAAAGTATTAGTAACCATTTTTTTTGTAAAAAAATTGAGAAATAATTTAGTGAAAAATTTAACACTTAATTATATATAGATCTAACATTTAAAATGGCGAGTGGCAATTTTATAATGCTCACATAAGAAACAAAGTTATAAGAAGCTTAAAACTTGGAAACAGTTACTTTGCAAATGCTGGTGAGAACTGGAAAGCAAAATTGTAAGAACATTCAAATATAAGTCTCGATAAAATTTATGTTATAACTTTCTGATGTGGAGTATAGAAAAATAAGATTATAATAAATCTAAAACTAGGTATTAATAATCACACATTTTTAATCCTTCTAAAAAATACTTTCTTATAATTATTTCAAATTAATTTTTTGTCCATACAAAACAAAATCCAAACCATTTGATCCTTAAAAATAATAAAATAATTTTTAAAATTTGATAAATTTCGATATGGTAAAGTACGCCGAGCAAACCTTCCCTTGAAAAGGATTGCATCTTTATGTATTACTCCCTTCAGTCCTATTCATTATATATGTATAATATATAAATAACTAAATTAAGGAAATAAAATTTTTTTAGATTAGTTAAAGACAATAAATATAAAAAACTGTAACTTATTTTTTAAAAATATCATTATTTATGGAGCGAGTGTGAGTGATGGATAATTAACAGAGCCTAAAACAGAAAATGATACTAAATATTTCAATTGGGTTATTAATGCCTCTAAGTAAATAGGAACATGTCAGTCTTATAAGAAAATTCTTATACAAAAAAGTGGAGGGACCAATGCATTAGCTATAGTACACGTGTATCTAGTGATAAATAAGCATCTTTTCTACGAATTTTTTTTTTAAAGGTAGATTTAATTTTTGATCAAAAAAGGTAGAGTAGCTTTTACGGGGGCCAACCCAAAAGAAAAAAGTAAGCTAACTCATAACTTTAGATTTTAAAAAAATTAATTAAATAATTAAAACATCGACTCAAGGTGGGAGACCCAACAAGATCTACAATTACAAACACTTTAGATTATAGAATGTCTTTGTCTTTTGCACCCAAAGGATCCTCCTGTTAATTATTATGTTAAAGGTTGCTAATTCACGGCCGAATTTTGTAGTCTTTGAAATATGATTAAATTGCTGAAAATAGAATATTTCTTAAACCATGATGATAGGAATATACTTCTCCCTTGCACATAAATTTTAATTTCACAATCATATGAGATATGGGAGTGAGATCTTATTATAAAAAGTTCAGCAAATCTTAGCTTGCTTTGTATATAAATAAGCTAATCAATTCAAACTTGAATCGAGTCATGATTCTAGTATTTTCTTTTATTTTTTTGAGAAAATAATAAATTGAAAATAAATTATTTTCCTATAGGTTAATACTATTGTTGTCAATCATTACAGTTTAATCAAATTTTAGTTTTGACCACTGCAGTTTCAAATCATAATTTTGGTTCACTATAGTTTCATAAGCATTTAATTTGAGTTAATGTAGTTAAGAATAGGGGCTGAAATCAAAATTCATACAGTCCCTATACTTTTAACAAATTATAAATTTTGGTTTTAGACCTTGTGCCCCTTAAATTAAGTTAGAATACTAAAACATAAGAGAAGCATGAGTATTTTACTCAAGAATAAAATAAATTATTCAAACGTGTGTTGAGTTTTGCTGAAATTATATACGCATCTATTCTATTTTGAAAGTTACACATATCAACAAAAGAAATCTTTGTAATTTAGTCTAAAAAAAATTATTATATAAATTGTCCTTAAAGAAAATTAACGGAACTCCTGAAATTAAAAGAGTATATTGACAATTCTATGTGTAATTTCTTTCAATTAGAGGTAGCGACTTAAGGCATTGAAAAAATAGTTGAAAAAATATGTTAGACTGGGAATTTGGAGTTAGTGTTCAAGTTTGGTAGATCAACCGATGTCATCACATGCTGTCGCTGATTACGATTATTGAAAGTTGAATTTTGGTGGCTATAAATTGTGGGGATTAATTATTCAACCATGTCATGAATGCAAGCGGAAAATCATAGGCATAGGTTTTGTGACTCTTCTTCTTTGACCTTTGACTAAGAATAAGTTATAAATAAATATCCGAAACTGAGTTTAATTATTAAGATGGCAGAACAAGCCATATTTTTGTGTGGTTCAAATCCAATTCAAAGGTTTTTAATGTTTTAGACAATTTCTATTTTAATAGATAAAAATTTAAAATAAAGGCATCTTATAGTTAATATTTTCCTTAAAAAAAATAAATTCATCATCACAAAATTTGAAGACTAATTCAAATTAAATTTTGAACAGTTTAAATTTTACCAAAATAATGACCTTTCGGTGCCCATTGTTACGATGAACAATGAATGGAGACTCAATTTTTTTTTTTCTATCTCTTTGTCTATCTGTTTTTTTTTTCTTTTACGTAACAGGAATATGTCATGAGATGTTGAGGTCTCAATAATATGTTATATGTTTCATATTCTGCGTTTTGATTTTTTTTTTAATTTTTTGCTAAATCATAGGTATTCTCCTATTAGAGGCAATCCTATTCGAGACACTGTAGGGCACTAAATGTGGGTACCTCTTTCAGCGGGGATTTAAATCTTAGTTCACCACGTTGTAAGGAACTAACTCCGTTCGAACCTTGAATTTTTTTTTTAAGCCCACTGGATTTGGAAGTTAAATTGTGATGATTGGCCCAACATCTAATTATGGGTTACATTCGATTTCCATTATTTATAATTGGGATTTTGGCAAAAAAATTACGCATAATTGGGCCTCACAATAATTCACCGGGCTTTGCTATTTGGGCTCTAAAAATATCTTATGACTCTGGCTTTATTGGTAAGAAACAAAAAATTGAGATAATTTTTCCAGTTTTTGGATATCATGATTCGATTCGATTCAAAAATTGTTATAGTGACGGGAAAAAAAAGAAAAAGAAATTGCCATAGTTTTCCTGGGTGGATTGACACAAATTAATGGTTAAAAGAACTCAACATAAGAACCTCGTCTCATTCATGGGAAAAGATTCAAATACGACCTTATGTTATTAGCTAGATTATTTATTTATGAATATTAAAAAAATTAATTAAATTAATTATTTGTCATAAATAAATGTTTTTTTCCTAATATACATTAGAATAAAAGCCTTTTAACACGTGTACTTTAGGAAAAAAAAATATAAGAGACAATATACAAGACTAAATTGAATTTTTAAGTAGCTTTTATGCTCGAAACCGGAATTAGTATCTTAAAACCATCTAAAGAAAATAAAATGGTCTTCGCTCCATTCTCATCAGGAGAGCAAATGATGCAGAGAATAGTTTGAGGCGCATTGAATTTACACTATCATCACCTTTTTCGGACAATGATAATTTGAGGATAATGAACAAATGTTGTGATAATTATTGAAAATTTAACAGCACATTGTTAGTAACTCTAACATCCATTGCTACTGGAAAAGACACGAGCGTTGTGCTCAATTCAGAATAACCCTCCCAAAAACATTTTTTTTACCTAATTTTTTGAAATCGCCTGTAAATTTCTCATAATATATTTAAAACTTAAAATATTACCTCCAGTCTTTAATATACGAGCTTGTTTAGCTTCTATTTTGGTCCTCAATATAAGATCACTTTATCTTTTATATTTATCTATTTTTTTAAGATAGTCCTTATAATAATTGTAATTTTAACTAATACAATTGATTAGTAACGATATTTTAAGAAAGATAACAACTATTTATTAAAAATAACTAACTTAAATAATTTTTTCAATCTATTTAAATTAATCAAGCAGTTCTTATATTATAGACCCGAAGTAATAGTTGACAAAAGTTCCTGATGACCAAAAATCATCACATGAAATGAGTAGCAAGCCGCATTATTCATAAACTGAACATTATCCATAAAACAAATGATGTGGCTTATTTTAACCATTATCTAATGCACACAAGAATATGTCTCTCTATAAACTCAGCAAGGGCCTCAGCAATATTTATCAGATCACATTACATGATAATCATCAATATTTCCAGCAAATCAAACATAGTAGTTTCTCTGTTCGACTACCCACCAAGATTTTTCTGGGTAGACTTCTTGAATTTTCTCGAGAAAAAGTCAAGGTATATCCACACTCATTCCTGATGAATAGGAGCAGCAATCAAAAAGAAAGAAAAATAGCGAAACGCAGGCGGCTCAAGGAGGGGCCAAAATGACAACAAAGTTGGCTCCACTTTATTGGAATTTTGTCTCTAGAGCTAAAAGATCCGAGTTCAAATTCCAATCGAAGCCAAAGTTAACCAAAAATACAATGCGACTCACACTGATTAACGATGGGGTAATCAATGTGCCATGCTACTATTTCTGCATTTCTCTTATTATAAAAATTGGAGAAGAAGAATTATTCCTTTGCCGCTGAGATGCAATGAAGGAACTCATCACCTTACCCTACTTATTATTTAAAAGAGCAGGACATGGGATTCGCTTCCCCAAGGAAAAGGAAGGAAACTCAACATGTCTCTGGGTTTGTGTTTGTCACCTCTTTGAGCATGAGAATGACATGGGCAAATGCTTCAGGCTTGAAATGTCAAACAACTCGATGAATCTCTGATCGGAAACTCTCGCTTTGGCAGCTGCAAATCGCTGGTACTCATCAAACACCGATGATAAGCACCATTTTTGCAGCTTTCTCAAGCATCCTACGAGACAACCTGTTCGGTGCTGCACATAGTACGAGCGGAAGCATTTACAGAACAATGTTAGTATGTGGGTTAATGGTAAGTTATCTAGAGATAAAAGGAAGAAAATCCACTGAAAATCCTCACCTTTCCCCGCTTACAGTGAATTAAGACCGGATGGTTTTTGACATCTGCGTTATTGAAGGCCAAAAGTTAATACCAGCTAGCTCAATTAATGAAACTGAGCAATTCCTAGACTTAAGTAGACCAAGCAAATATGAATGGACGTGTAAGCATGATAGATGCGAGTTTCAATGAAAAACGGTTTCTAACATGCTTAGAAGTCCCTTCATATTTGCCTTGCCTAAAGTCTAGCCAAGAATCTTTAAATCAATCTGCATAGTGTGAAAGCAATGGTGATTATTTGTAGTACCAAGGACAACTTTCAGAGCTTCACGGATTGTGTCCTCTGGGATGTTTACAAAAGGCTCCTGGAAGTACAATTTTCAGTATTAGTTCACAAGGCTAGATATTAATTCATGTTAAGATCCTTTTTCAAGTGAGATTTATTGGTAGACAAGTTACGTTTAAGCAATTTCACAACTAACCAATGATATGTAGATTCAATGAATTACTTTTAGGACCTGGAAGAAGCAAATATCAATTAACCACACACTACTCGCTCCAAGCTTAGACAAGGGCAAAGAGGCACTTATGCATTTGAATTCACCTGACGTTCAATATTTATAATGAAGGCATAAGAAACATCTAGATGCATGAGTAGCAAAGAAATTCAAGGAGATTTGTTTTTGACCCAGAGAGACAAGGCAGCTATGATAATTTAGGAAGGGCACCTAATGAAAGAAACAAGTTTTAGTTTTGTCACAACTGTCAAAGGAAGAGCCATCCATCACTAGATGTAAGGGGCCCCAAAAAAAAAAAGTAAATAAATTACAATTTTCGTCTTTAGATGATTGCAAAGTTCACAATTCAGTCCCCCCAAAATGCACACCTATTAATTTTATCCCTCAACAATTTCTCCCCAAACAACTTGGTCCTCAATTTGTTTGACTAACATGAGTTAAACTAATTATTGTTTTAAGCAAATATAATGCTTATTTGGCTGTAAAAGATCGTGCCAGGTATCCAGAGAAACAAAAAACCAAAAAGAAAGAAAGAAAGAAAGAAGAACAACTATAGTCACCAAATTCCTAGAATTTCTGCTACTTTTCTGGATACCAAGGCCACTTAATCACATGATAGCCATATAAACATTCTTCCAGTCAATGTCCACTTCAAAACACATCTAAAAAATGGAAAGCTAAATTAATTAGGCAAACATTAACCCCCCCGGGGGAGGTACGCTGGAATGCCAAATTGAAAATTTTGCAATAATGTATTTGATACAGAAAAATCACAGAAATAGGGACTATTGTCCCTCACTCCTACAAAAATATCTGCAATGCAGGTTAACTAACTATATAACATTTGAGTTCCAACCAATGGAACAAATACTGCCTTCAAAGTGCAGTGAATTCAGTAAATTATGCCATATACCAATCGTTCTTTCTATTTAACTTCTAGCCTTTCCTGCTTTGGCCATGATTTTTGTGTTAATTTCGTTACTCAGATTGTTTGTTCCTTTTTCTCCGTACTCGCATCATCAGATGGAATGTTTGTGCTGATCAGAGAGAATTACTTTTCTACGTATCCATTAATGGACTCATTATACAGAAAGCAAGCATAGTTAAAAAATTGTAACAATTTTAGACTCCCAAGGAAAAGACTTCCACTGCCAGCTTGGATTCCATCAACTGTGATTTTCATATTCTAAAGTTCATATAAATTTGTTGTGCACAAATATCGATGAAGAGTATATACTTCAGATAGACATCTGCTCAATCATACTTGACCTAACCACTGGCAATGATGATGATGCCTAAATAGATGTGATTAGATAATTTGGTGAAAAAGGGGAGAAAGTTTCATCATGACGATAATTTTTAATTAGTTAATAACACGAGACATTACAACAGCAGAACAGTTCAAGCCATGAAAGAGACCCAAAAGAGACCACCCCGAAAAGGAAAACAAAAGACACCTTTAACATGAAAACTGAGAGATATATACCTTGCGACCTTCGATACCGAACTGATAAAGCTTAATCCCATTTGATTTCAGAAACTCCATGTTAGCCTCCGGGTACGGCTCAGGACATAGATATCTGAAAGTTACCCATTCAAACAAATTTAGCCCATCAGCAAAGATTTAAAAACATTAATGGATTCTCCAAAGCTCCAATAGAAAATTCAAGCTCCGCCCACAAACAGCCATAAGACCCAAGTAAACGTAATTCAAATTTGAAAAGAGGAAATCACAGGGAAATATTTATCTTGATCTTCCAAGTCACAATTGACTCCTTTTACCATATTCGCTTGTCTCTTATCTCATTACTATCCAAAATTTAATGTCAATCGTAAACCTCCATCGTCTGAAATTAAATCTGACTGAATCACTTCGATGATCGACAATAAATAACAAATAATGTCTAAATCAGAAACCAAAGGAAAGCGTGCAATTATTATTTTAAATGAAAAATATATATAAAAAAACTGAATCGAAAATCCAATAATTAATAAGGTGTTTGTGCACATACATGATGGAGCGAAGGCCGAGGGTTTGCAGGAAGGAGAAATTGGCGGGCTCAGGGAAGCCGGACCTGAAAATGCCGTTATCCACCATAGCGAAATTGAGAGGCGGGACTAAGAATTCCTCGCCGTCGTCTTCCTTGTGACAGTCGTCGGCGGCGTTGGAGGGGATGGGCGGGGAGAGGTGGTCGGCAACACCCAATTGGATCTTCCTACACATCTTGGCGGTTTCGTTCTGCTTGTTCTGCTTCTGCTGCTGGAGCTGATGATGGTGGGGGTGATGAAGCTGAACCTGGAGTTCCGAAACTTTCATATCAAATCAAAATTCAGCCAACAAGAAAAGAATGGAGATTTGTGGAGGAAGGAACAAGCCAGAGAGACAGAGACTGGAATTAAAGGAAGGAATTCAAAATTATATATATAAAGAAAAAGGGAAGAGAGAGAAGGAAAGAGAGAGAAAAAGATTGGAATCGAAGAGTATATTCGTTTAGCTGCTTTGGGTGTAGTACCCAGAACGCTTTTGAGGAGTTGAAAATTGAAAAAGGGTTGGTTTACTGGAAGAAGAAGAATGTAATTGGAGAGTGAAAGAGAAAAGGGAACAGAAGCGGGTATGCTGTGGTGTGGGCGATGATGGTGGAGACCATTGAAGTGAAAGGGGGGGCTATATATACTGATTTTTGAGAGGGACATTTCATAGAAGGAGGGAGGGGAAGAGCCGGACACCGCATTCGGCTGTGGATTTATTGGGAAGCCAACGAATGGAGTCTTACGACCAAGGAGAAATATTAAAAAAAAAAAAAGCTTCTTATTAAGTTTTCTACTCTTTTATTTTAAATGTAAAATCTATTTTATAATGTAATTTATACTATAAAATATGTCTTATATTTAAAATCGGAATGAGTAACATTTTACAGCCATTTCTTATTTATAAATATGACTTGTAAAAAAATAAGTGGGTAACATGTGAATATAACATTGAGATAGGTGGGCCCCTGCTCGATTTTCTCTTCCCTGCACAATATGCTTTTACCTCTTGGATTTTCTTTTCAAAATTTGTTTCTTATTTATAAAAATGACTTGTAAAAAAATAAGTGGGTAACATGTGAATTTGCTAGCTCAATATATTTAGCCAATTAATAATCAAACTTAATCTAAACCATGGTCGAAATGATAGTGCTATAATTTAAAAACTTTTAGGGTGATGTCAATCTAAAAAAAAAAATTTAAGATACTCAATGCTTATGAGTGAGAATTTTTTAAACAAATCTTAACAAAAAAATTAATGTGGATAACATATGTAGATGTCGGTTGAGCATATTTAGTCAATTAATGATCAAACTTGACATGGATAATGGTCAAGGTGAAATTGCCACAATTAAAAGTTTTTATGACAGGTTGACTGACTAAAAAACTTTTAGATATGTAATACTTTTAAGTGAAAACTTTTGAAACAACTTTACATTTTAATCTTAAATTATATGAAAGTAGTAGGCGTGGTTGATTTTTCACTCAAATATCTTTGGTAGAAAAAAAAAGTAATGGCAACTTTATTTTAAAAAAAACACATATATTCCACACATTTTTATTTATAAATAATCTTATAACTAATTCACACATGAATTTTTAAAAAAATTAGTTAATATTCTCTAAAGTTATCCAATTTTTTTTTTCAAAATTGCAATAAGTTCTTTTTTTTTGAGCTGATGCAATAAGTTCTAATTAATCTTTCTCATATCTCTTAATCCCTCTCTCTACCATCACTGATTAACAATATCCATACAAAGACAAAATTAGAAAAATGCTAATTAGTACTTCATAAATTTTGCAGTATAACTTATAAATACAATCATGAATTTTTTTAAAAAGAAAAGTCATAAAAATCTATTGTAACACATTTTGATTTTTCCAATACTCAATAGCTACAGCTGAGGTTGGATTGAAGACAGGTTGGGATTAATTATAATTTACTCCAACCTAAGACTAAACTCGTTTTTTCTCCAAGAAATTTCCTTTCTCTTTTCCCTAGTGACTCAAAACAAAGTAAATAGGAGAACAAAACATTGAAACGCCATTATTTAGAAAATTACATCTAGTCAATTTTTGGCCACCCTCGTTTTGCTCAAATTCAATTTTGCCCACCTCAATTCCATCCAAAAGTAAATTTGTAAAGTCAAATTTATCCAAACTTTGATTTTGGCCCACGCAAAACTAAACACACCTTAAGATTGAAATGATTTTATTAGGTTGCAATTCTTTTTTCAAAAAAATAATGCAATGACAAAAGCCAAAAAGCAGTTTAGTTAATTAATTTTTTGTAAACATTATTTATATTTATTATTTTACATTTTAGATTTTTTATTTTTAACTTAAAAAGGTTTCTTTCATTTCATTTTGCTAATTTATATGTGATTCTTATGATTAAGATATCTCAAGTTATATAGCATAATATTACCACCAATCCTAATTATAAAATCTCTTTTATAGTCTAAAAATAAGATTTTATAAATAGGATTAGAAATAGTATAAAATTTATAACACATTACACTATTGGTGAATAGTAATAGGTTGTTGTGGTAATAATCTAGCTAAAAATTGCAAAGTAACCTCAATGTTTTCTTTCATTTTAGGCTTTCCTTACATTAGGTTTGGTCAAGCTTCCTTTCCTTTTATTAGGTTGGGTCAAAATAGATCAGTTGGGATGGCCAGCTTCATGTCAGCTCTAACCCACTCAAGAAGTTATATCTTTTTCCAAACTCCAAGTCGCCTAACAGGACCTTGGTCAAAGAAAAAAAAAAGTTGCCTAAGAAGACAATATTTGAAATATTTTTAATATTCTATTTACCAATAATTGGTTGGAATTAGATTTTAAAAACACTATTAGATATTAAATATGAATATTTTTTTAATAAGAATTCAGACTTTAGTTCATCATATTTATTAGATCCAAACTCATTAGTAATTTATGTTACTTTTTTAAAAATCTTTCAATTTATTAAAATGATTTGTTTAAAAAAAATACCTTATCCTACCTATTAGCAAATAAATTTGTTTGACAAACTAAAGTTAACCCCATCTAATCAAACAAGATGTAAATAGTACTCCTTCCTCCTTATTATAAGAAACATTTGATGCTTATGGCATGTTTCCATATATAAGAGACACTTAAAAGTTGTCTCTATTCTTTTGTATTGATTTCTTATTTTACCCTTATTTATTTTGTCTCCAACTCATACTCTCTCTCCCCCTACTTCTCTTTCTTTTAATAATTTAATTGTTCTCTTTCATGCTCTCTCTCCTTATTAATGAGGGTATTGTTAGAAAAAACATTATATTTTTTACATATTAATTATCCTCAACTAATTTTAACTGTTTTTTTATCAATATAATTTAGTTATTTATCTCTTATAATAAGAAACAGAGGGAGTAATAACTTATATTGATTTTAAGTAAGATAATTGAATATTGACCATTAATATTTGAATTGTTTTATTGTGAAAGGTAAAATTTAAAAAGAGGATCTGAGCGAAGCATGGAATGGGTTTTGCCGCCCGATCACAGTACGCAGCGCGTGGAAACAATCATGTCGGTCCTCGTTGTTTTTTTCGTCCCATAGATTCTCCCAGCTGATTTGAATAGACAATTTAAACAAGTTTTTAACTTTTTCCACCATTAAAAAAAAATATATAGATAACATATTATAGTCTGAATTATTCTAACTTTTATCATCATTCAGAACCATATCATATTTTCATGATCTAAGCATATCTAATCATTGGAAGAAAATACCATTTTGTTAAAGAGTGCTTACAATTGTTTTCAAAAATTAAAAAAAAAAAGACAGGAAAAAAAAAAAAAGAAATTTGGGTGTTGGGGCATCCAAGTGGGATTTGGAAACTTGGCTAAGAAGAAGAAGAAATGCCCTTGCTTTAAAAAAAAAACAAAGAAAAAAGAAAAAAAAAGAGTTACATAGCCAGGGTGGTCGGTAGCAAGCCAGAATTTCATGTAGGTAAGTGGTGAAAGTGGCATTTGATATCATGGCCTCTTGAATCCAGAAATTTTTTAGATTATTGAGGCACTAACCATTTGATTAAAATGATATTGAATAATACTCTATGTAAAATAACTATCATGTTTTAACCATTCAATTCATTAGCTATTCACCGTACTTATTTATCAAATTCCACAGTTAAATAGTTTAATTTAAAAGCTACTATTTCAGAATATTTATAACACTTAATTGATTAATTACCATACTTCATTAGCTATTCATTATACCCATTTAATTGTAAGTCCACAACTGTCACATGCATATTGAAAAGATATAATCATATTTTGATTGCATATTTTCCTTTTTTACTTTTTTTTGGGGCCAATTTCCCGTCTTTTTTGTATGATAGATCTAGTAAAAGATCCTCTTTAATTATGTGATATTATTATCAAAATTACTATTCTTTTTTGTTTCACTTTTTCTATTGTGATATAACTTATTGATATATCTTCATTATTTTTTACTTGAACCTTTTTTGGGATTTTGCAATTAGTTCTATTTTAGCCCTTTTAGATTGGTGGGAATGGTTCTCTGAAAAATATAAGAAGATAAGACAAAAAAGAAAGTGGTGCATAGTATCTTCAAGACATTGGTAGCATTTTTCTCTAGGCTTAATTCTTCTCTATCTATTCCTCTCTTATAGGGAGGGTGCATGTTAGGTTGATTGGCGAATTTTTTTCAGAATGTAATAAAAATCTTTGAATATGGATTGCACTCTCAAAATTTAAGCCAAGACAATAGTAGTCTTTATAAAGTGATAATGTGATTTTATCTCTGCGTATGCTCAAAGGAATAAACAATGAATTTGATCTTGGTAAGTTTATGTTCTGTTGTATATAAGTAAAGTAATGGTGATGGGTTTATATAGACCATAAAGTAATGCCTTAAAGAGATTTTTTTTGAATATCTCTTCAATTAAAAGTCACTACCATTTGTTGTTTTATAAACCAACATAATTTAAATAACTAAAGAATATTTAATATCCTTTCCATGTTACACTTTTTTTTTTGGGCGCAAATTCAGAGTATTCTCAAATCACTTGGGATTTGAGACTAATCTCTATCAGGCCTAGAGCGTTAAGGTTAAAATTCTCCCAATAAATACGTTTTCCTGGATTCAAACTTGTGTCTTTTTAATATGTAATGTTATTTTAAGAAAATAACACAATCTTTCACCAAATGGTGGTTACAACACACCTTTTTATATATGCCTTTAAAAATCAACCTTGGCGTCTTATGGTGTTATAACTTCCTACATAACTCTTTATATAAAATATACATAAATTTATAAAAAGACATCACCCCTTATATAAATTTATTAATTTAATAAATTTAAATAAGGATATGATTTTTCAAAAAATACAGCTCTTCATTTTAAAAATACTACAACATTTTCTGCTACCTCTTTGTCATGAATTCTAAATTTTATGCTCTTATTCTTTTATACGAAGTGAGTGGCTTTTGAAATGCTGTGGCGGTTTGTCTCCATTAATCGTTGCAAACTACCCACAACAAATGTGACACCAATTTAGTGGTAATTCCTTTGTCAAAACCGCTACAAAGGTAGTGCCATGTTCGTGCTAATTGTGTAGTGACCGATTGAGAGGCACCGCCACCGGATGAGTAGGTTACAAACTACGAACACAAACTTCTGTTTGGTCCATGTGCTGCAAATGTGTAGCAATTTTCCATGAAATTGCTACAAAATTTGCACATTGTAGCAGTTTTGTTAAATCACTACCACGGAATCGATGCAAACACGTATTTTTATTATGTAGTGTTTCAGGATATTTGTATCGGAACTTATTAGTATTATATATGCTTTAGGCATGTTCTAGTTTCATTTTATATTGATTAGATTTTTTTTTCATATAGAATATGAGATTTAATAATTCTCATTTAGGTTTAAGTTTAGATTTAATAATATTTGACAGATATTTAACAATATTTGATGAATGCAATAATCGATAATCTTTTGTCACATGGGGTACATTTAATGTTATTCATAAGCCGACATTGATAAGAATTTCCTTATTCTAACCATGGAATTTTGGAACGGGTTAGGAGGTAATCATTATTGTTTAGCAACAAGAGATGATAAAAACAATACATTCACAAGAATATGCCGAGCACATCCCTATTCGTGCTCTGAGACATAGTAATAATAAATAATAAAACTTGCATAGTCCTTGTATTTTATGCATTGGTTGATGAGATCTTTATTTCAAATAATTTTATAATGATGGCTTAGAAGACAAAAGAAAATAAATAAATTATGTGAGGGACTCTTCTTCAAATTAAATTCTACGTTTATCGTGACAGATTCTTACTAAACTAAATTCTCAAAATATTTCAGCTAGAGATTTCACTTGTCAATTGTCATGGTTTCAGGTTTCATAAAAATTATATAATTACTTTTTACAAAGAAATATAATATTTATATAAGTTCACCAAAAAATACGTTTTATGCCGAAGAAAAATTAGATGTCCTGAGAAATAAAAAATTGGGACTTTTAGTCTTACCCTATGTAACACTCTCTAGTGATAATTAGAGATGCTTAGGGGTAAATAAATTGGTTTAAGAATGATCATTTGGGAGCAAAATAGTGGAGGTACCTTTGCACTGTTCTTCACAGTTTTACAGTGCAAATATGATAATCACAAAGGTTGAAAGGAAGTAAAAAAAAAAAGGAAGAAAACAACGAGTTACCAAACAAGTGTTTTTTATTTTTCAAAATAAAAAATTGTTTTCAAAACAACAAACCAAACAAGCTCAAAATCTCTGCTAGTTAGCATTTTGGTTCCACCATTTAGAAGGTAGTTTTTAGGCTCAAATCATCAGAACAAGCAGCCTTAAGCTCTTTCTTATCTTTATAATATCCATTTGTACATAGGTTCTTAGTAGGTTTTTTTTTAATGGGTTTCATGGCTTAGTGAGATTCCACTTATTAAATGGGATATTAAAATTCAAACCACAAACTGGTGCTGAATATTCATATAGCACCTAAATGGGATACTAAAATTCAGCTAAAAAGACATAAATGTCCTTAGATCTAAAGAAAAAAAGTCCTCTATTTACAACTATTGTTTAGCTATTTATTTCACGTCATTAGTTATTTATTATAATAGGTTAGCAATTAATAACTACTACAATAATTTATTTCTGTAAACCAATTTATCATTTTGCATATTCAGGATTTTTTTGTGTCATTTTCCCTTTTTAATATTCTGTGTTGACTAAAGCTCCCATGGCGTACGTCTGTGAGCCAGTTCTTTAATTATTCGGGGAATAAAGTTATCACTAAAGTGAGACACACTTCTTTCTTGAAGTAAAAAGAGAAACAGAAAATGACACTCACATGCAGCTTCTCGAAACAAGAGGTTCCACTGATATTTATGGATTTTTAATTTTTTAATTTTCTTTTTCTTTATAAATGAGATTGCATTTGTGAATATTATTACATGGTTTTTTTCTGCTTTCTATTGACCGAAGAGGGTTTATTTATTTATTTAAATAGGTAAGAGTTTATTATTCCGTCCGTCCCTAAATGCGGTAGTTAGTTATTTTGCTGTTATCCTTTTCTTTTTACAATATCTTGTTTGAAATTGTAGGATGTTTTATAAAATTTTTATGCATGTACCTCTATTATTTTTTTCTAAATCCACGATAAATAGTTTTACCATCATAAAATATTCAATTAATGGTGGATTTTGGAAAGATGGAAAAAATACGAGAAAATGACAAAATAAATACCTATTGAATTTCAAAATGACAAATAGGTAATTTTTGCATGTCAAACCATTATAAGAGTAGTTAAAATCATTACAAGATTAGTTAGATAATCTATTATCTTTCTAAAATTCAGCAGGCACTATTAAAAAAAAAGGCAATGGTTTGAAGTGGTTTTTTTTTTTTTTTTTTTTGCATTTGTAGTGGTTTTAATGGCTACAAAGGCCTAAGAAACACTACTAAAATGGGTGGCGCACGGTACTTTGTGGCTATTTAAAATTGCTAGCAATATGGTCAAAACCGCTGCAAATTTCAGAAACCACTACAATACATGTTGGAACCACTACAAAAGTGGGTCACAAGTGGCTGGAAAATACTGACATTTGCAACAGTTTTTTTTTTTAAAAAATTTTTTTTTGTAGCGGTTACTAAAACTACTGAAAATGTATTACCAAAAATTTGAATTTTCCTGCGATTGCAGCAATAATTGCTCCAAGCTTACACCACTGCAAATGCAACCATTGCAAATGGGCAAGAGTTTTGTTTTTTTAATTATCTTGCCTTGATTTTGAGAAATATTAATTATTCCATTTCTATTTACCAAGTAATGAAAATTATATCATTAAATAATTTAAAAAATATTATGTAAATTTTATTTGTAGTCTGTCCATTTTGTTACATATGTAATAATGATGTATTATTATTTATTTATTTAAAATTTTTTTACACAAAAAATTATTTTGGTCTGTAAGAAATAATTTTTAGATAGATATTTATAGAATTGAGTAGTAAATGTTCAATAAATTGGAGGAGGGAGAAAGAATTTATGCCTTGTGGTATGAATCTAATGGAGAAAAAAAGTCTAAGAATACATGTATGAAATAAATATAAATAAAAGTGAAGGTTAATAAATAATTTTTTTTTAATTTTTACCATTGATAAAAGGAATTGGAGTAGAAGAGAGTTAAATGAGAAGGAAAAAGATGAAATGAAAAGAGGAAACAAGAAGAGCAAATGGAAAATAGATGAGGGTGTATTTGTAACAAATGCACAATATTTACGGCTTTTTAGGTAGCGACGTTTGTAGTGGTTTGAGTAGTGATTTGAAAACCGCTACATGAAGACATTTGCAACAGTTTTCTTACATAACCACTGTAAACGCTTTAAATTTACAGCAACTTTTTAAAAAAACTACTGCAAAATAAAACATTTATATCAATTTTTTTTCAAAACCGCTGCAAATGTAATGGCAAGAATTTTTTTTTAAATAAAAAATTTTCACCACTTTTGCAGTGGTTTTCATTGTGGACTACTGCAAAACTCCATGGTTTCAGCGGTTCATTAGAACCTCTGTGATAGAACTGCTACAAACTTGCAGCAGGTCTATCCAAACGTCAACACATTTGCAGTTGTTTTGTGAAAAGTGCTGCAAATTTTGTGTCTTTTTTTTTTTTGCCCCCCTGGTAGCGGTTTTTTTCACTGAACCGCCACTAAATTTCATTGCAAGTGTTCCTACCACATGGCGCAAAGCTTACGCACCATAATTTTGTAGCGGTTACTTCTAAAACCGCTATTAGTATATAAAAAAACCACTACTAATACTGTCTTTAAGGTCAAACTGTTGCACAACCGTTGCAAATGCATAATTTAGTAGTGGTTATTTTGAACGCTTCAGCACATTGTTTTTTTTTTTTAATAATGAGGTATCTTTTTGTCATTTTCACAAAAATATTTTAGACACAGCTATCTTCAATTCTTTGATCTTTTTAATTTTAGCAATTGGGTATTATATTTGTTCTAAAAGTTTTCACTTAAAAGTATTGGGCATCTAAAATTTTATATGGTCTATTATCATCGTAGAAATTTTTAAATCATAGCAATATTACTCTAATCATTATCCAAATTAAGTTTAAGCATTAATTGAATAAATATGCTGAGTTGCCAGCTTCATATGTCATCCATTTTATTTTTTACGAGTTGAGGGGTTTACGCTAGTTTTGAGAAAATCATTGTTTCTATGCTTTTCAAGAGGCTACCCATGATTATTTCCAAAATCAAAATTATTGTTTAAGGCTTTCTCAAATTCTTGTGAGGTTCCCCTCTTCATAATTAATCTTCTATATTCTTTTTACTCTACTTTTATGCCAATAATAAGTACCAAACTAAGAGAAAATGGTGTTAGGTTCTTCTTTCGAGTAAACGAAGTCATCAAACTAACAAATATGTAGGAAGAGTTGTTCTTGTGGGAGAAATGGTGTTGGTTTTGAACCTGGAATGAAGTAGATGACTTGGGGGATGAAGTGTGTAACATTCCGATTTTTAATTCTGAGGACTAGTGCTAATTAATTGATTTGGGTGGAAAATTGAGAAAATTGGTGATTAATCATGATAAGTTAGGTGTTGAAGATGTTAGGATATGCCTTTACAAAATAAATGGGGATTTAGTGTAAATTGATTAGTGTATTTAAGGTGAGGGAAAATTTTTTGAAAGAAGATATGAAATGGCAGAAAAAATATAAGAGGATGTTCCATAGCCAAGCCCTCATTGGTAGTCAGGCCATAGTCTAAGAAATGAGTGCCAGCACCCAGGCACTCAACGTCAGCACTCAACCCCAGGCGGTCAAAGCAGTGCTTGGCTGCTCAGGTTGCAGATTCCTATAAATGAGGGAGTTGAGTGCTCAAAAATAGAGAAAAAAGAGGGAGGAAACACTTGGGCTCTTCTAGGGCATCAATTTGCAAATGGTTGGGAGTAGATTCAAGCTTCTTAAAAGTAAATGATCTAGTTTTGATTTCTACCTTTCATTATTCCCTCTTGATTATTCAGATGTTGGATGGGATAGTGGAACGTTGGGGGTTTTTGGGTGACTTTAAAATGAGTTATGATTTAGATCACTATCTTTTGAGTTTAAATGAGTTGTATGGATTGGATTAAGTATTTAATTAGTTTAGTTCTGTTGGAGTTAGAGTGATATATATATGTGATTTTGGAAGCTATGTTTATTATATTGTTAGATAAGGGGTTTTGTTAGAAATTGACATTGTAATGGTTTAAAGTAAGATTTAATAATCAGGTTTTGTTTCTATGACTTACATTAGAGATTTAGCAACGAAATTTCGTCATGAATTTATTGTTTCTTTATAGTTTAGGAGAAAATTATAAATTTGTGAGACAATATAATGCAAATTTTAAATTCTTATATTTAAGATTAAAGCAAATCTTTTAATAAAATGCTATATTTGTCATCCGTAATTCTTAATCGTGGACCAAACATAGTATCCCAAAGATTTCTATATGTATATATGAGTCTCACTGTGCGTATCTCCTCTATATATTCGTATATATGTGCGTTCCTCTCTCTATATATGTATATATGTATATACAAGTTGATGCTTTGGCCATATATACATATAGTTTTTCACTTTTCTAAACTGCTTTATAAGGTTCTCTCTCTCTCTCCCCCCTCTCTCTCTATAGAACTATTATAAAGTATAGAATCTGAAGACAAGTTTTGTTTTATTTTCAAAGGAGGATGCGTGCAAACAATGCAGAACCAAAACTTCAGTCAATCTTCTTTTCTTTTGTGGACAAATTGATACCCCTTATTCTTAAACGCCACATTTGTGTGGTAAACAAGAAAAGTCACATATATTCTAACTTTATTGATTATTAACGGGGATAATGTGCTTAAATATCTGAAAGTATACACAAAAGAGCATACATACAGTACCTTGAATTTTTTTCCACTTTTATATGCCCTAAAAGTTTTATTTCATAGTATTTCTACCATAAATCATTAGCCGGGGTTATATTTGACTATTAAAGATATCAGTCAAATCGCATAATTTAACGGTCAAACTTAACAGTAGATAACAACTAGGGTTGTCCTATGAAAATGAACTTCAAAGGTATATAAGAGTTGAAAAAACTTTCATGTACTGAGTACTCTTTCGTGGATGCTTTCAGAATATTTAAACACTTTATTCTATCATTAAAGCCACTTCCTATTATTTAACTGTTTATCATATAAAAGAAAGAATCACTAATTTAATACTTTATAATCAATTTTTTTGGAACTTTAGCCCAGAAAGGGGCAAAAAAGATGGGTTTCCATATGAAAAATAAGCTTCGTCAAAAAAATATGAAAAATAGAGATTCTTCATTGTAAAATGACGATATAAAAGAGCAAATCCGATCATACAATTTGATGGAGGAAATTATTATCCTAAATAGCACTTTCCCTCACTATCAAAACAACGTAACATATTAAAAAGGTTGAAATATTAAGAAATATTTATGGGTTTACGCATGTATACGGCAGGTTATGATCAACTGCGAGAATGAGACATGATGATTTAAAAAATTTTACGGCTATATATATAAATATAAATGTGTATATCTTTCAATAGGTTTTTTTTTTTTTTTTTGTGATCATCAGCTAATGGTGTCTGGTATTATCAATTAATTCGAATTCGAGTATTTTCGGATATCAAATGCGGACAACTTTCCTAACGTGGCCTTCTTTTGGCATCAAGCAAGTATGGTATTTTTCATTTAAAATAGAGTTTTCAGTTAGAATTAAGTTTCAGTTTTAATTTAAAATTCTCTATTAACTCTTTAGCTGTTTCAAAGTGTTTCAGAGAACCAGTATATTTCGAAATATTTTTTTAACCATGTTAGAAAAGCAAATGGATGCTGAAACATATTGCTACCACCTGTTCTTAATGTAACATCTAATTTGAACAAATTATATCTTATAAAGAGGACCGGAAGTAGTATCATGTGGCATCGTATATGTATTGTTCAATATAGATATACCTTCTTTTTTTTTAATGGTATTGGCATGTTATAGACAAACACATAAGCTGGCTAGATCAAAAGATCTTATAAATCAATCTACTTAGTCTAAGTCATCTATATATATATATATATATATATATAGACACACACATAACATAAAATTTTTATGAAATTGCACGACTCATAGATCATGAATAATCAAGCCTCTTACCTTAGACTTTTTGCGAAGCATGAGATTCACAGTCCCGTTTTCTATATTCGATTCAATATCTTGCAGATATATTAGAAACCATATGCAACCGCCAGTTTTTAATATAAAAAATTGTTTGTTTTTTATATTTATCATAAATATAAGACCCCAATTCACTTTATCCTTCATATTTATTTATTTTCCTAAAGTAGTCTCTGTAATAATGGTAATTCTAACTAATACACGTGATTAATAAGGATATTTTAGAAAAGACAAGACCTATTTATTACCAATAACTAATTAAACTAATTTTTTTAATTTACTTAAATTAGTCAACTACCTTTTATACTAAGAAATATTTTTTGTTATGATAAACCCTACGATGTCAATTTTGAATTAGGTATGTCTTGTCAAGTTGAATAAATGTAAAGGACAATGACAAAAAAACGAAGCTAGAATTTTAAAAATACCAAATAAGGAATGTCAAAAAAAAAAATTGTTGTCATTTACAAATTCAGATTTGTCAATACCAAATAAAATTGTGTAACCAAACCTGATCTGAGATTTATAATTTCTAGTTTCTTTTTTTGTCATTCTCCCTACATGTAACTTTCTCCATTGCCAATATATAATTCTACCCGTCTTCAAAGACAATAAAATTAGGTGGTCGGTTTGGTAACTAAATTAAGTTTTTTAACCACCGACTTAGTTCAAGGATCTAGTCGGAATTGCTACTTGATCCATACTTATATGATTACGTAGTGATTCCAATAATCAAATGATGAAAAAAATATTGAAGCTTTGAGCATTAAGAGTCAAATGAAATTTCAATATTTCTGACATTTACATCATTTGAGAATTTTTATCCTTTTTTTTTTTGCATCACTTTTGAGAGTTGATGGATAAAATTACACCACACTAAATTTCAGGATACTAGTAGCTCATTGCATAATATTTTATGAGTATTTTTGCGCCTTAACCATTCAATTTAAATATTATTACAATTAACTTTTCACATCACTTAGTCACTACTCACTTAGATGCTAAAACGTTGGTCCCCTCTCGGTGTAGAGCATATTGCTTGGTTCAAAATCAAAGGACGGTTTCCTTGTCATTGTGTAAGTGAATGTGAGAGCCACTAGTCAATATATAATAAATTAATTATCTTTTCGTATTATATATGTATATATCTGGTTATTAGCCTACTTGCACACCCAACGGTTTAGAATGTAACTTTATATTGAATGCGACTTACTATAATGGTCCTCCCTCATCTTTAATTAATAAATGCTAAAGTTGGTTTTGGTGCTAATTAAGTGTAAGAGCTATTTTCCGTATGTATCATTTTCTTGCCAAACTATCCTCTCTTATTATTTCCTCAACAGGATGGTAGGTTCTAATTCTTACAATAATAATTGAAGTTAAAGACCATCCGAAGTAAGACTGTTTAGGGAAAAAAACATGTAATATTTACTATAATTAATTAATTTAATTATTTTTCTAAATATATTCAAATTAGTTAAACATGTCTTTTTTTTTTGGGGCCAGCAAATAGACTCTATATTAAATACCAGATGAGTATAAAATAAAATTAGTGCGTATAATTAAAATGGGGAAGTCATATTCATTGGTTTGAAGGACATTAATTAATTACTAAAAAATTTTGGTATGTGGATTCGTCATAAGAGCATAAGCACAATAAATAACTATATTTGTATTCAAAGTTTGCGGCCTTTAAGGTAAAGTTTCCTAGCCCCCAGATTAAGTATACTTGGTTTTTTATTTTAATAAGAGTCATTTTTCTTGATCATGATGTTGATTACTATGATAAAATATTAGAATAGTGGTAACTTCATTGTAGTAGGAGGTTTATGTATCTAGATAAAATTGTTAAACAATTTGAATTTTATATTTTTATTTCAATCGTCAGTATTCAAAAGTTTATAATTAAAAGATTATTATTCTCTATCTTAAGATAATATACTCCCTACAGTCCACATTATACTAGTTCGATCCAACTACTTGGCCTATATATGCTCAGTTCTCAAAGCACTTCTGAAAGTTTTACTATATTTTCTTACACACCGAAAAGTTACAATCTGTTTTCCACTCAAGATTCCACTATCTTGAGTGCTCTCACTCAAATAAGAAATATTTATATATTTAAAGAGCTAATAATGAACACTACAGCGAATGTTTTAATAGAGTATTAAACATAAACTTCAACTCTACAAGTGTTGTGATCTATTAAGCATAAACTTCAAAGTTTTGTTATTATCATGAATGTTCACATACTTGATTGTTAATATGATAACTATTAAATATTCGTTTTCCTTATTTCTGTCTTATCATATTTGACACTTGACTCTTCAACCGTCAAAAACTATTTTCGGTCCTTAATATAAGAATTTATTTAACATTTAATTTGATTTTAAATATAAAAATGTAATCTATTTTTCTCTTATATTTATTTTTTTCTCATTGTAATTCTTATAATAGTTGCACATGTTAAATGTTTCATTAAATGATAATTCTAGCTAATATACATAATTAGCAAAGATATTTTAGGAAAAAAATATATTTATTACAAACAACTAAGTTAATTAATTTTTTTAATATACTCAAATTAATAAATTAATTCTTATATTAAAAAACGGATGTAGTATTATATGTGTCAAATATCGCAAATTCTATATATAGTAGTGGAGCACGACCTTTTCTTGTATTTCGTTGGAACAACTGTTATTGGATGAGTCATCATGATTGAGCATCACGAAAAGAAAAGCTCCACATTTACTGGCTAAAACGTTAAATATTTCAATTGAATATTTCGATTTGGCTAACACACCAATTTATCATTCGATGACGACATAAACTTTCTCACAGACAATTTAATCATATGCAAAACATTTTTCACAGGCAAGTCACGTGACAAGGTTTTCTCACGAAATTTTGTAAGAAGAATTCCGAGAATATATCATTTCTCACAGCCCGTTATGTGAGAAACTTCATTTTCCGACGGAAGATCTTTTCGGACTCCTTTTCGTGTGAGAAATTATATGAAAATTATTGTTTTGCTGCATGTATAGACATGATGCGTATATTAACGTAGGATCAAATCTATTTGACTCATATGGAATAATATATGTTTAGAAAATTTAAAAAGAAATTCAAATATTGTATCAAGATTTATGGCCAAAGTGACAACAAAATAATTTAATTTTTTTGGGGGTTATGCTAGATATAGATTCACTTCGCTTTCAAACTATTTAGGCAAACCTAAATGTATTTCCCCCCTTTTATTCTCAAGAAAAACGTTCCTCTTTTATTGGAGTGAAAATATATTCAAACAAGCTTAATAGACGTTTTACACACATTTCAACCAATTGAACTTAAATATCATACTCTTCCCGTTCTAAATATAAGATTCATTTTGCAGTGTAATTTGCACTACAAAATGGGCCTTATATTTAGGATCGGAGGGAGTATAAGATGCATAAACTTGTTGAGAGTAACAAGTAGTAGTGAGCAGTACTAATATGTGTCCAAATATAATCACACGCTCATAATCAAATTAAGAATTTAGATTCTGTGGTTGCCTTTTTCTTATGCAGCCTTCTCATTAGTACAATATGTGTGTGTGTGTATTTCCATAGCTCTCCTTTTACATCAGCTGTTATGGGTATAGTGTCGAAATGTGACCCATAACATTTTCATAAATAAAAAGGATACAAAACTATATGTTGACTTTCTATGCCCGTTGCTAATGCGTAGAAAGCACCTTTTGTATTGGTTAAAACAACAACCGATATAGAAAGCTAGCTAAATTATTTAATTTATTTGGAAAAAAATTCATAAATGCTCTTTTTTCTTGCGTTTTTTTTAACCTTTTCTACACTGATTGGCAACAATAGGCTGAAGAACCGGTGGAGAAAGTTTTGGACTTCCTACGCTAAGTATACACTACTTCCTCTGGTTTTCAATACAAGAGTTAGATAATTAACCTGGAAATATTACAAAAATTAGCTAAATTAGTTATTTGTTATATATTGGTCTTTCTAAACTATCCTTTTTTATTATGTGTATTAAATGATTTGAATTATCTCTTAGTAAAAACCACTTACAATCAATAGAGATATTTTGAAAAAAATAAGAAACCAAATGGATTAGTTCTTTTTTTTTTTTTTTAAGGAAAACAAAGGGACATAGCCTCCAGTCCTACAACAAAACAGAAAATTTATGATGGAGCTCTCAATTTAAAAAAAAAAAAATCTGTCATAAAATCAGCTATAATTCCGAGCTTCCCAAAGATATTTTTGAAAATCCGTTGCAAAAAGTTTACAAATAGTTCGTTGCAAAAATCAATTTGCAACTGATTTTCTTTTAAGAAAAATTCATTTCTTTTTTAGTGGATTCCATTGTTTCATCAGAACGATTAAGATCTGCATGCATTGGAAGTTTATGGAGAAGGGTTCTGAGCACTAAAATAATCCAAGACACATGGATTTGTAAAACCTTTCTGAACCAACCACACTTTGATTTGAAATATATAACAATGACAATTATCTTTATCTTGTGGATATCATTTTTGCTTTAAACATGAGGCACTGCAATTTTTGCAAAGTAGAATATCTGTATAACGTGTACACTTGGGTTAGACACATCTTAATTTGTCTGATAATTGCTTGTTCCAATACAAACAGAAAACTTAATTGAAAGATTTGTCCGTATTCTCTTTGCTTGAAGCATGTCCAAGCATCCCCATAAAGTTGTCTATCATTTTCTTATTAAAAAGAGTATTATAAAACATTAATCTACAAATTAGTACTCTTTCGATCTTCAATATAAGATCTAATTAACTAATTTGAGTATATTAAGAATGTTAGTTAAATTACTTAATATAATATCTTTCTTAATTCTTTCCCTCTCTCTCCTACTTGATTATTGTTAAGGAATATCAATAGGGTTAATTTGAAAAAAAAAATGATAAACATGTGAAATAAGTCTTATATATAAGACTAACATTAACTTTCTAATTAGCTCCTATATTAAGAACAAGAGGAGTATAAGATTTTTTAAAATTTAATAATAATTTACAAAATTGCATATAATTCTCATGAACTTTACGTTAAGCATGTATGACTATTGTTTTTTTAAAGAAATTATTTATTGCTAATATTAATTTAGGAAGTGTTTGTATTAAAAAAAACTTTTAAAAGTAATTTTACAGCATATAAAGTAAATATGTGATAGGAATTGTCTATATCTGAATGAAAGCACTTTTTAAAAGTGCTTGGCCAAACCAAACACCCCCACATCCCTTTTGTCAAAATTAACACCTTTTTTTGTCAGAAAATTAAAACTGTGTTAGTAGCATGATTTTTGCACAAGGCATGAATAAAGTCAAGGATTAAATGCTGCTGATGCATGAAAATAATTATTATATATTTTTATACTTGAGAAAATGAGAGATATCTAATTCAATATCTTATCAATAAAATACAGATAATTGAAAAAAAAAAACAAAATCAATCCTGAGAAGACTAAAAGGAAATTCTCTCGTCCAAGAATAATAATAATATATATCTTGATATATAGTTGATAGTATTATCTATCTGTATTATGCTTTAAAAAAGGAGAGGCCAGATTAGTTGTTGATGAAAATGGTAAGTGAAGTGGTCCACGTAAAGTGCAAAGAAGAACTTCTCTTCTTATCCAAATGAGTCAATCATGGAAAGCTGGAGTCTCGCTTGCATTATTCTTATCATCGTATAATAATAAAAAAAAAGTTCTTATTCTTATTCTTATTATTTAGAAATTGGATAATATATTAGAGGAGGCGATTTAGTCGAAGGACTAGTGCTGAGTTAGTGCCAAATCAATTTAGGAACATTGAGATATCAAAATTAGTAAATCGAAGGACTAATGAGTAACTAGCAAAATTAGCCAAGAAATATAGTAATAATGAGTTTTTCTATTTACATTTAAAAAAATTAAAAGCATATTACTTTCTCTTGTCCTAAATGTAAAACCTATTTTATAATATAATTTACATGATAAAATAAGTTTTACATTTAGAACAGGAAGAATTTGATTCAAGCATCATGAATTACATTAAAATAACATTAACTTAGATATGTTGCTTCATTACTTTAATATATTAAAATTATATTAAAAGTATCATACTTATATTAAAAGACATAAAAAAATTGGTATAAGAGGCAGACCAGGGTGGCTTTTGACCTCGATGCAGGAGGTCCATATGCTTTTATTTTCACAAAAAAGCGTCGCACCAAAGGCACGGCAACTAATGATTGAGATATATATATATATATATATATATATTCGGTCCTAAATATAAAATTTAAATTAAAAATTTATTTTGGTTATAATAAAAACTCAAATCCTAAATTTGTAACTTTTTTTTAAAAAATCTCTATTAACTTATATATTAAGAGAGTTTTCATAGCTAATTATAATATACATAATTAAAAATTATATGTATTTTTAAAAAAATTAGCCCATATTCAGTATAAATAAATGACTTATTAAATAATTTTTAAAATACTCTTATATTAAAAACTGAAAGGAAAATATAAGGGATATAGATAAATAAACGGACGGATAGGTTTCGTGAATATCTTTTGCACTTTTGTGAGATGGAAATAGTGGCTCTCGTATGTTGGAAGGGGTTAATCAGTTTAGGTCAAAGGTTGCATTATGGTTTTAGAGTTCTAACGAAATAGGAAAAGCCAAAGTCGTCAATGATCAATCATCTCTTCACAACATATATAAAAAAAATCTCAAAACGCTGTATGATTATGATTAGTTATATATAAGTTGCAAAAAATTACATAAATAATATGAGTTTATCTCAAATATACTTATATGTAAATCAATATGAAAATAACTTTGCTTCGGAAGTTATGTGAAGTTATATTGACAAACTGGTCACTAACCATAGAATAATAACATGGAACCCTAGAATATGTACCTTCTTAATTTCTCTTTCCGATACTAAATAAAGGAACTAGTTTAAAAATTTACTTTGATAATAAATATAAAATCTCAATATCTTTTACTCTCTCATTTACTTTTTTTTTTTAACCTTGTAATTGGATTCTTCTACTGCAAAGTTGACCAGCTAGCCATTGCATTCAGTTTGTCACCCATGCATTTGGTGTATTTTACAGATGTTAGCATATAATTTTTACAAATAACTAAATTAATTAGGATAACGTAGAAAAAACAGTAAATGGCAAAGACAGAGAACTTTGCTTTCAACCATCTTATATTTATGAGTGGGGAAAGTAAAATGATATCCTATCAATTTAAAGTTCATTAAATAAAATAAAAATATATATGATGACGCGCAGTTTATAAGTCTAATTGTGTCTAGTTACGTTTTACGAAGTGTTGGAATTACCTATAAAAAATATAAAAATAAAATAAAATAAAATAAAATAATAAACTTGGTTTGGGTCATGCCGCGAGATACTATCTTTAAAACTTATTTCGTCACACAGGAAAATTAATGTGTCAACTTCCCAAGAGTTAAAAAAAAAACCCTTCTTGCTAGTAGCACGGAAACAGAACAGCAAAGATATAAAATGTAAATGGGGAGAAGATAATTTGGGGGGGGAGCTCAAAAACTTAAGAGCTTGTGCATTTTGGCTAGTACTAGGTACAACATATTTACAGGTAGTGGTCACTTGAATTCTTTGAGAATTAAAAGGGTACTTGGATAATATCAAAACTATAATTTTAAAAATATTTTTACGGTATACGAAATAAATATGTGAAAAAATTTATCTCAATTTACAAAAAAATATTTTTAAAAAGTATTTATTGGTTATCCAAATACCTTCTTAGTCGGATGTGAGACCGCACTCACCACCTGCATATTAAATGAGGTGATTTTTCCAACGTAAAACTCTTCCATTTAATACGCCCACATCAAAACACAACATGAAGAATATAATATTCCTTATCCTGATTTTCGTGCCAAGAAAATATGTCTATGTTTTTTTCATAAGGAGAGAAAATATGTCTAGTTGAATAAACTTATAATTTTATGTAATAAAGTTTAGAACTTTTTATTTTATGTTTTTTAAAGTTACAATATTGTTTTGTCAATAGTTAGTTGTCCCAATAATAATACTACCGGCTATACTTTGATAAGGTTTTGGGTTCCAACTCTCCCCCAACATATTTGGTTGTGTGTGTTTTAAATTGTACTAAATAAAAAAAAACAATATTAGCGTAATAACTTAATAGCCACAAGGCAGATGTTTAGAGTGAAATAATTGGATAACTTTAGACGCCCAATAATTGGCTATGGTCTATAGGGTTTGAATACCGACATTACACAGAGAATAATGTCTGGGGCTATGGGTTCCATATAGAGGGCTTCTGGTAAGGTGTTTTTGTCCTTTTTAATAAGGTATTTGATAGTTTTAATAAATATTAAATTTCATATACATCATATTTAACAAGAAAAATATTAAAAATTAATTAAATTTTATGATAAACTTAATACTATAGCTATTTTTACTGGTATGTGTAATTACAATTCCAAAGTTCACATTATTCAAGAGCTAAAAAAAAGTAAAAAACAATTAAAATATCAGCTGGTCAAAAAAAAAATCATATGTATCATAAAAATGTATAAGAAAAGGAAACAAGATGCTCAAGCTTTATATATACCGATGCCACTGAATTATTGAAAGGTTCATTTCTTTCTTTTCATTATTTTGAAAGAAAATTATAACCAAACAAATTCCAAAGTTAAAAAAAAAATTGAGTGGATTTCAAAACATATGACACCTCACTCCTTTTGTTAAGTCACTTTCTCAGTAAGCTTTGCGACAGCTTCTCAAATGGTCCCAAAATTTTGTTTGGATATATGGATTATCTGTTCAAACACAAAATTTAAAAACAAAGGCCAAATAAAAAAAAGAAAATACCCACTCACATGTGTATATATTATATAAGTATATCTCTAATAACCACTTTAGTTCTTGAAAAAAAAATTTAGGTGGAACAAGGATATCCCCAAATCATATTGGACTTGGGGCTGGGTGTGGTCTAGAATTATTGAAAAATTCTGAATATACAATTTTCAAATTATTTAATGAACATTATATATGTTTTTTTTTTCCTGCCAAAGCATAGATGTCCTCTTATTGAAGTTAATCTTATTTGAAGTACTTTCAGGCACTAAATATGAGTATCTCTTCTATTAAAGATTTGAATCTTAGTACATCACGTTGTGAAAGATAGACTCAACTTCCGTTGGTTATATATGCATATTTTGATTAGGTACAACTAAAAATTAAAGAAATTCTTTCAAAAAGAAATGAAATAAGTAGGGCCGAATAAAAAAAAGGGTTTGATCCATGTTGAAAAAGAAGGCCCATAAAACTTCCCACTGTGGTCACTATGTGTGTACCATTATGGGAGAGCCCAAAGAGTTGTAATCTCAAGCGGTTTGGATCATATTTGGATTTACTTCATTAATTGAATAATAATTGCTAAAAAATTAAGAAATTAGAAGCATCGTTATTTATAAATTTTTTTCGCCAGAAGTATTTTCTTAGTTTATTTCTCTTTTTCGGCCAACGATTTTCTTAGTTTATTTCTTTATATATAAATAAAATATTTTTTTAAAATGAAAAAACTACTCCATCCACGTGAATTATATTACGTATAGTATTCCTAGTTGGAAAGAGGATTGCTAATGTCAATCTAGTCACCACTTTTTAGGGAGAAATAAAAGCTAAGAGCCTGTTCTTTATTTTTTTGTTCTCAAAATAATTTTATAAAATTATTTTTTAGAACAAGTTTTGAAAGCAAAAAACAAAAGAATTTGTTTGGATAATAATTTTTAAAAATTATGTTTGAAAATTTTTTTATAAAAAATATACTTGATAGGTGATAGTTGTAGTTGATAGTGGTAGATGGTAAATAACAGGTAAGAAAATAAGAAGATTTCTTAAAATTTTTTAAAATAAAAAATAAAAAACATAAAAATAAAAATAAGAAAACATATAAAAGTTGTTTTGGTTTTTTAGTTTTTAAAAATATGTTACTGTTTTTTATTTTTAAAAACAATCAATTAAAAACAAATTACCAAACAACTTTTTTTGTTTTTCTGTTTTTAAAACCAAAAATTATTTTTAAAATTAGAAACCAAACAGGTCCTCAAATCACTAGGACTTTGTTTTCTTATTCTGAAAACAATTTTTTTTTCAAAACAGGTTCTTTGTTTTTTTTCTCAAAATAATTTTATAAAATTTTTTCTTAGAACTATTTTTGAAAACAAAAAACAAAAGAATTTGTTTGGATAATAATTTTAGAAAATCATGTTTGAAAGAAAAAACCATAAAAAACCACACTTGGTTAGTAATAGTTGTTGCTAGTAATAATAAGTAGTGGATAGTAAGTGAGAAGAGAAGAAAATTTCTCAAGATTTTTTTTAAAAAAAAAACACAAAAGGAAAAACAAGAAGACATGTAAAAGTTGTTTTGGGCTTTTAGTTTTTAAAAACATGTTATTGTTCTTTGTTTTTTAAAATAATCAACTAAAAACAAGTTGCCAAACAACTTTTGTTTTTCTGTTTTTAAAAACAAAAAATTATTTTCAAAATAAGAAACCAAACAAGCTCATTGTTATTTTTAGTTTTAGTTTAGTTTGTTATTCTCTCTGTTTTTCGCTTGTGACCCCCCCGGGCCTGATCACAGTACAAGAAAATATTTTGCCTTCATATGATGGATAAGAACCTTTAAGTAATCAATAACAAACTTGCTTTGAACAAAAAAAAAATAACAAACTTTTAATGTTATTATCTCGTACAAATTTGGTTGAAACTTGTTGCGATGATGTGTTATAAAAATAAAGAGTAGATAGGAGAATGAAAGAAATAAGTAGAGAATTGGAGAGAAGAAATGCAAGAGAAAATATTTCTTATTCTTTCTCAAGGTACCGAATACACAATATATGCTTTATAGACACAAATTTATAACTTTAATAAAATCTACATATTTCATAATAATATGATTATGAGATAACGCGAATAATGAAAGATATTAGAAATAAAGAGAGAGATATAGAAATCCAAAGAGATATTATATTCATAACAAATATTATGACTTTCATCGTGTTTAGACATTTAGTCTATGTATTTAAATAGGCACGTGTTACATACATGAACATCCAAAATGTATCTTTAAAAGGAAATATATGCAGTGTATATATTTATTATTGCTATGAATAGTGATAAATGTTTTCAACATCAAGATTAAAATAATATATATTAGAGAAATAAATTAAAAAAAACATTATCCTGATTTGATAAATAACAATGATTATGCGGTTCAAAAGTATTCAATATTTATAAAGACAAAACAAGAACAAAATAAAGTATTTAATTTCAAAGAATTCGGATTTTTTTCCTTTATACATTTTGTGCTCCATCACCAACGAAAATGTACTGATTAAATTAGATTTTTAGTGCAAAAGATGTGTATATTCATTTTAGGTGAAATTGGATTAGGCCATAAATGAATTAGATTTTTTTTTTTTACTTTACTAACTTTTGTGCAATATGAAAACCTCCCATCTGTGATTATAAATAGGTCTTGGTTGGCTCAAGCATCTCATCTCAAATTAAAAACAAAACATAGGAGCTCTCACACACAAACCATCACGATGGGGAAATGTTCCCTTAAACTGGCTTCAATGGTTCTTATGTTCACCATAGTAGCATCATGTAAGAATTCTATTCTTCACTCTCTTTTTTGAATTTATGTTTTAGATTTATATATTTCTGAAACTAAATAGCTCTGAATTGACAATTGTTTTTATGAAAAACTAAATTAACATCTAGTTCGAAAGGGTCTCCACTGAACCTTTTTCTTTTGTATGAGAAGCACATGATAAATTTTCATATACAAAAAGTACCGATATTCTGCAATTCTTTAATTTAGGTTCTTCTTACCAATAAAATTTTTAATGGGAATTTTTTTCCATTTTTTCAAAGCAAAATGTTTGTAATTTTTAGAGTTGATTTCTAAAGTTTGAAATAGTGATTTGATGAAATATTAATGAGTCATATAAATGCAGTGGCATCATTCTCTGAGGCCCGTGAATGCAAAAGGGATGTAGATTGTCTTGGGAAGTGTAAGAAAGGACTTCCTCTTTGTAACAACCGGGGCAAATGTGACTGTGTGGGTATGGATCTCAGTCTTCTACACTATTACTCGTGAATTTCCGGTAGATAATTTAAGGAGTGAGTTAAATTTTTTTGGTAAGTTATTAGATTTGCTTCAAAGTTATAAAAGTTATTTATTTTACTCTTATTAAAGAATATGATTAGAAAATTCTTTGTTTTCTCTCATGCGTCTAAAACTTTCTCCTCGTTCTAGTAAGAGTGAAAAATGGAAACCATTATTCGTTATCTTATCAAATTGATATATTTTAGATCAAAATTTTCTTCTAACTAGCCTCTTATATAACTAATGGGTTTTAAAATAAATTATATTGATTTTTTTACTTATTCATGATATATGATTTTTAATTCAAATTATAAGTTTTTTCTTTGGCCAAAATTAAAGTTACTACCTCCGATCCTAATTATAAGAGCTAGTTGACTAATTTGAGAAGATTAAAAAAAAGAAGTTAAGTTAGTTATTTGTAATAAATATGTGTTATATTTTCTAAAATATCTTTGCTAATTAAGTGTATTGGTTATAACTACCATTGTTAGAATGACTACTTTGGAGAAAAATATATATAAATATGAAAGATAAAGTGGATTGTGGTCTTATATTTAGGACAAAAATAAAAGTCAAACAAGGTCTTATATTAAGGATCGGAAGTAATATAAGTTATCTCATCATTTATTTGCATCCTTTTGTTTGACCAAAACGTAATTTATTAACTTATGCTAGGTGGTTTTGACCTTCGCGCTGGTTCTAATGAATTATTTGAAGCATTAGTGAGGAACAAATATTGAGATAAAATGACACCAAATTCTTTTTTTTTTTAAAGATTTTTAAGTATGATGTTGTGGTTTTAAATGTATATAAAAATATAATAAATGTGTGAATTTATTTCTAATTTTCGTGATTTGTCTAATAATTCAGTCTCCCAGTTCTACATATATTGAAATTCCGATTTGAAAGAAGTGAGCGATACATGTGCAGGGGGGTTATTCACAAGTCCTGACATTGGAATTCTTGCGCGTGAATGCAAACGCGATGTAGATTGTCTTGGCAAGTGTAAGAAAGGGCTTCCACTTTGTAACAACCAGGGCAAATGTGACTGTGTGGGCCCCCACTAAATTTAAGATGCTTATGTTAATTATATGGTTTCATGTGTGTCAAACTATGGTTTGACAAAAATATGTAATTCATTATACTATTAGTAATAATAAATCTTCAGTTGCAATACCAAAAATTATGTTAAATTTTGTCACCTTTATGGCTTGGATTCTGAATTTTGGATTACATTGTTTATTCAAGTTCCAAAATAGAGGTTATTGATGACTAAATTGGACATTCAAATGGTCACATTTGAGGTTCCAAGACCAAAGTTTTGGTTCAAAATTTGATAAATCCAAATGTTATGATGAGCTTGCAGATGCTATTCCTATAAGTCCTACAAACACCCAAAGAGGTACAAACACCAAAAGAGAGCCCATATATAAGATCCATGTGCTCAAAAATATAACCACAACAAATTTCGGGATAAACTGCGGCTTCAAATTCGGGATGGCAAAATATAAATATAAAAAGAAATGCGTATTAGGTCGGTTTCATATTTGGATTCAGGTCATTCCTTTGGAACTCTACTAAATGATTTATTGGTGTTCACACAGAGTTTAGATCGTTAGAACCTAAATTTAAGTGACACAGCACGGCACCACACATGAAAAAATAGATAGAGAAGAAGAGATAGCTAAAAAACTCAATTACTAGAGTGAAGAGAACGGGAGAGAGGCACCTTCTACTTATAAAGTCAGATGACCACAATTTAGAAAGATACAGTTTTACTCATTTATCACAGGATAATATTCTTATTTACAACCAAAATATCAATGTCTGTTTGATTTTTCTTATTCAATCATTCATTATCCCTTAATGGCGATTTATTTTCTTGATTAACTAGGATTTGTTTGATCAAGATTTTCTATTCCTAATCAAATAGTCCGGCCATCAAAGGTAAACTTGGACCCGAAGTCCAACAGGGAAAAGATAAGTAGCACTGGCTGGAATGTCTCTGAGCAGATGTATTGTCAACGTCCGTTAGAGATGCTCCTTTCTACACGATGGCAATTGCGTGGTGAAAATGAATTTGCTCTCATGATAGTAAACGGGTTTTCAAAACGGATAAGATCATTCGTTAAGGTGCTTTTAAAATGGCAGGCGTTACACTTGCTACGAGTGTGGAAAACCTGGGCACATTGCCGATTCTATGAAAGAGACAACTCAATATTTGGGCTGGATCCATCTACTAAAGATGCAAACATAACTTCAAGTTTATGGTGAACACATACGATTCTAATTTTAAAGTAACTTGATTTGTTATTACTTAGTGATGGGTTATGAAGTGTGTTAGCATGAGTGTGTAAAGGACATATGTGTTCATTTCCATGTGTGTTTTTGAAAAGTTGGAAGGCCAAATTGAAATTGTATCTGGATTAGAGAGCTATGATATAATAATTGAATTTGTCCATTTACCACTGTGTGGTATTAGTGTAGTTGGCTGTTGGGATATTGGGATTGACAATTAGTCAAATGGATTGAGGAGTGTTTGGTACATCCCAAAATCATTTAAAGTATTTTTATATAAGTCAAAACATAACTTTTCTTGATATTTATTTTGTATATTATAAAATTAATTTTAAAATTATGATTTGTTTTCTATCCAAACACTCCTTAACTTGAACAGGAAAAGTAGAATATACTTTTATGTGCGTGTGCAGTAGGAGTCTATTAGTAGCATGGGGATATAATAAAGGGAAAATTTCAGTGAAGGACCGCAGAAGGCAATTTATAATAGTTAAGGATCAAAACTTTCTGAAATTTCATTGCAGGACCAAGGGACCAAATTCAAATTAAAATTTAGAGTGAGATTACAATAATACCCCTCCCTTTTTATTTTATTAAAAAATAAATATTTACCGGTACTGTTCCGGCCACCGTAGGTCGGAGGTCCGACCACCGGAGCTCAGGTGGCCGCTGTCGGGGTCCGACCACCGGTGGCCGAAACAGTAACTCCGGCCGGACCTCCAATGGCCAGAGTTTTTTTTTGTTTAAAACAAAGTGGCCAAGGGAGGGTTTGAACCCATGACCCCTTGGCACACCAAAAGACTTATAACCACCAAGCCAAGCAACCCATTCAATTATAAGATGCAAATAAAACTATATATAATAAAATAAACGCAACTGTCCAAATATAAGTGAACAAGTGAAATTAGACGATTTACAAGTGGAATTCAGCAATTTGCAACAAAAATTAGGCAATTTACAAATAACATAATAGAAGTCATAACCCAAAATGTAAGTCTTTAAGTGCAAATGAGCAAGTGAAATTTGAAGATTTACAACAAAATTTTATGGATTTACAATCCAAATTTGGTAAACACAAGAGAATTCACAACCCAAAATGTAAGTGTTTAAATATAAGTGAACAAGTGAACTTAGACGATTTACAAGTGAAATTCAGTGATTTACAACAAAAATTAGGTAATTTACAAATAACATAATAGAAGTCATAATCCCAAATACAAGTATTTAAGTGCAAATGAGCAAGTGAAATTTGAAGATTTACAACAAAAGTTTATGGATTTACAACCCACATTTGATAGACACAAGAGAATTCACAACCAAAAATGTAAGTGTTTGAGTGTAAGTGAACAAGTGAAATTGGACGATTTATAAGTAGAATTCAGCAATTTACAACAAAAATTAGGAAATTTACAAATAACATAATGGAACTCACAATCCCAAATACAAGTGTTTAAGTGTAAATGAACAAATGAAATTTGAAGATTTACAACAAAATTTTATAGATTTGCAAGTGAAATTCGACAATTTCACTTGCTCATTTGAACTTAAACACTTGCAATTAGGGTTATCGCTTCTATTATATTATTTGTAAATTGTCTAATTTTTGTTGTAAATTGCTGAATTCCACTTGTAAATTATCTAATTTCACTTGTTCACTTACACTCAAACACTTACATTTTGGGTTGTGAATTCTCTTGTATTTGCCACATCTGGGTTGTAATTCCATAAACTTTTGTTGTAAATCTTCAAATTTCAATTGCTCATTTGCACTTAAACACTTGCATTTAGGGTTATCACTTCTATTATGTTATTTGTAAATTGCCTAATTTTTATTGTAAATTGCTGAATTCCACTGGTAAATCGTCTAATTTCACTTGTTCACTTACAGTCAAACACTTACATTTTGGGTTGTGAATTCTCTTGTGTTTGCCAAATCTGGGTTGTAAATCCATAAATTTTTGTTGTAAATCTTCAAATTTCAATTGCTCATTTGTACTTAAACACTTGCATTTGGGGTTATCACTTCTATTATGTTATTTGTAAATTGCTTAATTTTTGTTGTAAATTGCTGAATTCCACTTGTAAATCGTCTAATTTCACTTGTTCACTTACACTCAAACATTTACATTCTGGGTTGTGAATTCTCTTGTGTTTGCCAAATCTGGGTTGTAAATCCATAAACTTTTGTTGTAAATCTTCAAATTTCAATTGCTCATTTACACTTAAATACTTGCATTTGGGGTTATCACTTCTATTATGTTATTTGTAAATTGCGTAATTTTTGTTGCAAATTGCTGAATTTCACTTGTAAATCGTCTAATTTCACTTGTTTACTTATATTTGGACAGTTGCGTTTATTTTGTTATATATAGTTTTATTTGCATTTTATAATTAAATGGGTTGCTTGGCTTGGTGGTTATAAGTCTTTTGGTGTGCCAAGCGGTCATGGGTTCAAACCCTCCCTTGGCCACTTTGTTTTAAACAAAAAAAAACTCTGACTATTGGAGGTCCGGCCGGAACAATGGTGGTCGTACCCCGGCAGCGGCTACCTGAGCTCCGGTGGCCGGACCTCTGACCTCCGGTGGCTGGAACAGTAACTCCGGTAAATATTTATTTTTAAATAAAATAAAAAGGGAGGGGTATTATTGTAATCTCACTCTAAATTTTAATTTCAATTTGGTCCCTTGGTCTTGCAGTGAAATTTTAGAAAGTTTTGGTCCTTGACTGATATAAATTGCCTTCTGCGGTCTTTCACTGAAATTTTCCCTATAATAAACATGCTGAATCAGCATTCTGAATTAGTCAAGCAGGAAAAGAAAAGGAAGGATAAAGGATATGATCCTTCGCATTATAGCTGACCTTATTATGGGATTCTTTTTTTTTGGGCTTCATTGTGGGAGCAATGTCAAGGATACACGCAGTAGGCCGAATTTGTTCTCAAGACGTGAGACTAGCACTTGCAGGTCGGAATTAGCTGGCATTGGGTTTTTGCTGGGAGTGACCCTGTTCATTGTCTTCAAAAGCTTGTGCTATAAGAAAAAGTTTGCTTAAAATAATTTCCAAATAGAACTACTCCGCAGCTCCTTAATATAAGACTAATTAAAGAGTTAATGTTAGTTTTATATGTAAAACCTTTTTACAATTTATCAATTTTTTTTAAATTAACCTTATTAATATTTCCTTAACAATAATTAAGTATGAGAGGGAGGGAAGGAGGGAATTAAAAAAATGTTTAGTGTGTTAAAAAAAATCATATTAACTAATTTAACTAACACATTTAATCTACTCAAATTAGTTAATTAGTTATTACATTAAGAACTAAATGAGTATTATTATTGACATTTCAGTTTTTCTTTTTCTTCTTTAAGTTATCTTAGTAGCAGACTTCGCTAAAGAATGAAAAATGTCAAGCAGGTTTGAGAGCAGACACAGGGCTAATTTCATAAGGTTTCTGAAAACAAACAATGGATACTGAAAAATAGCCCCAAAAGAAAAAACCAAAAAACTTTACTTGTTGAATTTGGACAAAAACATATCACTAGAAACCAAATTAGCCAATATCAAACAAAATGAACATATCATTACATCCAATAATCTTTTTTTTTTTTTTTAAATTCTTTACTCGGGTAAGCTCAGCAAAGGACTGGAAATTGGTTGAAAACCTCAAATGCTGAACCAAAAGATATTGCAAGTAGTAGTCTAGATTCTGGAACTTCTCTGTGCCAATAGGCAAATGTTACTACCTTCTTTTGAATTGTGTTTGTAGGAAAAAGGCAAGTCACTTAAATGCAATATATATAGAACATCTCCACCAGTGGTAAGTACCGTGTCATTTTTGGTATGTCTAATCACGGAGATCAATTGTTTATAGGAAAAATGACACTAAGGTTCCACAGAAGAGAAAATACTGCAAAAAGGTCCCTGCAAATCTGATAACTACTTAGAAGTCCTAAAGGGACTTGGTTGTAATAAGGCAAATCATAAAAAGACTATGTTGTCCCTGCTGAAATGAAATCTGATTTTGAACCCTATTCCTATTTGCACATTGCTATCTAACTCTCCTCTCAAAAACTAACGCTAAATCAACCCTCATCGGAAGCAAGGAACCTCAAATCTGTTTACCTTCATCGTAATCATTGAAGATCGTCCAGGTATAGGGCATCGTTGAAGCTATTTATGGTCAAAACAAAGCTGCTGTTGTCAGTATCTCTGTGTTCATCCATGTTCTTCATTTATGGCAATGTATTCCTTTTGTTTCTTTGCAAATTTTTTGATTTTAAAATGCTACATTAAGACCTTTGGGTTTGTAATTTAAGTTGGGGTTTCATTGTGAGTGGGTAGAATGATAATGGGTGCTCTATTTTTTGTTATATTGTGCGTGGCTTTGCTCTATTTTAGCATGATTTAGTGTGAAAAGCTAAAGAAGATAAAAGTTGGTGTGGGTAGAAACCTTTTCTGCAAAATGGGATATTGTGTTGTCAATGTAGGATGTGAAAGTTATCAATGAATGCTGTGATAGTTGTCAGTAGTACTGCTTCACTTGTCAATAACAGTTGGATGATTGTTGATGCAGGTTTACATTAATGAAGGCCAATATGTCTGAGAAGCATTTATTTTGCTTTGTTCATATAGGGGTAAGTTTATAAATGATGAAAAAGATGATATAAGATATATTGGAGGTAGTGCAAGAATAAAATTATCCAAGTACATCATATCATAGAAGTTTTTGTACAAATTTATTAAGAATAATCAACAAAAGATCATTGTGAAGTGCAAGGTTGATAGTTGTCCGTAGTATATATGTGCATATTTGATGGGAGCACATCAAGATATTGTGTTTTCAACCATCAGAGTATATAGAAGTGAACACATTCATCATGCACAGGACAACTTGCTTGTTTCTCATTTAGGAAGGTCAAATTTAGCTTCTTCAATTGTGATTGATGACTTGAAATATAATATTAACAAGAGTCCAAATCTCAGCAAAGAACATATTGAAATCAACTATTTTTTATATATGAATGTGAAAGGAATATTTTGTAAAGGGGTATGAATAGATTTTTTTTTTGTAAATGGATACATTCCAACAGTTCGTTTAGTAACTACATGCAACTCATATGGTTTTTTTAGATGGGCTGTAAAATAGGTGTGGTTCCATGTATATGAATGTGTAAATGAAAGTTGGCTATAAATTGATATGTTAGACTCTGCTGTCATTTAAGTTGTAATTATTGCACCCTACATTGTCAATAGACCTGTTTTGACTTGTCACTGCTTGTATTATGACTTGTCAATTAATCTACTGATGTAAGTTATCTAAAATGTGAATTCAAGTTATATAATGGGTTTTAGCATCATGAGATTTTTTCAATTACTCTGACATATTACATTTTGGTTATAATATTGTATATAATCATTATTAAAAGTATATCATTACTGATATAAAATTATAAAATGAATTGTCAATAACTATACTATCACTTGTTAATGTTGATAATGTCACTTGTCATCCGCCACACTATCACTTGTCCATATAATTGCAGATATAAGTTTTAAACAATATGTGATTTCAAGTTATATAGTGTCATTTAATATTGACATATCCTCTGGACTAATGTGACATTTGTTAACTTAAAAAAAATCAATAAATCATAATTGCCATTTGATTTGTCAACAATAGCAATATGACTTGTCAATGGTGGTACTATGACTTGTCCATAGTCGTACTGTGACTTGTTAACCATGAAATCAAGGGCATAGAATTTCATCCAGGTGCCGTGGTGGATTCCTCCAAGCATCGCGGTGCCTATTACAGAATGTCTCTAATTTTTTCTACTTCGGAGGCTGCAGCAAATTGCTCCGGGCATCGTGATGAATTGAGCGTTATCAAACTTGTCAACAAACACACTATGACTTGTCAACGGTGGTACTATGACTTGCCAATAGTGGTACTGTCACTTGTCAAATTTTGAAAAATTGTCATACAATTAACATAAATTTTGGTTATACCTTTTGGTTAATATTTTCATTTTAAGTTACATATAACTTAATTGAACATTTTAAATAAATGACACCTTCTATTTGAAAGTTTTTAATATCAATTGTTAATATCAACACGTTGACTTGTTAATAAGGCCATTGTAACTTGTTAAATTTTGTACTGTTTAATGTCATTTTCAGAGTTACTTTGTTAAACATAATTTAATTGAAAATTTCAAATAAATAACACCTTCACATAAAGTAATATGTTGCATGGAATTAGATTATCCATGAATTTAATACAAAACAATAATACTACTTGTTCACTAGTGCATAGATATTAACTTCATAATTTACTTGTCAATATAGCCATATTAAATTGTCAAAAGTGGCATCGTAAATTGTAAGCATAGTCTCATCAACTATTTTTATTACAGTATTTAATGACTTCAATATAAAATGCCATTTTACAAGCACAATCGATATACCCAGTTTTAGTTACACTCTTCATAACTTTTCCCTTCTTTTATACTTGTTATTCTTGCACTACCTCCAATATATCTTATATCATTTTCTCCATCATTTATAAACTTATCCCCAATATGAATAAAGCAAAATAAATGCTTTCCAGACATACTAGCTATCAGTAATGTAAACCTACATCAACAATCGTCCAGTTGTTATTGACAAGTAAAGCAGCCCTACTGAAAACTATCGCGGCATCCATTGACAACTTTCGTAGCCTACATTGACAACACAATATCCGATTTCGCAGAAAAGGTTTCTATCCATATCAACTTTCATCTTCTTAACCTTTCCATGCTAAACCATGCTAAAAATAGAGCAAAACCACCTACAATGTCACCAAAAATAGAGCACCCATCATCATCCTACCCATCTACAATGAAACCCCAACTTGAATCACCAACCCAAAGGTCTTAGTGTAACATTTTAAACTCAAAAAATTTGCAGAGAAACAAAAGGAATACATTGCCATAAATGAAGAACACAAATGAACAGAGAGATGCTGACAACAACAGCTTTGTTTCGACCATAAATAGCTTTAATGATGCCCTATACCTGAACAATCTTCAATGATTATAGCGAAGGTAAACAGATTTGAGGTTCCTTGCTTCCGATGAGGGTTGATAGCTCTAGTTTTTAAGATGAGACTGAGATAGCAATATGCAAATAGGAATAGGGTTCAAAATCAGATTTCATTTCAGTAAGAACAACATAATCTTTTCACGATTTGTCTTATTGCAGCCAAGTCCCTTTGGGACTTCTAAGTAGTTATCATATTTGAAGGGACTTTTTTGTAGTATTTTCTCTTCTGTGGGACTTTAATGTCATTTTCGCTTGTTTATAAGCCAACTGACTACAATTGAGATGACATCTTAGGGTGTGTTTAGGATCACGGTGAAGGACCCCAAACTGACTTTTTCACTAGTAAAAACTTAAAATAGTAGCTTTTGTTTAAAAGAGATGTTTGGATTTACCGTGAAGAGAGATGGACTTATACGAAAAATGGACTTTTTTTCAAAAGCTCCTGCCTTCGGCTTCTCCACCACGACTGGTTAAAAAAAGCTTATCCACTACACATTTCATAAGGCCCGTGAGTGAGGGTGGAGAGAGAATGCATGATGTGAGTTCTTTTTTTTTTTTTTTTTAAATCTAGCCAATTGGTTTTTAATATAAAAAAATTATTTTTTGAATAATAAAATCATTTTAAAAAAATAAATTTATTATTCTTTAAAAAATAACTATTTTTTATTTTTATAATTTTAATTTTTCTCTGACAATTATCACATTATAAACATATAATATAAATATATACTATTTAATAAAGTTTATGTCTGTTTGGTTATTTTACATCTAAGCTTACTTTTTTATTAATCATTCAAACAAGTTTCAATTTCTTAAACTGACTTTTTTACAAAAGTCAGTCCAAACATAAATCACATTACACTATCTGATTTTTATCTAATATGACTTTTGCAAAAGTCATATTAAAAAAAATAACTTCTTCTACTACTAATTCAAACACACACTTAGGGTCTGTTTGGTTGGAGGGGTAGGGAGAAAAAATGAGCCCCTCCCCTCAGTTGGTTAAAAATTTTGAAAGGGACGGAAGCCAAAATGTCCCCTCCGCCCCCCATTTTATCTACCCCAAATTGGAGGTTTTTGAAGGGGAGCTAAAATTTTGGACCATCACACCCTTATGGTTTTTTTAATATTCCACTACTACCCATAAAATATATTATTATAATATTTATTTTAAATAAAAATATATTATCCTATGTAAAAAATAAAAATAAAATTATTATAATTAAAAAATATATTATAAAAAAATTATTTAAATAAAAAATTATAATATTATAAAATTAATTTTTTAAAATATATTATTTATTAAATATATTTTAAAGCTGAAAAAAAGGATAGCCTAAAGAGAATAAAATTTCATTTTTCTTAGAGCATATAAAATTTGTTAATTTAATTATTTCAAATATATTATTATATTAATTGGAATAAAAAATTAATGTACCAATTTTTTAATACGCCTATTAACATGATAAGATTGACTTCTCATTAAATTATATAATTTAAATTAAGATATAAATTAATTTATATAATATATCAATAAAAGATATAAGCTAATATGTAAGGATAAAATGGTAAATTGCTTATTACTATCCCTCCCCTCCTCTTCTTGAGCCAAACAAGGGATTATTAAATATCTTTTCCTCTCTTCTTTCTCAATTAAACCAAACAAAATGAGGATAAAATCTCTCCTCCCCTTTCCTACCCCACCCTCCCCTCCCTCTCCTATGCTCCTCTCAAACCAAACAGGCCCTTAAAGTCACATAGAAGGAAAGGCCAAAGAGCATGTATGGAGCGCTTTTTGAGCCTCTCAAGCGTGCCTTGGAAAGGTACATCGTGTTATTGTGTGATTTGCAAGTAAAATAACATTTGGATTCAAAATGAAAGTAAATGAGCTTATGGGAAAAAGTCACGTTGAAGGAAAAGCTAATAATTTGAGCTTCTTCTGTTACAAACATGGAGAGAGAGAGCAATGAAAATGAAACGAAAGATAAAAGTATTTAAATGGGTTTCATCTTGACCCAATAATTTGATGTGTTTTTTTTTAAAAGAAAAAAATTAACTAATAAAATTTAAGTATTTTAATTTATTATTTTTCTAAATTTTATCAGATTGTATACATATGATATACAACCTTCATTTCTTAATATAAGATCCTAATAAATTAATTTGAATAGATTAAGAAAGCTAAATAAATTACATGATTTCTCTAAAATATTTATGTGTATCATTAGATTACATATTAGTTTATAAGTCATCTTAAAATTTATACAATTTTCAGTTATTTTACATCTAAACTTATTTTTTTATTATCCGTCCAAACAAATTTCAATTTATCAATATGACTTTTATAAAAATCAATCCAAACATAAATCATATTATACAAACTGACTTTTATCCTAACTTACGTTTGTAAAAGTGAGGTGAAATAAAAGTTATGTTTTACATTGCCAATCCAATCACACCCTAAGTATCTATGGAAGTGAAGCAATTAACACTAAATTTGCTTCACTTACTTTTCTTCCCATTCATATTATACCAAACAATAAATATGTTAGCTGGACAAAAGAAGTCCTGAACCATCCACACATCAGCAACTAAATTGTTGATAGGTCAAATAAAGCTACAATTATCTATTATTGCATATCTGCATTCATCATTCATCATCCTAGATATAGTTAAAGAATGAACTAAACTCTTATAGGTTATAGTTTCATTTCCATCGAAAAATTCTAAACAAAGTATGAAATATAATATGCAAGATTTAGGACCAAAGCTAATCAGTATGGATGTTACCAATTGGTACAATACAAGGCTTTCGGCATAACTTAAAATACGATAAGCAAAACGAGATTTGTGGATACCAAACATCTTAACTTGACTAGTTGTGAGATTGAACATAACAATATCATCTTCAGCGTTTACTACTTGATCATTACCGAGGGGTCTGTAAACATTGCAGACAATTTCATTCTTCCATATAGCCTCAGGTCTTAACCACAATAAGCCTCGATAAGAGTTGCCAGTATATTTCTTAGTAGTGATGTATTCCTATTTTATAATATATTTTTATGTATAATTAAGGGATTTTATAATGTTTGAAGGGTTTAAAATGCAATAGATACTCATATTTTGATTTAAGAAAATTATATGAATTAATTGCTTAAAAGTGCATTTTTTATTATATTTTTATAATTTCTTTTTTGAAAGGTATATCTACTTTGATTCCAGAAAATATTCTGTCAAGTAAAACATGGACCCCTTGGAAAACTACATTTCTGGCAATCATGTGGCATTACAAGAGGATTTTCTAATTATCTAATTGGAAATTATTCAATCAGAATATCTCTTATCTTCCATCATAAATTAAAGAGCTTGAATAATTAATTTCTTTTGTGGATAATTCTCTTATCGTATTTTGAATTTGAATAAATATTTTATTCATATTCTATTATCCATTTAATTTTTCAAATATCCACATTATCATTTCTATCTTCTTTCTAAACTCTAATCCTAATTCATCCTACCACCATATCCTTATTCAAATCTGAGATATTATCCTTTTATCCAATATCATTTAAATTCAAAAGCTCTTTTACTATGGTTGCCATAAAGATCACACCAAATCAAGAGAATTCAAATTCAAAGTTCTATCAAGATTACAAGATAAAAGATCAAGTTAGAAGACTCAAGGGTTTCCTCATCCAACTAGGAGAGATTCAAAACTATAAAAAGAGATCAAAGGAGCCTTGGAGAAACAACAGAGCCATCTACACTATACAAGCACAAACATACACTTGGCTTCCTCTTGTGTCTAGCTGTTTCACTGTCTTCTTTTCATTATTTTCTTTTTATCATTATGGTGTCATCTAGCCATATGTGTGGCTAGTCCTCTTTTTTCCTGAGAACAAGATGACATGGTTTGAGTTTCTGTTTCTATTAGGGAGTTTGTTAGTTTTTATATTTCAATCAATTAGTACATTGCATTTATGAATTTCCTAGGTTAGGATTTTGATTTCTTTTGTGGACTAATATTTGATTTGTGTTTCAATTGAACAATTATGTTTTGAAGCTTTTGATAAATATATTTTCAGTTTCCTCATGATTTTATGAGTGTTTATCTTTATAGATTTCTATTTTGATTTGCACAAGTAGTTCACGCTTTAGGGTTTTCGATAGATAACTCTCTTTAGGAATAAGATATAATTATTTAAGTGAATTCACAACTAAATGGTTTTTAAATGATTAATTGAAAGGTGATTATATACTAGTTCTCTAGGTATAATTATTAATTAATTAATCACGACTTAGATATTATCTAGGTTTTTTCTTTTGACTTGGTAATTGTTTTTATACAAACTCCTCATCCTTTTGAACCGTGATAGTCACTCATCAACGTCCTTAGAAAGTGCATCATTCTGGTAAAGTCTTTATTCCTTCTGCTTTTTTTTACTTACTATATAGAGTTAATTTAGTTAATTAATTTGAGAGCTTACACGACAAGAGAGCATTTAGTCCAACTAAATCCCTCCCCATTTTCGCCTGTCCCCTTCTCCATCACCCACAAATCAGTCAAATACGATCTGCTGTCTCCACTCCGACTGCCAGCAAGTTTGTCCTCTTATGCAGCAAGATGGTTTAGAATTAGTCCATTTCCAACTGAAGAACGTAAAGGAGGCATTGGTATCAATTTAAACACTTCCATTGCTAAGTCAAATGAGACTATCAAATCAATATTATTTTCATTTCGTCCAATCCAAAAAGATAGTCCCGTTAGTGGTGAGCCATCAAAAGAAATAGATAGACCACCTAAGCTCCCTGATTCTATTTCCCTCCATAACCCGGTGCTTAGCGAATACACTTCTACTTGATTACCAAGATGAAAATCACGAATTTTCGCAATCTAGTAATCATGAACAGTAGGACTGAGCCCAAATCCGAGGAAAAAATGCTCATCATCACGGTAACCAACAGTTCTAAGCACCCGTTTCACCTCTCTCGTCGCTGGATTCCACATTAAAAGGTAAAGGGATCTAGGAAGAGCAAAGACTTCAAGACAGAGCAAGCCACGGCAGGAACCCATGGTCGAAGCATAATATGGCTCGGAATCGATAATAGGATCATTCGGAACCTCAACTACTTGCATATCACGATCGAGAAAGTGTTCAGCGATGAAAGATGGGGTTTTGAAGAGATTTTTCCACTGTTTGCAGACACACATTGAAATCGGATTAGGGATTTTAGGGGGAGGCGTACGAGAATGTTAGTGATAATATCCAAAGGAAAAACTGGGTCGCCGCCGTCCATTCCAAAGCACAACCGTGAAGAAGAAGAAGAAGAACGCAACCTCTGAGGAAAGCCCAGGCCCCGGCTTAATGACAGGTAATAATTTCTAAATACATTAAAAGAATTTTATTTTGTAAAATACAAAAATGGTTTTATATTTGAATGGTGATAATTTGATTATATTTTACATTTTAATTATTTACATTGATGATTAATTATTTTTACATTGATTAATTTAATTATATTTTACATTTTCTTTATTTATTTTGATATTTTTTCAAGTGTTATTTATTTTGACCATGTGTATTAATTTAAGTTTTTTAGATACTCATTCAGATAGAAATAGAAATTCATAGAACACTGTGTTTGCTTGGTTGAAATGACTTCCTGTAGTTCCTTATTTGTAAATTAAATTTAATCGCTCTTACATCTTCTATGCTTTCTTGCACTTTCCTTTTAAGGTTACATTTGCTACAAAGTATTCAAAATGAGAGATAAGAATTAGGATTGAGATTGAAAACATATGTTAAAAAAATGTTTAGCATGAATGATTTCTTATCACATGGAATTAAGCAATCACATATAAATAGGATCGGAGAATATCACCTCCTGGTATTCTCCAATCCCACAATCCCACATATATGGATTTGTTGAATCTCAAGTATCATATAATTACTCATACTAAACACCCTTTTAATATAGTTTTATACTTTCAATCTCAATCTCTATCCTTTATTTTTAATACTTCATATCAAACGGGGCCTAAATTTATTTGTAGTTTCTATTGGGGTAATTCAAGTAAATCGTGTCAACTTTGTGCGTCCACGGTCAACTTTATGGAGGTTGATGCACCTCTCGTCCGCATGGGCCAACAGGTTCAAGTAGTGGTAAAGATTGGAACATGAGTGATCACCCTTTGTTTGCAATGAAAATCCAAACAAAATAACTAATTAATAACACAAGGCATAATTCAAATTTAAATTGAAATACAAATTTAATTTTGGAAATTGCCTAATATTTAGTCTTTTTTTTATACAGCCTAATAATTAGTCTTTAAATTGTAGTATAGAAGACAATTAATTTTGAAGCCTAAAAATTAGATTCATTTGTCACACCATGTAATCTAACTTAACAAACACCATCTAGTAGGATAATACCTATTGTTATTACAGTTATATGATGTTATATGAATTTTTCAATACTATCATGAAGTGTAAATATAAATCATTTATATTATTTAATATATTTTTTTTGCAAAGTTATCATCATAAAATAAACCATTAGTATTATTTTAGTCCTTGAAATTTGATTTCATTTTAGTTTTGATTACTAAAATTTGGAACAAGTGATTTTGATTCATGAAATTTGATCTCATTTTAATTTTAGTTTCTAAAATTTCGAACCTGAAATTTTGGTTTTTAAAATTTAATATTATTTTGATTTTGGTCGTGACTAAAAATATTAAACCAAACTAAAATAAAGTCAAATTTTAGTAATTAAAACAACTTGTTTAAAATTTTAAAGATCAAAACAAAAATAAAGTTCAATTTTATGGATCAAAACTTTTGGTTTCAAATTTCAAGGACCAAAACTAAAATAAGATCAAATATTAAGGAGTAAAAATTATATAAACCCTAAAATAAAAATAAACCTAAAATAATAGTGTTGTCAAATTTATCAATAAATTTTTTACGAATTATATAATTAGTTTAAAATGAAATTAAAATTTTAAAGTAGGAAAAACAAATGGGAGAACTATCATAACTCCCAAGTAAAGAATATAATTATAATTACCAAAAAAATCTTAGTAACAACAGAGTAAACTATAATGATAAGTTTCATGATAGTAAATAACAACTGTTCACTTGTTACTGAAATTTACTAGTAGTTATTTTTTTCTTAAAACTTCATGTAATTCTCCCAAAACAAATACAAATGATCTAACATATAACTTGCAAGTAAGACCTCTCATAGGGCATATTGCGTATTTAGATTTGACAGTTGGAAACTATGAAATTTAGCCCCAAAAAAAAAACAAAGAACTGCTATATGTAACGACGATTATCTTTAGCCTATTACTAACCTTTTTAAATTCAAAATTTAATAATACTAATCATGGTAGAAAAGAATTTTAATATAATCTTTGAAAAAGCTACCATGGTTATAAAAAGAAATTTGATTTGTCAAATATGTTAACCATGATTAATAGTATTTCACAATAATTGGGTTTTGGACTTTATGAAGTGCAGAACATCACATTTAACTCTAAGCCCATAACATGATATTTTCTTAACAAAATGCTTGTAGACCAATGGTGATTAACTATCTTCGAAAGTCATTGTAGATCCACAACTCACAAATACAAACAACCTGACAATAAAAGTAAGTAAGACCATCAATTTTACACAAATCAAAGTACGCAAAAAGAGCTATAGGTGACAATATACAATACTCATCATATGGTAAAAAAAAAACTATACAAGATAAACTTGATAGCTAAGCCTCCGCTGCCTTCCCTGACAGACTAGCCCTAGAGCTATTACATGGAAATGTTAAACTATAGGGTGAAACAAAAATCTCAGTAATCAACAATCCTATTCATTAGGCATACAAGTAAGTACTTGGGAGATGTCAAGTGAAACAGTTACAAAAATCATAATATTCACAATTGTCACATGGTTATATATATACATATCAAAATACAATATCTCACTCTCAATTCCACCTTATTTCCTCACACCTTATTTCTTCTGCTGAACCTATGGGTTAGTATTGTCTCATGTAACTGGTAGCTCAACATAACAAGCTCACTCATCAAGTGATGTGAACAGCCTAAAATTCATAAAGCACAAGATCAAACCATGGGTTCTCCCTCTAGTCCACTAGTGGGGTGTCATACACCTTACAACACATGAAAGAGTCAAAGGATCAACCAATGTATATCTGGCATTCTCCTACCTTATTATCTCTATAATATATACAAAATTCACCCTTTATTCTCCCTATACTATGTCTCCCACCAATCAACGTTTACAATCCCCTCTCATGTTTATACTCATAAGATTTATAAAATAATTATTTACCAATAACATCATAATTTTCACATTTACCAAAATCAAGATTTTTAAATTTCAATAATTAATATCAATCCTCAAAACCATTTCTCAAATAAATTCATGTTGCACATGACAACTTTTTTCATAACTATTTTTCAATAATATAAAGTATCTCAAGGTCATTTCCACAATAATACATTTCATTACTCAAATTATAGTCCAATGGCATTTCAAGAATCTCATGAAATCACTCACAAACACCATACAAGCATACATAAAAGTGGAAAGTGGTCACCTTTCATCAAAGCTATGAAAAGAATTACCACAAAGTCAACCCCGTGTTCAAACTAATAATCCAATAATTAATCTACACAATTAATATAACCACATATTAATACAAGCTAATTAATTAAGCTTATATATATCAACTAAATTTCTATTTTAATTTAATTTAATTTATATTCTAAATTCCCACAACTCTCATAACCTAAAATTAAGTATTTTAGAACTAACTTATAAATTTTCTAACAAGCCAAAATATTTATTTACATTCTCCAGATTATTTAATCAAATAAAAGAATTTTTTCCAAAATTTTCAAATATGAAATTATTATATTTTAAATTCTAAAAATATCATTTCAAGTTTAAACTTCAAAACCAAACCATCAAAAATTCAATAGTATCTCAAATATTTTAAAATATATATATATATATATATATACATAATCTAATCAAAATTTTAATTGTATAACTATCAGATTTCTTTTTCTTCACAAGTAATAGAATTTTAGCTAAAATACTTATTTAAAAACCTCCAATTACCCAATAAATAAAAATAAACCAATTAAAATATCAATAATATGTCAAACCCAAATAACTTATTTAACTTGATTTTAATCAGTAAAAATATGATAAATATCATAAATAATAGATTTTTCAACTAAATAAATCAATTTAAATTCAAAAAACTGATAAATGGGCAAATCTAAACAACTAGAAATGATATACTATAATAGATCTACAATATTATGGTTAACACTCATCAAAACTCAACTTATCCCATATATAAGTCTCAAAATTTTTTCTAATTACTATAATAATATTGTCATTAAAAAGCTTAAAATATATAAAAAAATATTCATGAAGAAAGTTTGATTAAAAAATAATTTTATATACCTAAATTATCTCCAAAGCTTACCCTCTCTTTCATAAAGACCACAGCTCTACTCTTGCTATCTCTCTCTTACTCTCTTTTTATCTTTCCCTCTTTCTCTCTCGCACTCGCATCTTCTGCCTCCCATTTTCTCTTCTATTTTTCATCTCATTCCATCTTCCAACTACCCCATCTCCAATTTTCTTCTTTCATTAAATCCTTCTCCCCCAAATTTCCTCCTCCTTTAATGCTGCCGGGAAAAGCATGTGTGTTTTTTTTTCCAAAAAAAAATTAAAAAATTATTATATTATAATAATAAAATATTATTATATTTTACTTTTTTTTTACTTTTTTTATAAATCCTAAAATAAAATTTATGATATTACAATATGCTTTGTCAATTCTGAAGTAAAGAATAAAATTTGAGGTTTTCAACTCAATAATCAAAGAGACAATAGTGACCAAGTTAAATGGTGTTCAGAGGTGAAAACTCGAGTTTTTGAAATTGACAAAAGGACAACACAAAAACTTCCAGCTTTTACAAACTCAGCTTTGTGGGAAGTAAAAACTCGTGTTTATTACTCTACTGGTTGTAAGGAAGAATTTTTCACTTTATTAGTCATAAGGGGAATTTGATGTCTTATGGAAAGTAAGAGGAAGAGTTTCACAGGTGGTGTTTGAGTTGTTATAATCGGTTTAAATCTTAAGGAGAATAGTGGATTTAAAAATCTTAGAAGGTTCCAAAACATTGGACAAAAGTCAGCAGAGAAACTGAATTGGGATAAAATCATTTTGCATCATCTTCCTTCATAGTCTATTTTGTCCTTTTCAATTTCATCTTGTGATAATCTTGCACGAGAATTATTATTACTAAGTCACAAGTAAACAACATAATCACTAAAAAATTCCAGTGAAAACAAAGCAATAATGACAAGTTTCATGCTAATGAATAACAACCGCTAATTTGTTATTAAGACTTACTAATAATTATTTTCTTTTTTTGAGACTTCATTGTAATTCTCCCTATAATCTTAATAGGTTTTATTTTGTGGCATGCAGAGAATCTAGAAAATGGATTCATGATCCCATAAATTTAAGAAAAGCAAGCAAGCATGAGAATGGAATTTGGTTAAACTAGTACCTTTTATACATAACACCTAACACAACAACTAAATATTTTCAACAAACTAAAACTATTGACTTATCCCTTTTTTATTAATTTTAAGTATAGCTGTCATAGCCAGTAAGTCCTTACCGAATATTTTGTCATGCTTTTAGCGGTGAAAGTTTTTCATTGGTTTGAGGAGTTTGATGTCATGTACTTATTGAAAGGAATAGCTGAAAGTAATTAAAAAACTATATTGAACGAAGACATAAAAATATCAGTAAAAACCAAATTAACCAATACCAAACCAAGGAAAGATCATACAAAATGATATAAAACATGACATCCAATAAACCTTTCTTCCCCCTTAAATTTTCTTTTCATGGCTTAGCAAATGCCTTGAAATTGGATTAAATGCTAAACCAATTGGCATTGCAAGTAGTAGTCAGGACTCTGGCAGTTCCTTGGACAAGTAGGCAGATACTAATACCTTCTTTCAGATATTGCTACCTTCTTTTGAATTGTGTTTGCAGGAAAAATGGTTATTTTGCAGACATTTAAATGCGAGGCGAAAAAACAACTCTCTCTGTGGCATCAGAGGTAAGAGGTAAGTACCAGGTACTAAATATCAGAAGAGTGCATAGCTAATTAAACCAAGAATCTAAGGCTCTATGGAAGTCAAGCAATTAACACTCGTTGCAAAAGCATGAAAATACAAGTGGGCGAAGCAGAGTGGTTGGGGTGAAATATTATAGTATTTTCAATCATTGTACAAAGATCCAAAGTGATGAGGTATCACATAAGAAGTCATTTGAAAGTGCCTACAATATAATTCTGGAGCGGAAGACCTTTGTTAAGCCCATTGCCATTTATTTCACACTACTTGGGGGAAGATGGACTTCCTCATAGATACTATTGTGCTTGGCATACTACTCTAATCTACCAATGATCCAAGATCACACACCGGAAGTGGGAATGAAAACTGCTCACGCAGGGTCATATACAGCGTATTTAGTTCATTTTGGTTAGCTCGACAAAAAGTCCAAAATAATCCACACATCAGCAGCTCAATTATAATAACCTGATATTGGAGATAGGTCAAATAAAGCTACAATTATCTTGTATTGCATATCTGCAATCATCATTCATCATGCTTGATATGGTTACGGAATGAACTAAACTCTTACAGGTTATAGGTTCATTTTCACTAAAAGTGCCTAAACAAAGTAGATATGAAATATAATAAGCAAGATATAGGACCAAAGCTATTCAGTGTGGATGTTACCGATTGGCACAAGGCTCTCGGCATATTTGAAAATACCATAACCAAGGGCAAATTTGCGGACATCAAACGTCTTAACTTGATTAGTTTTGAGATTGAACATGACAATATTTCGTTCATGATTCTCTACTCCATCTTCAGCTTCATCAAGAGTTCTGTGAATATTGCAGACAATTTCATTCTTCCATATAATCCTAGGAGATAACAAGAAGTCTGGATAAGGGTTGCTAGTATATTTCTTAGTCCAACTCCATCCCTCCTTATTTGCGCCTGTCCTCTCCTCCATCACCCACAAATGAATCAAAGACGACCTCGAGTCTCCACTCAAAATGACACAAAGCATAGCAAGTGTGTTCTCATGTACAGTAAGATATGTAGTTCCAACAGCAAAAGGTGAAGGAGGCGCTGGTATCAATTTAAACACTTCCATTGCTACGTCAAATGAGACTCTAAAAGTAATACTATCTTCATCCTCCTCTACACCTAGCTTTAGCCCAATCCAAAATATGGCTCCATTAGTAGTGAAACCATCATAATGAATACACTTCCACTTGATTAACCAGATGGTCAATCTCAGAAACACGAATTTTCACCATCTTGTAACCATGAACAGTAGGACTGAACCCAAATCCTACACAAAAATGCTCATCCTCAGGATCATTAACAACACTAAGCACCCGTCTCACCTCTCTTGTCGCTGGATTTCACACTAAAAGGGAAAGGGATCTAGGAAAAGCAGCGATTCCAACACAGAGCAAGCCACGGCAGTAATCGATGGTCCAGCCACACCACCGCGTAGAATCGATAAAAGGGTCGTTCGGAACCTCAACGACTTGCATCTCAAGATCGAGCAAGCATACGCGAAATGGATCAGATTTGCCAAAATCTTCTAAGAGAAGAGAAAGGTCCTGATGAGAGGAGTGGTGGAGGTGTTCAGCGATAAAAGATGGGGTTTTCAAGATGTTTGCAGACACATCGAAATCGGACTAGGGATTTTACCGGGAGGCGTATGAGAATGTTGGTGATGACATCTTGGGGAAGAACTGGATTGTCGCCGACCATTTCCCCGCTCGACTGCGAAGTCTGACTGAGGAAAGCCAAGCCCGGGCGCAGTGATAGGGAACCAGGGATTATTTCTGAGAACAAGCAATACTTCATGATTGTTTTGCATGTATTTTAAATAGCAGATTTTTATTATAACTAAGTTGGAACTCATTATCCTACATCAAGAAGTACGTTAAATTAATAAAAAAAACTAGCACAGTATCCGTGCAATGCACGGCCATGAATTAATTAGTACTCCTTTATATAGTATGAAAAATTGAATCACTATATAATGGTTAGTTAAAATTTATATACATGTTTAGAACATAAGATTATAAAAAGTCTCTTTGTAAATAATTTTGAATGTTTTTTTTTTTGTGTGACACGTATATCATCTGAACGTCGTTGCTCCTAGATGGTTTTTTTTTTTTTGTCTAATACAGATTGATCCTAAATGTTATATCTGCTCTTATAACATGTTTTGCTAATATATATAATCACAATATAATTTTGCTATGCATAAACATGATTGAAGCACTCAATTTTGATGGAAGAATGTAAATTAGAAATCATTATTGGATGGGACCTGTTTTCATTATTTCTTAGTTGGGTTGTCACACCATGAAGCTTATTTTGATCTCTTGCTTTTATATATATAGTAATGGTTAGGTATTACTTTCAGTTTTTTAAATATAAGAACCCATGCATATATTTAAAATAGAAATTGAGATCATAAAAGAACAATGAGATCAAAATCACTAACGTGGCCCACTATGAAGCTTGCTTGGGTATATGTTTTTATGTATATACTCCTCCGGTCCTTAATATAAGACCCAATTGTTGAGTTGGTTTTGGTCCTAAATATAAGACACATTTCTCATATTTATCAATTTTCTCTAAATCACCCCTATGGATACTCTATCAACCATAATCAAGTAGAAGATAGAGAAGGGTATTAAGAAAGATGATTATGGTATTTTAGGAAAAACGTGTCACAATTTTTATAATTAACTAACTTACCTAACTTCCTTAATCTAATCAAATTAGTTAAATGGGTCCTATATTAAGGACCGGAGGAGTAATAGTTATTTGATTTTTAGGCTTTTCTTAATTTGAAATTTAAAATACACCCGTACGCTCAAGTAGGAAAATATGGAATCATACATTCAAATAAATAGGGGCTTGATGAGAGAAGTTATATCATTTTTATATTTTTTAATTTAAAATTTAAAATATTTATTCAAGAGCTTTATTCCAAATCTAAAATATAAAATAAATATTATATATTTTAGATGTAAATATAGTAATGAATTTTAACTACTAAATATTTTAAATATCTTAAGTGAAAGTCTGAAATGTAAAACAATTTCATTAAATAAGAAACAAAAAATGAGCTATTTTCTATCCGATAAGAAAATGCCCACATCTATTTTTTATTTAAAATTATTGAATAATAGCCCATTAAATAAGAAATAGGATAATGGATAAGAATTGAATGGGAATAAACAATAAGTATCGTGGAAATAAACAACTTCCCTTAACTTAAAATTTAAAATATTTTTTTAAGATGAGTTTTAATTTTAAGATCTAAATAAACAACTCAACTAAAATAATTTAAATAGAAATAATGCATCATGAGAGATAACTGTCAAGATGTGAAGAATGCATAAATAGAGGAGCTGCACATAGAATTTTGGGTTTCACAAAATAGAAAAATAAAGCCCATATATGCATTCTGGTGAAGAGACGTGATGGCTTCGTGGATATGTAGGATGGGCTCCATATATAACACACAAAGTGAAATCACTATGGAATGGTTCATTGAAATTCACTTTTACCTCAAAATATAGTGTTACAAAAAGTTTCTTTTTGAATATTAATTTTTTTTCCTTTCTAGCTATCACAGGGACGTAATTTTAGGTTAGACTGAATAAATAAACTTTATATGTGACTTTACTTTAGGATACAATTTTATATATTTCATTTTGCTCTTGACCTTAATATTATATATTGTAGTCAATATGCTAAATGTAAGTTTATTCTAGAATTCAAACAGGTTTCAGTTAACTCGCACCTATTTAATAGGTTGTGGTATGAGATATCGAGACCACATATTCTGCCCATTGCACAACACCAGATGCAAGTCTTTTTAAATTCTTATAACTTACTTAAGTTATATTGAATAAATATATATATATTTTTTGCGTGGTGCATCCGGTATCCTAGGGCAGGCCATTTTTTAGGCACATTAATGGTATCAGACTAATCTGGATCATCGTTTGTAGGCCCCTCAATGAGGAGGATCGACTGGCCCCTAGAGTATTGCGTACCCACGTCTCGAACTCAAGACTCGTGGTTAAGCTAAAATAATCCCGACCAGCTGATCTAACCCATTGGGGTTATATTGAATAAATATATTTTATGATGAAAATAATGCTAAAATGTCTTAAGGACACAATCTTATATATTTTATTTTTGTCTTCAACTCAATAATATAATATACTTCAATTTTTTTAAATAGAAATATGATTACATATCAATAAGATTAAATAAAATAACAATTTTGGATTGACATAGACTGATTGCAAAATAGAAAAATAAAGCCCATATATGCATTCTGGTGAAGAGAGTGATAAAGAAAGCAAAGTAGATAACCAAGAAGCTTTCTCTTCGTGAACTCTGCAACTAAGCAACTATTATGCATATACAATTATGATGCGCAAAAATTTCATAAAGTAGCTACTGCTAGTTTACAATAACATTTACTTGAGGAATTCCGATTAACAGCAGGAGCATAAGTTTTATAAGGAATGAGTTGATAAGTAACAATATATATTCTTATACCTGAAAAGCAATTAAGCAACTATAGAACATGCTACATTTGGTAGGAATAGTCAATCTAGACCATTGCAACCCGTCACAAAAGGTTTAGCGCATATGCATGTGGATCTGGTATGTGCGTGAGTGCATGGAAATTTAGGTCAAGGTAGTAAAAGCTCTAAGCACTTCAAAGTAAATTCTGGGAAGTAAAAATACATGGAGCACCAAAGAGAAGTTGTATGAATCAAATTATGAAAGCAAGTCAACCTTTAATGATCTTTTGTGATGGGCTGAGAGCACTATGTGTTTTGCTTTGATGCTCTCCTTTACATTAGCTTTGCTGTCGTCTACAGCATAACACAATAAATAAGTGAATGAGTGGAGCAATAAATGAAGAAGTCAGAAGTTGAAATGTTGATATTTGCAAAACAAAACAATGAGATAAACATGTTTTTTCTTTGTTGTTAATGCTATAAATTAAATTTTCTAGGAAAGATCAAACTGGTTATACCTGATGAAAATTGTGCACATGTTTATTAAAAGCATCCATTCCCATATCACAGTTGTTCCTTGGACCTTGTGTTCGTTCCCATCTGATAAGTACCACTTTGAAGAGACGGCTGACCTCTACTGTCACCAACAAATGAATCCTACAAGAAGATGAAGAAAGGAAAAGAAATAGAAATCATGAAAATTAAACTCCTTCTTTTCTATGCTATCGAAAGAATTCGCAGAGAAGAAACATATCCAAATTAGAATAACAAAAACAATAAGATGATAAGAGAGAGAAAGAGAGAGAGCAGACAAAGATGAAACTTAGACGCCTTCGCTCGTTACAAGGCTATTTGAATCATCCAACAATTCTCCCTGTTTGGTGTCTTCTCATATATGATTTAAAATTCAAATTTTAAAAGTTCCAAAAAACAAAATTGTAACTTTCTGATAGGAATTGTGGCTTTTGCCCCCAAAAAAAAGGAAAATAAAAATTAAGAAAAACACCTAGGAAGCGGAGAAAGTGGGTAAAAGGTGACGGATGATGGAAGTTATCTTAACTTCCCACTTAATTGCAGTCAAATAGTTTACGCAAAATAGGAGAGGATATCACAATTTTTGAGGTGATTGATCATGATAATGAGAATTGTAGGAACAAAAATAAAATTAGAAGTTTTTAGAAAGCAAAATAAATACAATTTCCTCTAGAAAGCCATGGGCAGGAGAGATATCAAGGCCCTGATTAACCCCAAAGCGTAAATATCGAATATGAGTCGTATAAATATGACAATAAATTAAATATAAATAAAAAAATCTTTACAGTTGGTTATTTATAACTCTTTCTATAATTTATCAATTTATAAATCAATTTAAATAGTATGTGGCCAATTTAAATATTTAATGGCATAACCGTGTTTTAGCTGGCACATGTGTCCGGATCTTGTGATTATAGCTCTTCTTATATTTAAAACTGTATTTATTGGCCACTTAAAATTTTAAACTGCCACGTGTTTCCAGATTTTGTGATTATAGCTCTTCCTATAATTTATCAATTTATAAATCAATTTAAATATTAAGTGGCCAATTTACATATTTAGCTGCATGACTGTGAAAATTGCTGATAAATATATAATAAAAAACTGCCACGTGTTTTTGGATTTTGTGATTATATTAATTATTAAACTAGAATCTAAACTTATTTAGAATTTTGGTTTTTTGTAAAGACTAGAAAAGTAAAACATATTTATTTGACACTATGGGTAAGTTATGTATAGGGACGTGCGGAACATGGGTAGGAACATGACTTTTACCCAAAAAAAGAAAAAGAAAACCATTTATCTACACATAGAGAATGCCACATGTCATGCTGCCAGCAACTCCTGTACTCTACTTTTATATATTAATAGATTAAATTTATTTTTATTAATTTTTTTTCTTTTTATATTTATAAATCATTCTTGCCTATCTCATTTTCTAGCGAAATTAAATAAAAGTAAGATTAAAAAATGATTCTTAAATACTCAATAAGTAACTTATATTTAATATAAAAAGCCCCCTATAAATGACTTTTGTTATAAAAATAAGAAAAGTACGAGAGAGTCAGATAAGGGAAATGGAATATACAAGAGGATGTTGGAGGAAAAAATAAGCATTTTTCATTTATTTTATCGTCACAAACGTATACATCATCCCTTATTTATAGAAAATATTGAAGACCAACCTGAATAGTTACACATACATAAAGAACAGAAGTAAGCAACATAATTATGCAATTGGAGTTTATAGAGAATAAATACTAGAGTCCCTTCAATTTGACAGTTATACGGTATAATGCCATTTAACATAAGGTGAAAGGTTAAGAGTTGTTTGGATGTCATGAACATTCACGTAATTATAATGTTCATAACACTTATAATAAAATTTAATTTGGTTTAATTCAATAAGAATCAAATTTTTTTACAATGGGTAACTTTTTTTTTTGGAGAAAATCATATATAAAGAACTTGAACATTGCATAATTATAAATTAAAAATCCCTACAAAGGTATGTTGACTTATAGTTAAAATCTGTTTAAGTATGAGAACTAATTAATTTGAGATGTAGTAATTTTTAGATTCATTTACCATCATTTTCTGTTTTCCCCCTTTTTTTTTAAAATTTTCATCAAATATTATTTCTCAACCGTACTGAGTTGTGGTGTTTAACTTAATTTAAATAATATCTAAATAGGATTATGTTCATTTAGTATTTTAAAATTTTTTTTGAGCATGTCAAATACCTTAAAATATTTTGTGATTCATTTAACAATTAAAATATTTTTTTATATGAGTTCAATATCTTAAAATATTTTATGTTTCATGCAACATCTTGAAATATTTTCTTAGATACGACAAATATCTTAATACTTTAAGAGCAAAATTATACTACAAAATATTTTAGGATATTAAAAACATGTGAAAAATACTTAATGATATTAGGTGTACTACAAAATATTTTATAACAATGGATGTATACAAAATTTTTTAAAAAAATACTAGATAAATTACAAAATACTTTATATAGATAGAGCAAGGAGAGATGAGGGAGAAAGAAAGTACTAGTGAGAGAACGGGTGAGCAAAGCAGTAATCCAGCCCATAATGATTCTCCTTTGACAGGAGGATCAAAGGGGAAGGATGAAGAGGATATCAGAGGAACATCAAAAAAATGAATGAGGATGCTATTATGGACGAGAATATTCCTGATCCTTCAAATGTGAAAACAAAGCAAGACGTGCCGATGGAAAAAAAGTAAACAGGTAACTTAACTGAGGGAGAGGGCTAAAACAAAAGGAAGAAAAGGAGAGGCAAAGGACTCAGATATCCTATAAGACTAAATTAGTAGGAGCTAAGGAAAAATCTCTTAAACAAGATATAGACACATTAATTGGGGAAAAAAAAAAAAGGGTTGAACGAAGAGGAGGAGATGGCTCCACAAGTGACAGAGGAACCAAAAAAGCTACCAGAATCCTTGCCACAACTTCCGATGCCTGATAAGAGACTGAAAAAATTGTGTAGACCATGGAAAGATGCTTTAATTATCACTATGCTGGGCAGACGCACAAGGTTGGATTGATAGAAGATGTAACGTATTTTAAAAAAAAATATTAAATTAAATTAAATAATATTTTATTATTTTATTTATAAAAAAAAAAAACACCCAGCTTTCCCTCAAATTCAGTGGAAAGGCCGGGCATTTAATGAAGAATAAAGAAAGAAGGAAAAAATTGCAAATAAAGACTCTCAATATATAAAATCGTGATTTGAGATCCTTAATTTGGAAAATAATAAATAAAGACTCGGTCTCATATTGCAAATATGAAATTGTGATAAAATGTCTTAAATGCCCTTCAGCCAAATTGTGATTTAGCCTACTGAAGTTGTCATTTGCTAAAGTGAACTTGTCATTTCTCATAATCAACTTGTAATTTGATATACTCTCAGTCAAATTGTGATTTGATCTACTGAAATTGTCATTGACTAAAGTGAATTTGTCATTTCTCATAGTCAACTTGTCATCTGGTGAGAAACATTTTAGATATTTCACTAAAATTTCATATTTACAATATAAAATTGGGTCTTTATTTACTATTTTTCAAATTGATAGTCTCAAATCACCATTTTTACATATTAGGATCTTATTTGTAATTTTTTCTAAAAAAAATGTGGAAGTTGAAAAAAATAAAGAGGTAATTAATGAAGAAGAAGGAAGGAACCGAAGAAGGAAGAAATAAGATAGGAGCATTTATTTGTGGAAGGAAAAACGGAAGAAGGGTTAAAATGGAAGAGGGATTTTAAAAGTAAGAGGGGAAAACAGAAATCAGTGTAGGAAGAGAGAGAGAGAGGCAGAGAGAAATCAAAAGAGTGAGTGAAAGTACATGCTATTGAAAGGACAATGCAAGATTTAAAAATCATTTAGATACATAAATATACTTCTTTTTATCATATTTTCTTCATAAATATTTCCTATATATTTATAGCTTTATATTATTAGTTTTATTATAATGTTTAGAGAAAATTTTACGGTTTGAGTATAGAGTAAATAGTGAGTTTTGACAATATATGACCGTATAAATTTAAAGATACATTATTAAGGAATTTTAATCGGTTTAAATTTTCTCAATAATTGTTTTGAGAATTTTAAATTAAGATTTTAGTTGAAAAATTTGTTATTCAAAGATATAGAATGCTTTTACCGATTAAATTTAAGTTAAATAATGTATTTGAGTTATTTAATGTATTATTGAGATTTTAATCGGTTTGAATATTAAATAAGTCAAAGATATATTGTTGAAATAATTTTTGAAAGCTTAAAGAATTGCAAATTGAGAATTTTATGAAATTAAATAAAATTTAGGTTTATTTATAATTCAAAAAAGTTATTTGCTTTGAGGAAAAATTTTAAATGAGACTATAATAAATAATTAAAATTTTTAATATAAAATATTTATATTTTGGGTAATAAAGATATATTTAATTCAATTATTATATTTTCAAAATAATATTATATCCATTATAAATAGCAAAATTTGAGAGAGTTAATATATTTTTGTAATTTTAGTTTAGAAGGTAGTCTTATAATTTTAGAGTAGTTTTAAGAATAGTTTTGAGTTTTATATTAATAAATATTTATATGCAATTTTGTAGACTCTTGAAAATTTTAGAGTAATTTTTGTGTGAATATGTGTAAGCTACAGAGTACCAGATAACTTTAAAAATTCTTTCTTATACATGTGAATTGTGTATGATTATATTGTGGATTTACTAATTTTTATATCATACTGAAATATAATATTATGATTTTTCAAATAAATATTTTGATATGTTACTTGATTTGGTTAAGATTTATTGCTATTAATTATGATCAATATTTAAATATATTAATAGCTATGAAATTATCATGAGTTGCTGTTAAATGGTATAGAAATTTTATTACTATCTTATTTTTAATAATATATTTAAGGACGTATTTATAATATAACATTATTTGCATATGACATATGCATTGTTGGACTAAGAATAGAAGGAGATTTGTATAGACATAAATTACCGTGTGGGATGCCGTCACTCGATACACAATGGATGGCACTTGTCAGAGCCCTTCTTCCATGTTTTCCTTTGGCCAAGAATTTATTGGAGTTGTGGGACATGTGACACCTTCTTATTTTATTTGCAAAGGAGGGGAGTCATAGTCTGAACTTGAATTCTATATCTTTGGCCAGATATATCTCTAGTATCGGTGATCTTAAAATAATTCAGTAAAATAGATTAGTTCCTATTAGACTATGTGTTAGCCTATGGCTCCGGTCAGCAGTATAAGGGTAGAAAGTAATATAAGGGAAGCTGTATATTGTATTATTTTTGAATATATATGATGTTGGTATATTGTTAAATAAAAAATGAAGTTGAATTGAATATATCAAATTTGTGATTTTTGTACATAAATATATATACACATATAAATGGATTTTTGTTTATCATATATGGTTTGATTATATATGTTAGAATTTCAATAATTACTGAGACATTTGATCTCATCCCTTATTTAATATTTTCAGGTGAAGGATCTAGTAGAAATCAAGAGAAGGCACCGATAGAATGAGCCATGAAGCCTTTAGTACTCATTGAGCACATGCTATGTTATATTTTTAGTTGCCATGACTATAAGACTTTAATAGTTTATTTTGTTATGTCAGAAAAATGTTTTGAAATTATGACCTATTTGAAATGTTAGAAATATATATGGACTTATAAATAAAGTATTTTATAGAATATGTGGATATAATTATGTGAGGTGTTATAAAAGACAAAATTGCTTGGCTATTGAAATCAAAGGATTTTGAGTTGATTGATCTCCCCAGCAACTACTTTATCCTAAGAATAGAGAATAAAGAAATTCATAGATGCCTATTGTTTGTTAGCTCGTGTCTCATTCAGGGATATTATTTGGTAGTTCAAAGATAGGGTCTTAATTTCAATCCTTACAACAACAAAGTGAGAAAGTAGCAATATGGGTTAGAATTGCAACCTTATCAATGCATTGTTATTCTGAAGAATGCATGAGGGAATTAGGCAACCTCATTAGGAAAATGCTCAAAGTGGACTTGAACACTCTAGCCCACTACAACAATGTCACTTCAGTGGAAAAAGTAAAATTTGCCAGAGTAAGTGTTAAAGTTGATCTGAATTAGGCAACCTCATTAGGAAAATGCTCAAAGTGGACTTGAACACTCTAGCCCACTACAACAATGTCACTTCAGTGGAAAAAGTAAAATTTGCCAGAGTAAGTGTTAAAGTTGATCTGAATAAACAGTTACAATTAAGGTTTGTCTTATGAAAGATAATTTATAATGTGGAATACAAAGGCCTGGATATAATCTATTTCAAATGCAAATGATATGGGCATAAATAGAAATATTGCCCCTCAAACGCTCCTTTTGAATGAAGGTCCCTAGAGAAGAAGAATGTCAATTAGGTAATGCTGGAAATGGATAACACTTAGCAGGCGCCATACCCACTATGCAGTAGCCCCGCCATCTCATTTAATGAGTAGTATGGAGGCTGGATGAAGGCAAAAAGCACAACTAGAAAGAGAAGTCAAAAAACGAAGGCTGACAAAAGACAAAATCAAAAGACATCAGGAGCAAATCGAGTTACAAGCAACAAGCGAAAATTGGGATTAGGATCACACTTTGACATGTTAAAAGAAAAGGAAATTCATATTCCATCAACCAAAAAAGTCACATCTAGCATAGGCAAGGCTTCTTTAAAAGAGTGGAGAAAGAAAGAAGAGAAGGAGAATAAACTTAAGAAAAGGAAAATGCTCTATAAGCAATGGATAAGAGGTGAGAGAGAGTGTCTTTGAAAAAGGTGAGCCTAGCCATCAAAAGAAAGGAAGATTTATGAAAATGACAACCGTGAGAGTAAGAAGAAGATAGCCATACCAAAGCAAATGCAGAAAAAGAAAGAGGAGCATGTGGAGTTAGTAATAGTAGAGAACCCTAGGCCTTTAAATGAAAATCCAAGCCCATTTTTCAATCTAGCTGCTGGAAAAGAAAAAGACAAGTGGGAAAAAGAGGACCCAATCCACTAGGCCCAAGATAGTCTCTCTTTTGTTAAAAGGAAGACCTCCTACATGAACCTATCAACTTATAATTGGATCTCTATTAAATTTTAGCCTACTAGACAATGGACATCAAGGAATCCATGGATTTATTGAAAGAATAGTCTAGAAAAAAAATTAATTTTTACAGAACAAGAGAGGAAGACAATACAAAGTTAAAGCCTGATAATGCCCTACCAAGAGAAGGAGGAACAAATGATCTCAACTCCAAAAGAACCACCAAATCCTTCTAATGCTTAAGGAAATATCATTGTTGAACGAGACATTAACCATACAAATGACCTTTGGTACAAAATGCAAGATGAAGTTTGAGAGGATAGTGTTCGTAAGGATGATGGAGATGGGAAAGTAGGTGTTCTGATCAATCTTTTTTCTCTTTCTTGTTTAATGATGAATTTCATATCTTGGAATTACCGTAGGGCAGTCTCAAAAACTTTCATTGGTAGAGTAAAGGTTTGCTTTGAAATAATAATGTGAGCATCTTGATTTTATTGGATACTCATGTTAGTGGCAGTCAGGCAGATGGAATAATCAAGAGTTTGGGTTTTGAGAATTAGATTAGACTAGAAACTTCTGGTTATGCAAGAGGTACTACCTTCGGTCCTAAATATAAAACCTTGTTTGACTTTTATTTTAGTCCTAAATATAAGACCCCAATCTACTTTATCTCTTATATTTATCCATTTTTTCTCAAAAATAATCTTTCTAATAATGATAGTTCTAGATAGCAAACTTGATTAGCAAGGATATTTTAGAAAAAATAACATCTATTCATTACAAATAACTAACTTAACTAAGTTCTTTAATCTCCCCAAATTAGTCAACTGGGTCTTATAATTAGGACCAGAGGTAGTATTTGGGTTTTATGGTAAGGAGAGGATCTTTTGGTTAACCATATTACTTCTTCTACTCAGTTAATTCATGTTTAGGTGGTGGTATGCCATTCTTTGTAAATGTTCTAGCTTTCTTATATCTATATGGAACCAAGTTGTAGACTCTGAGAAAAACTCTAGGTAGACATCCTTGCAATAAATGATAGTGTGTAGGGGCCTTGGCTTATGATGCCAGATTCGAATGCTTACCTTTCTTTTGAAGATAGATATGGTGGAGCTAATTCGAATTTCAGATCAATGCAACAGTTCAAGAACTGTATTTAGAGATCTCAATTAGTTGAAGTGGATAGTGTGGATGATCATCTTACTTAGGAGAGAAATTTTTTAAAGGAAAGAATTCACTAGGCTTTTAGCAACACATATTAGAATGCTATTTTCCCGTTCACTAAAATATACCATTTAAGCAAACTTGGTTCTGATCATAGGCCACTTCTCCTTAAAACTTTTTCGATTGGTATTGTCAAAAGGCCACAGATAACTTTTAGATGTCAAATTGCCCAGCTTCCTGAAGAGGATTTTTCAGATATTGTGCAATAGAGCTAGAACTCGGGTTTTTGGGAAGAGAAAGTATCTCGTTTTAGCAAGAAAGCTAGTGACTAAAACCATTCAAAGATAGGAAATATACTAGCCAAGAAGAGAGATCTTTTAAAAAGAATTAAAGGCATTGAGAGGGCAAGAAGGCATTGAGAGGGCAAGGAGCAGGAGAGAGATAATGAATACTTTTTTTCAACAGAGAAAGAACTTTGGAAGGACTACAACAAAGTTTTGGCTCATGAGGAATTGTTCTAGTTCCAAAAATCTCAATATAATTGGCTCAAATGGAGAGATAAAGTAGTAAGTTATTTCATGACTGTACCATTATTCATCAAACAAGAAATCATATTGAGGGCTTGAAAAAGGAGGATGGAGACTGGATTTTTTGATCAAGACGAATTACAAAACATGGCTCTTGACTATCATAGAACTTTGTTCAGAAGCGAGTTGCAGAGTCCCTTTCAAAAGCCAATAAGCATAAGATTCCCACAGCTCTCAACAGAGGAGATTAACTTTTTGTTAGGTGATGTATAGAATGAAGAAATCAAGGCGGCATCATTTGAGTTAAGAGCTTTCAAGGCTCCGAGTCCACATGGCATACATGCTTTCTTTCACTATGAATATTGGAATATCATTGTAGAGTTCGTTTGTGTTTTGGTTAGACAAATTTTGGATAACTCATGAAGGGTGGCCTCGTTAAATGACACCAACATTGCAATGTCTATTACAAGATCATCTCAAACATAATTACCATGAGATTTAATACCATTATGGGCAAGCCAGTGGGATATAATCAACGCAATAGGGAGACAAAGTAGTAATAATATTATAGTGTAAGAAGTCATACACTCCATGAAGAACAAAAAAGAAAATAAGGGTTGGCTAGCAGTGAAATTGGATCTTGAAAAAGCCTATGATCGGGTGGAATGACCTTTCATCAGGGATACTCTCCTATCAATAGGCTTGACGGAAAAAATGTGTGACATAATCATGGCTTACATAACAACTTCTTCCCTTCGAGTGTTGTGGAATGGTGAAACAACCAAACAATCAAACCTACCAGGGTATTCATTAGGGAGATCCTATCTCTCCTTACATTTTTGTCCTGTGTATGGAATGATTGAGTCATATCATTAAAGACACCATCTGGGATGACAAATGGAGACCAATTGCTCTGAACACAAGTGGACCACTGATATCTCATTTATTCTTTGCAGATGATTTGATTCTCTTTGGGCAGGCGTCCACTAATTAGATTGAGGTAATATTGGAATGTCTTAATCAATTTTGTTCAGCTTCTAGTCAAAGAATGAACAAAGCTAAGACGAAAATTTGTTTATCTAAGAATGTACACTACTCTAGACTTTAAGTATGAGTTAACAAATGGAAGTAGGTTCAACCAGAGATTTGGGAAAGTACTTGGGCATCCTTTTGATACACCATGAGGCGTCTTATGTTACCTTCATTCCTATTTTGGAGAAAACAAATAAACGTCTCTCCAGTTAGATAAAAAGAAGCCTTAAATTAGTAGGTCGAGCTACTCTAATCAAGGTTGTGCTAGCCGCTTTTCCATCTCACTGTATGCAAACTATATTGTTGTCTAAACATCTCCTCTCTGAGCTCAAACAGAAAAAGAGGAGTTTTTTATGGGGTGACGTAGTGGAAAGAAAGAAAGTCTACCTTCTCTCTTGGGAAAAAGTTACTAAAGAAGAGAAGAGAGGAGGATTGGGTATCAAACAACTGCAAAGACAAAAGAAAGCTTTCATAATGAAACTTTGTTGGAATCTTCTTAATAACAAGGAAGCTTTATGGGTTCAAGTTCTCAAATCTAAGTACTAGTATGGAGACCTTGATATGCTTGAGGTACACAGAAAGCAAAATTCTTCTCTCACCTAGAGGGACATCTATGATGTCTGGGCATCTGTGATGTTTGAGGAAAGTTTTGAAAGGGAGTAGGGAGGAAAATTGGTAATGTTTGAAAAACGTATTTTTGGTACAATAATTGGGCAAACACTGATAAGCACCTTATTGACTTAGTTTCAGAACTAGAAGGCTTGGTGGACCAAAATGAATGTATGAATCAATATGTCTTGCCCTCAGGGTCATGGGATAAAGTGAGATTGCAATTCTGGCTCCCTCTTGTGAGAAGAGAGAAGAGGATAAGTTCTGTTGAAAACCATGCACTGATAGGAATTTTTCTGTCAAAATGCATATTACTTTTGTAGGTACACAGAGGAGTGCAAATAGCCATTAGAGAACAATATGGAGATGGTTAGTACCAGAAAAAATTAAATCTCTTATGTGGCTTTTCACCCATGGTAAAGCCCATACATCATAGCTACATCTGCAATGTGTAATCGAAACATCAACATAATGTCCTTTTAGATGCGGAGTTGAAGAGGATCAAATGCACCTAATTAGAGAATGCAAGAATGTGATTGATTAGTGGAAGTCAGTGATCTCTTCCTCAAATTGGCTTCAATTTCAAACCTTGCAAAGAGCATATTGGGTACACTAGAATCTGACTCAAGACATTAGTAAAAGTGACACCAAGAAGGTTCCTTGGGCTATTTTATTTGGTTACATATGCTGGGACATTTGGGTTTCCCAATGCAACGAATTGTTTGGAACAAAGGACAACAAAGAACGCTACAATGCTAATGATAGTTTCTTCAAACTTCTTAGGACCAGGATCTCTTGAGGAACTATAACTTCTATAAGGATATGGTTTTCCAAAGCAATCCTCTCCAGAATCTTGAGGAAGGTTTTGTGCAAATAGAAGTGGATGGCTTGTTCCTTGATAATGGAAGAAGTGGATATGGCAGCATCATAAGAATGAAGGATAACAAGTGGATAACCGGCTTTAGCTGTGAATTCTTAAATGTACCCCTTACAATTGCAGAGCTTATTGGAATCATACATAGCCTCCATATATGTTAGGCTAAGGAGTATAAGAAACTTGTGGGCCTCCATATATGTTAGGCTAAGGAGTATAAGAAACTTATGGTCTTTTCTTATTGTATTGATGCTATTAACTTGATTGATAGAGGGTGTGATTATGAACATTCTTTTAGGAACATCATTGATGAGGCTAGAATTTCAACTCATAAGGACTGGCATGTTGAGTTTTGTCATGTCCGTCGAGAGTACATACCGATGGCGAACTACTTAACTAAACTAACTCATAATTTGGAGGGCAACTTTTGCATTCTTGATCAACCCCCACCTTTTAGTCAATAGGTGGTGGTTGATGAGGGATCTTTTGCTTGCTTTGTTTTTAGTGCTTCTTAGGTTGTAACTTTGTTAGGTCAATTATATTGTATACAATTTTCATTCAAAAAAGAAACTTTAATATATTGGATACACATTAAAAATATTTTAAGATGTTAAATAAATCACAAAATATTTTAAGAGATTGTAATTGAAAAAATATTTTAGGGCATTAAATCATCATTACAACTTAGAATTTCATCTTCCATGCAGTTGATGTAGAAAAAGAAAAAGGAAAAGAAGAAGAAGAATATGAATTTCAGCTTCCTAAAATACAAAAATGATTTCATGGGATTAGCCAAACAGCTACCATTATGCGCGCAAATCGGCTTCTCCTGTTTCATATTTTCATTTGCCGCTGCAAACGATGCCGTATTGTCCTAGTGCAGGCGCATTGGACCGTCATGACCGTAGTTGAGAACATCTGACTTCCTTGGCTTCCCTCCTCTTTGATCATCCCTCCCTGACTCTCTCCGTTCTCACTTCACGAGCAGAAGCGGAGACGGCAGCGGAGAATTACGAGCAACATCATTTCATATGCTCCTACCGTCGCTTCCAGTAAAACCCTAACGAAGAAGAACCTCATTCTCAAAGTGAAAGGGTACAACTATAGTTTTGCTTCTCGTTCTGTCTCGTTTACTGCATTGTCTAACATCTGTGAGTGGGGGGTTTTGTCTGTTCTGAGGTACTTTACTTGAATATTCTGAGTACATTTTCTCCAACTTTTCAGAATTCGTTTTGTTTCAAATTTCACTAAGTGAAAATGCGGTTTAAATTTTTGGGCGACGTTGTGTGGTTGTTCTGCATGGGTGGGTCATTTTCTATGTTCTTTTCATGTTATTGGATTTGTTTTACCCAAAAAGAAAAAAAAAAAATCCTACCTGAAGGTTGTTTGGAAATAAATTTTCTTGAAGGGTTGGATGGTTGGTATTTTTGGGGAGAAATATGTGGGTTTTCTGTGATTTGCTTGGTGCTGTTGCTCATTTTGCCTTTCCTGTTTTGCTGAGGACATTGGAATATCTATCTGAAGTGACTACGAAGGATGTAGTGACAACGTGTTTGAGTAGTTTATAAGTGAGCATTTGTCAGCTTAAACTTGAGTTGAACTAGTCTTTCATCTTATCGATTTAATGGCCTTATGAGCATTTTGTTAGACTATGTTAGCAAGAATGATAAAATAAATTGCCTGAAAGTTTTTGGGGAGCATAATTAAGCGACACTTTAGAAAATAAAACTGAGATATTTATATTTTTTTCAAGAACCAAAAGCTTAATTTACTCATAAATTCGAAACTGAAATTTTAGCAAAAGGTAGTTGTCCTTGTGCTTATCTACGTTTCACAGGTATGCTAGAGATTATGATAGAAATATTTATGGAGTTCCGCCTCAGCAGTTTAATCTGGAGTTTTCAGCTGAATTTGTCTTTAGGAATAATTCACACAAGGCATAAGGTTCAAATCTATTTATATCTACATAAAAGGAAAATCTAGATTATCAACCAAAAAATATATATATTTTTCAATCATATATGTCATATTTTCTGTTTGTCTGCTCTTTCGTCTTATTTCTCTCAGTTTCCTTTTGTTGATGTTTGAAATTGTTCCTTATGGTTATAATCATACACGCATGCGCACATAAGTTGAAAAAAAATATCAAATGCTCAAGTATTTTGGGATAAGGCCGCCATAATGGCTTTGTTGGAAAAACAAATAGAATTTTATCAAAGCTTCAAGGACCTAACTTTTGACCACTTGATCAAAGAGGCTATAGCACTAAAGTAGCAACTCACAAGGTTCAGTTTTTTCAAGCAAAAATCCTTGGAATATGATTAGCTCCACCCCCCCGGGGGGGTGTTTTACCTGTCACTTCCATAGATCGGAAAGATAAGATCTTGTGAATTCTCATTTGAAGTGGGCGCATAGTTGAACAATCACTGGAAACAACCATTTGTATTCATCTGGTCTTTAACTTAGTCTGTTTTTGTCATTGATTTTAATTGATCATTTCTGAAGAAAGGGGAAAAAGATGGAGAAAGTTGCTCATACTGATCAAGCTGATGAGGTGCTAGCTTTGCATCCACCAATTTCCGATGTATCATGCAATGCAGAGCCCAAACAGGCTGTCCCCATTAAGTATTCTGTTGTCAATAGGCGTGGGTTTGGGACTATGGGGAAACAAATGCCATTGCTTGCCAATCATTTCCAGGTTTCTGTTGGCGTACCAGATGCTGTATTTTTCCAGTATAGTGTATGTCTCCCTGTACTGTCCTGTATTTTTCATCACATCCTAGCCATTGTCTTATGAAAATGAATAATTTCCAGGTTTCTATTACTTCAGAAAATGGTATAGCTATTGAAAGCAAGGGCATTGGGAGAAAACTGATTGAGAAGCTTTACCAAAGCTACTCTTCTGAACTTGGTGGCAAAAGCTTTGCCTATGATGGAGGGAAAACTTTGTATACAGTAGGTGCTCTGCCACATCAAAAGCTTGAGTTCACGGTAGTACTTGAAGAATCATTAGCAAAATGGTATGCATAATTTATGAGTCTTACTTGTGCCATGCTTTTGTCTCAAAGCTTACACCGTCTTCCTGCCGTAGCAGTAGTTCTGGTAGTCCTGGTGCTGATGGAAGCCTTAGTGTGGGAAATAAAAGGTCAAAGCATTATTTTAAGTCAAAGCTTTTCAATGTAAAGATGAATTTTGCTGCCAAAGTACCCCTGCGGTCCATTGCTTTTGCCCTGGAAGGAGTTGAGTCAGATTCTAATGCTCAGGATGCTTTGAGAGTGCTTAATACCATTCTGAGGCAACAAGCAGCTAGCATGTACTTACTTTAAAAATGTTCTTTTAATAGTTGTCTCGAGAGTGTCTTGAATGTCATTCACCTGTTACCTGTTAGCTCTAGCCTAATTAAATTAACCTTTCCAAATGTCAAGGAGGTGTCTTTTGGTAAGGCAATCATTCTTTCGCGATGACTTGAGGAATTTCACTGATGTTGGAGGTGGGGTAACGGGAGTTCAAGGTTTTCATTCCAGCTTTCATCCTACACAGGGTGGATTGTCTCTCAACATGGGTAGGACTATTCTTTTGCATAAAATAAATTTTCATTATCATTAAATTATACTTTTTTCCCCTCAAAGTTCCTCTTTATATTTTTATGACTAGATGTGTCCACAACAATGATCTTAACCCCTGGACCTGTAATTAATTTTCTTCTATCCAACCAGAATGTGAGGGAACCCCGTTATATTGACTGGGCAAAGGTGACTAAGTTTTAACCTGTATGCACAATATTCATGCTTACAGATTTGTATCTTTTAGTGAGGTTTTCTTTCTTGATATTATATAGGCCAAGAGAATGCTTAAAAATTTAAGGGTGCGTGCTTCTCATCGCAACCAGGAATTTAGAATTATTGGCTTGAGTGAGAAACCATGTAATCAGCAAGTGTAAGTTCTTTCATTTGAACTTTAGATATGCATTCTATTTCTTTGTTATAAAAAAGATATTACTCATCTTATTTGTTTCCTCCAGTTTCAGTATGAAGGTGAAAAATGGTGAGGGCAGTAATGGAGCGGAGACTGTGGATATCACTGTTTATGAGTATTTTGCTAAACACTGCGGCATAGAACTGACTTCTGCATATCTTCCTTGCCTTGATGTGGGGAAGCCAAAACGGCCCATCTATTTGCCCATGGAGGTTTGCAAATTTTATTCTTGATAGAACCTTTTTCCCCCTTTCCTTAGCATTCTTTGTTCCTTCAAACTAACTATTTTGGCCCCTCCCCCCTTCCAAATTTTTTCTTTTTCTTTGAGTGGACTAGCTTTGTTCGCTTATTCCCCTTCAACGTTATACAAAGGCATTATCTGCAATTCAGAGAGCTTCTTTAGTTGAAAAATCACGACAAAAGCCTCAAGATAGAATCAAAGCCATAACAGATGTAAGTTCACATGTATTGATGATTTGTTTTCTTCATTTTGATACTATATTAATCCTCATCAGAACCTATAGGCTATGGCACATCATCACTATGATGATGATCCTGTTCTTGCGGAATGTGGCATTTCTATCCAGAAGCAATTTATACAAGTTGAAGGTCGAGTTCTTGAGACTCCAAAGGTAAGCCTGATTTGGGGTGAATAAATGTATTATTTGTTTTTCAAATTGTCGGAGAAATAGTGGGAAATTAAAGCAGAAGTGATAAGGAGTTGGTTTCCTATCATTATTTCAGCACTAAATACGCTCTTTGCTGCTCTTTTCTTTGTTTTTTTTTGGAGACACGCAGTTGAAGGTTGGTAAGAATGATGAGTGCTTCCCTCGTAATGGACGGTGGAACTTTAATAACAAGGTACTGTATGATCATTTTGAATTCAGAAAGAATATTTATTCAGAGACAACCCTTTTTTCATTGTTATGTGAAATTGGGTTATCTAGTATGACAATTTTAATGCTCACTTTCCTTCTCCGCAGACACTTCTACAACCAACTCGCATTGATATCTGGGCTGTGGTCAACTTTTCAGCTCGTTGTGATACTAGTTACATTTCAAGGGAGCTTATCAAATGTGGAATGAATAAAGGCATTGTATGTCAACGCACAAAATTTCTAATGCATTGTGATTTTACTGTGGTGTCATCCTAGTGCCTTTTTGATTACCTGTCTCTCAAGGCTAACTACATACATAAACAGCAAATTGAACGCCCATATACTTTAATAGAAGAAGATTCACAAATTAGAAGATCTAGCCCTGTTGCAAGGGTTGAAAAGATGTTTGAGCTGCTATATGCTAAGCTTCCCGAAGAACCAAACTTAATTCTTTGCGTCTTGCCAGAGAGGAAAAATTGTGACATTTATGGTATGTCTTTGAAAACTTTTTCCTATTTCTTTATGTCAATTTTACTGACAACTCTGTTATTTTGGTTTAATTTTAGGACCTTGGAAGAAGAAATGTCTGACTGAAGTTGGTGTTGTCTCACAATGCATTTCTCCCTTAAAGATCAATGATCAATACCTTACTAATGTACTTCTTAAAATAAATTCTAAGGTAGATGACTGATCCTTATGTTGATATATTATTAACTTCCCATTAAATTGTTCTTTTAGCCCTTCTAATTTTATTGAAATTTTAATTCATTCCTATAATTGAAAAACTTGTATTGGATCCTTAATGTTGGGGAAAAAATCAACTTAGTTTCCATCTTCAAACTTCTGTCAGTATCTCATTACCATATGTTATCTTAGCATTTTAAGCAGGCAGAAGAGAGTAAAAATAGATGACAGAATGAAAATAGCTCACATGTAACACGAGGCAACATATGTTTCACTAATTTGGTTAGTTGGGTTGAACCGTGTAATTCTAAAATAATTAGCTATAAGGAGCCAATTACATTTTTTTAAAAAACAGGGACTAAATTTAAATTTGAGCAAGTCTGTTTGAGCAAGTCTGTTGGAACCAGGTGAATTGCAAATTATTCTCAATTTATTTTGTCTTGGCGAACATTTTGATAAATTCAGATAATTTGTGTTTATCCCCTCTGTAGCTTGGAGGAATAAATTCTCTGTTGGCCATGGAGCATTCTGGGCGTATTCCTCTAATAAATGATGCTCCAACACTGATTTTAGGAATGGATGTCTCTCATGGTTCTCCTGGACGATCAGACATTCCATCAATAGCAGCGGTAATGTTATCTTTGTACCATATTTCACATAAATAACGTTTTTTTTTTGTTTGCATTGTACTGTCTTATATTTGAAGAACATGTTTTTTATTTGCATCGTACCACAACCCATTTGAATTGTTACTTTATCATCATACTGTGTTATGTAATGTTACATTCTCAGGTTGTTGGATCTAGACGTTGGCCATTAATTTCAAGGTATAGGGCCTCTGTGCGAACGCAATCATCTATGGCGGAGATGATTGACGCTCTATACAAGCCTCTGGAAGATGGGAAAGATGATGGCATGATCAGGTATTGGGTGAAAATATTTATTGGACTGCTGCTCTTGACAGTTTTTATAATTTTTCCTCCCTTTCCCCAGCATGACATGACTAGTGATCATCTGTGCATTATGATCTCTTTTTCCAATCCTGGGGTTCAAATATGTCAAAATTTCTTTGTTTTGTTCCCTGTTTGGGTGGAGGGAAGTGGAGGGGAGGGGAGGAACAATCAGCTAAATAAAATACATTGGACCACAATTTAATTATCATCTGCGATGGTTAGAATGAACAATCTTCTTTTTTATTATATGTTTAACAATTATGACCCAATAATTTACTTGAAAAATTTCCATTTAAATTAAAATGACTTCTATTTTCAGTCATGTCATTACAAGACTTGAAGGTCCATCCAATTTGCTTGTCTGTGGGCCTGCAATTGCTTGATTGTTTTTATCAATTACATAGCAGTTACGAAAGTAAATTTCACTCTCGTAATCCTAAAAGAAAATTGTTGTTATATCTGTCAATTCATCGTTTAGTATGACTTTGTATTGTATGTTCATGCCTTCAGTGAAATGTAATAATAAGATGATGTGATACATTTATTCCATTTCTTTATTAATTAATTGTGAGTTTCATACATATGGGGCCGATAAATTCCATATACTGCTCTAACTTGAATGCTATTGCTTTTGCAGGGAACTGCTTTTAGATTTCTATCATTCCAGTAATGGACGAAAACCAACTCAAATTATTGTCTTCAGGTCTCATGATTTAACTTTTCCTGTTCAATAGGTTGTTTATTATTTGATAACATGTTATATCAGCAGAACTAACCTCTTCTGTGCTTGCTTAGCTTTTACCTCCTTCCTCCTAACATTATTTGGATAATATTTTTTACTCACGTAGTTGTCTTTTTCTTCTATATCCTCTGTAATACTTCTATGAAAATAACTCGTTACATGGTAAAAAAATCTAATATTTGTTCTTTCTTGAAAGTTGAGAACATAATCCGACAAGATTATTCTTCCTTGTAGCAAATGCTGTATTTTCTAAAATTACTGATTGCTTCTGTATCTCTCATTTCCTACTTGCTTCTTAGTCTGGGGATTGTCCAAGAATATGTTGGTTGGTTTCAAATCTTTCTTATGAGAGTCCATGTATATAAATATAATGAAGTGAAATCAAATTTCAATTTTCACGTGCTAATAAATTTTCCACTTCTCATATTATATGCTTATTGACCAAATGTGTAATTGGAATCCTTTTTTGGCTTTTAATTTAATCTGTTGCATAGTTTTAAGAGTTCATAGGCGACAAGCAAATTCACTAAGCAGTTCAAATTGCCTCAATTTTATTTATTTTCAATTTTGCACTTATGAAATGGGCCAAGTATTTTGTTGAGGGGTTGCACTCATGTTTAAGTTGTTCGAAATACGGACTTACATTTTGTTTCTTCTCATTCTTATTTTTTAGACGTTTGATACCTTTTATTTATTTATTTGCTAATCTGTGTTTTACTTTTAGGGATGGAGTTAGTGAATCACAATTTAACCAGATTTTGAACATTGAGCTGGACCAGATAATTAAGGTTTTACTGGAACCCAACTCTTTCTCTTGTATCATCTACCTTCATTGCAATTTGTGTTAGGGTTGTCAGATCATGGTACTTCTTTTATGACGTGGATACTGTGATAACAAACGTTGTTTACAACAGAATAATTGCCCTTAGTTGATGAACTTCTCTAATTGACAGGCCTATCAACATCTTGGAGACGTTGACGTTCCCAAGTTTACTGTAATTGTGGCACAAAAGAATCATCATACAAAGTTTTTTCATGCTAATGGTTCAGATAATGTCCCTCCTGGTGTGCAACTTCTCATGTCCTGCTTATATAGAGTTCAAACCAAGCGTTAAAACTCAAAAGTAATCCAAATTTCCTCTTCAGGGACAGTCGTTGACACAAAAATTGTGCATCCACGGAATTATGACTTCTACTTGTGTTCGCATGCAGGGATGCTTGTAAGATTGCTGTTTTCTTCTTTCTCAACTTTTTATGTTTGTTTGTTTCATTATTTTTTCTGGATTTCCCTGCCATGAGCACCTTTGATTTAAGTAATATATCATATAATTGTATCAGTTACCTCAGCGCCATTTTTTAATCACTAATGCTTTATCTCGTTACGTATCCTTTGCTCTCCTGTTCCTTTTGAATAATAGGGAACTCCTAGGCCAGTACATTACCATGTGTTGCTAGATGAGATTGGTTTCTCAGCGGACGGCATACAAAACTTAATCCATTCGCTGTCTTATGTGTATGCATTTAACCTCCATCTTCTTGGCATGGTCTTAATTTTAATTTTACGTTTTATATATATATATTTCCTTGACTGAAGCAAATAATTTTATTTCAGGTACCAGAGGAGTACAGCCGCGGTTTCAGTTGGTAATTTAACCTTTTTATGATTGTCAAATACTTGGAACAACTCTAGAAAAAATTGATGACCAAGGACGTCAAAAGTCAAAATCCCTCCTAAGGAGAGGATCATAGGACTAAGTTATTATTAGTACTTTATTGCAGTGATTATTTTGAAAAGAACCAATAACATTTGTTTTTATGGTCTTATGCGAAGGATTTTGGTCTTGAAAGTAATCATTTATCAATTTTATAACAGTCATTTTCTGGGCAATTTTCATTAGTTGCATCAAAAACATGTTTTATTTCTGCTTACAATCTTCTTCATTTCCTAATTTTCTCCTTCAGTGGCCCCCATATGCTATGCCCACCTTGCCGCAGCTCAGATGAGGCAATTTTTGAAATCTGATGATTCATCAGAGACATCTTCAACTTCCCCTGCTGAACTAGATGCTCCAATCTCAGAGCTTCCGAGGTTGCATCAGAATGTTCAGAGTAGCATGTTCTTCTGTTGAGGTGTTGTGCCAGCTAAGTGCTCTTGGTAAATACTCTAATTATTATCAGCCATTGATTTTTGACACTGTAAATATATGGCATGTAAAGCCATACATTGCTCGAACCAACCCCAGATTTTGTTTAATGGAGTGGGGAGAAGGAATAGAACATTAGTTTTACACAGCTCACTCTAGATGATTGTTTTCTCAAGACAACATTGATGTTTTGAGCTATTGCTGACTTGAAGTTAGAACATTGTTGACATTTCAAGTTGTAGATCTGAAACTTTCCAAATGATATGTTCAAGTTTTTGTTTTTGGTTTTTTATTGGGTGCAAAGCTTTTGTTGTGTTTGATTTTGAACGTGTTCAACTGTTGCTTGTGGACAATAAGGGACTTAAGGTCCCTTTTGGTACATGGGAATGGGGTTACGACTAGGATTGGGATAAGGAACGACTCAATTTGACATGTTCGGGACAAAGTCCTTGTCAATACTCGGGATTGCTTAAGACCACATTCATGTGATTCACCAATACGGCAATACCACCCTCCCCCCAGTATTGCAATTTTAATCCTGGGATTGAAAGTTGATTGACTAAACTAGCCTCCTAAAATCTGCTTAATTACACGTCCTACCAACGACTCAGCCCTAACATTGGCGACGTCCTCCCCCATCATCTTCATCCTCCTCAATTCCTTCAGCAACCACCTTTTAGTCTGTGTTTGATTTTTGGTATCCCATTTTCCATCGTCAAGGCGCAGTCGCAGCGACAATGGAAGATGTGGGCAATTTTGTCTTAATGAATTTTTGTTAGATATGGGTCTTGCTTTTTTTTTTTTTTAAAGCCTAGATCATACGGAACACAATTTTAAAATTAAACCCTATTCCCAATTCCATGCCTAATATCATTCCTAATCCCTTAAAATTCAATACCTCAGCATAGCAAACAGGGTCTTAATGTCTCTCTTAGTATTGAACTCCCTGGTATTGTATTGGGAAAAAATTATCTAATCACACCAATATTTTGTCCATGGATTAAATTATTAAGTTTATGAAATTTTGATTTATATGAAATGCCTGGTGGAAATTTTCAGGAGTTAAATTTTTGAGGGATTTTATTTTTATTTTTATTTTGTAAATGGACATGGATGTGATCAACGACATTTGATCTTGAATGTTTAAGGGAAGTGTTTGAAATTGAATAGCTGTAATATATAAAGCAATTATAATATTTGTTCATAAAGAAATATATCTTTTAAGTGCAATTATCATGTGCTTTTTTAAGTGCAATATTTTTATTGGAAATAAAAACCGTTATATAAAATCTGAAAATACTAGTTTTTTTAAGGAAAATTTCTTAAGAAGTAAACTGAATAACTTATATCCTAGGTCATGGGGATATGCTATTATTTTTAATGTGCTATTTTAATTGATTTTTTGTACATATTTAATGCTTTTTTTTTGGATTTTAAAATTTAGTTGACAAGTGAAGATGAGAATATAATTTAAAATAGTAATGCCAATAAATAATGTGATCTTTAAAATTTTAAAAATACAGATAAAATAACAAGAATTTTGCTCTAAAAATAGTTAAAATGAAGGGAAAGAAGTGATAAGTTCATTGCAATATTATTTCTCTTAATTTTAATATTCATTTTTGCTCTAAAAAATAGTCTTGGTCCATCATTTTTGCTCTAAAAAATAGTCTTGGTCCATCATTTTTGCTCTAAAAAATAGTCTTAGTCCAACTTTTAACATACAATTGTATCTTGTTTTTAATCATATCTTTACTAATTGTAATTAAGATTTGAAATAGTAGTGATGAAATTAAAACTTAAATAAAAGATTTCATTTTAGGCTGAAAGAGAAAACACAAACTAGGCTCATGCTGACTTGTGGGTCAGCCTGAAAAGTTTTCAGCATTACCAGCCCTACTTGTAAACTACATAATGAAATTTGTTGATTTTTATGTATTAAGCTTAAGTTTTAGTCAAAGATTTATCACTGCAAATGTATTGGTGAAAAAGTTGTTAATTTGAAATTATAACTTATAAACTGTGTAATGAGCTTGTTAATTTTTAAAGTCAAATGCTTAAGTGTTAATCAAAGATTTATTGCACCAACAATCTGTTATGCAAAATTCAAATAATACAAGACTTTTAAGTGATTTTAATTTGGCCAAAATATTTCTTCTTTTATCTTCGGTTGCTGCAAGGCACTCCACCATATTTTCTACTTTTTTCTACCTCTTTCCTTTCTAATCTTTAATTTGATGCCTTTTCTTTTCAATTAATGGCCATTCTTGTCAATTGAGCATTCATTTTTTTCGGTTCAGTTTTTTTATCCTAATCAAATTAACCGAAATATTTCAATTTGGTTAATCGGTTAACCAAAAAAAAAAACACAGTTACAATTATTAAATATATTTAAACCCTAAAAGAAATAAAAACTGAATAGTTGATAGAAAACCAAAATAACGGAAATCAAATTTGGTTTGGTTTTTTTGTTACGGTTCAAGCTCACCCTCAATTGACCCACTCAACCTGATTAAAAATTTCCAATTATCCAAATTAGAATTTGGATCATTTGACTCTCCCTCTTTTCTCTCTCACCTCCCTTTTCTCTTATCTAGTTCATTCCATGTTTCCTTTTTCATTCTTTCTAACAAATCTCTGACACTTGAGAGTCAAGTCTCACACATAACTTTGGGGAGAATGGCTTCTCTCCGCTGCTAATCTTCTGCTGCTTGAAGCGGATAGGGATTCTGTGACAATTGTTGTGTGGAAACCAACCACTGTAAAAACAACATAGCCACACATCACTTACAAAGTAGAGCTATATATATGTATGTATTTTGGGGTTAAAAAAATGGGACTCCACTTTTATATATATGGAAATTAAAAATATTAAATGTGATCTCCATGTTTAAAAAGTACTCCTTTGATCCTTAATATAATATCTATTTAACTAAATTGATTAAATTAAAAAATTTAGGTAAATTAGTTAATTATAAGAAATATGACATGTTTTTTTTTCTAAAATACTATAATAATCTTTTTTAATATCCTTTCTCTCTCTTCTACTTGATTATGGTTGAAGAAATATTCATAAACATCATTTAAAAAAAATTAATAAATATAAGAAATAGGTCTTATATTTATGACTAAAATTAACTTAATAATTAAGTCATATATTAAAAATCAGAGAAGTATATATTTAAGACTTTTATTGTGATAATAATGATTATTTTGAATGCTCAAGAAATTTGAGAACTCAAAACTCATGGAGTTGAAGGTGCAATGGAAAAGGGAGTTGACTAGAGCCGGTAATATGAGCCAGCCCGTCAGTTATGGGTTGATCCCTGGCGGGCCTGAAGCTTGGCAGGTTGGGCTTTTTAGGACTGCATTCTGGTGGGCTGGAATTTTTCTAACCCAGCTCGCCAGGGGCCTATCTCGCCAACCCGCTAAACTTTGTAATTTTTTTAAACTTTTTTTTAAAAATAAAATCTACTTAAATTTCTAAATGCCTAGAATAAAACATACAACTAGAAATTATCACAAATAAAACATGAAATTCAAAGTTTTATTTCTCATATTAATCAATTTTCTCTAAATTATCACTATGGATACTCCCTCAACCATAATCAAGTAGAAGAGGGAGAGAGGATATTAAGAAAGGTGATTATGGTGTTTTAGAAAAAATGTGTCATTTTTCTTATAATTAACTAACTTACCTAACTTCCTTAATCTAATCAAATTAGTTAAATGAGTCTTATCTTAAAGATTGGAGGAGTAATATGAAAGGAAGGGAGAAAGAATAAATTTTTATACTTACGTAATTGTCCTAACAAAAACATAATGTTTCTCCATAGCGTATAATCACTTGGGCATTGGGTCTATCACCTAATTGTTGTGGCTTGTGATGGAAAAACTAGACAATTAGGAAAAGCACTGCCTTATAATTGCTATCATATAAAATTATATTTCTATTTAAACTTTATAATTATAATTCTACTTAAAAAATTAAGTTAATAAATTATATTAGAAAATTAAAATGTCATAATATGTAATAAAAAAATTCAAACCCCAACCTAGTTTTGGCACAACATTTTTTACATCCTGTCATGAATCTTATGTTTAAAATTTGAAATTGAAGTTTATTTTGAAATTAACGGTTAATCAAACTTTACCGTTGGAGAAATGGTTCCGTTGTGGCGGACTCCTTATTTCCTGCGAAGCGACTCTTCCCTTCAACGAGTTTTACTTCTGATTGACTGAAAATTCGTGCGGGAGGTTCCTCGCGAGCGTACTTGAGTTTTACATGTCGGGAGAGAAAAACGATAGAATAGTGTAGGGAGCCGCAACTGACAGAGAGGCGGCAAATTTCGAGCCGACGGACGGTGACTTCATCGGCGAAGATGGAAAGGCCGTCGTTAATACCTCTGCATTTCCCCTTGTTTCTCTTCTCTCCCGAAGCTCAAATTTGCCATTATTGGTTACGCTTCTTCCACACTCACCGCCCCGTAAAAAACCAAAGGCTAAGGATTTCGTTCGAAACCAATGCTAATCGTTACACCAACCATTCAGCGTCTGATTTTGACTCCCTCACCACCGATGGTGAGCTCGGTCTTCATGATGTGAGTTTCTCCTTCCCTTTGATTCTCCCCTTGCTCTGCACGTTTCTAATAGCTTGGCGTTTCTCGTGTAACTTTCTGTAACCATCGATTCGGGGCAGTACTTTGGATTTCCTTTCTAGGGCTGTGTAAATAAAGAGAAGTAGGCCGATAAAGTTGTGCACAATCTGAAATTGACAATGTTTGTGTCTGTTTTCAAACCCTAATGATTATATCACATCATTTAATAATACTTAGTGGCTTGATATGTGATCAAAACACACAAATTATTGGTGTGAAACATTAAAGTAGGTAGGGCCTCTCTGAAACGAATGTGTTGAGTATACTTTTTGTTCTAACTTGAAGTTTGTCCATGGGAAAGATAAAGAGCCTAAGATTCTACGAACTTCCTTTTGATGGATCTCTTCTAGGAAAAAAAAAAAGAAAAGGAGTTTTTCTTTATTATGGATATTCTGTTTCAGTGTCAAACAAAGTAAATGGTACGAAACAGCAAGAGAGAATTGGCTATTTCTAGTTATATAGTTGAAATCATTACTTTTGGATATCAGCTTGATCACATCAATAGTTTGATTACTGGACTAAACGGCCTCTAGTTATTTGATTTTTGGGTCATTTATTGATTGAATATGGGCATGTTGAGGAACCACAATGCAAAAGTGAATCTGAATGAATGCGAACATCTTACTCAAACCATTTATGTTGATTGGGCTACGTATGCTGGATTTTTTAATGATTAATATGATGTTTTACAGTTTATTTTGCTGCTTGACACTATAAGGGTTTGATAAATTTATGCTGATTGCATCTTTTAAGTTCAAAAGGTACAGATTATGTATTATAATTTATATCATATGGTGCCTCAGTTGACTTGCATTTTAGTTGAAAATACTCACTTCTAATGACAACATTTAATATAAAGTGAGCTAAAAGGGGGGGTATAAATTGACTGTGACCAAATGATTTTATGAATCATCCATAAATTTAATGATTAATATCTAGAATGAGTATCCTAAATTTTTAAAATAAAAAATTTCATAGATGGTTTAACTCTTAGGATATTGCATCATGTGCTTTACCCAACTTGCGTTTAAAGCTGCATATTCATTTTCAAGAAATTTATTTGGTTTGTGTCCTGTGAAACAGATAACATGGAGGAGTTGATTGTTCAAGATGCCACTTAGCTTGGTTCGGTTGTACACTTTCCGTTTACACTTTTATATTGTACTGTTTATCATTTGATTGGGCGGATTGATTGCATATTATATTTTAGTTTGAGTTAAGCTTTCATTGATGGCATTTTACTTCTAGGTTCTAGTTTCGTGTGCATTCTTTATTTTATGTTATAGGTAAAACAGTTAGATATTTTCACACCAAAAAAAAGCTGACAAAAAATATGTTTTGGATGTAAGAATTGCAAGTATGAGGTAATCTTTGGTTTGGATGCATTCTTGAATTGATAGGTGATTAATTGTGTGTTAAGTAGAAAAGCTACATGGCAATTGTTTTTGGCCTAAGGTGAATCCTGAGAAGGTAGTCATGACCTAGTGAGATTTTTGGGCCTATTCATATTCATTTCATGTGTGTACCACCTATCTCTTCCTTACTCTAGAACTTGGCTTGCATCTTGTTTGAGACCACATATTTGCATTTGCTAGACATAGAAATGAGAAAGACATTCATTTTGTTCATAGCTAGATCCAAATAGCCTACCTTAATGCATTACTACGCCTATTGCTTAACCACTTTGAGCCTTAAATTATCTTTTCTTTCAGATCCCATAGCCAAGAAAAGATTTAATAAATATTCCTAGCATGTTGAGATACTTTAGATTGTTGAGAGTCTTACATTTATATATCAGACAGATAGGAATGCATATTTATGTTTTACGGCCTATTTGCCTCGGTTGCATTTGATTGATTGGGAACTATGTATAGTCAAGGAGAAAAGAAAGAAGGAAAAAAGAAGAAAAAAGGAAGAAAAGAAAGAAAAAAAGGGTCTAGGAAAAAAAGAAGAAGAAAAAACATCAAAAAAGGCAAAGGAAAAAAAAAGAAGTTGAAAAAGACTCGGAAAAGGAAAAAAGAAGTAAAAAAAATTGAAAAAGCAAAAAGTCAAAAAAAAAAAGGAAGAAAAAAGAAAAGAAAAAGAAAGGAAAGAAAGAAAGAAAAGGAAGAGAGATGATGCACATGTGGTTTATGCATATTTCCCTTTCATTCACCAAGGGGTTGCGAGTTCTAGGCCTCAAATTTATTGTATACATATCTGTTCTATCCCATGATTTCTTAAATGGCTCTTAATTTTCTAAAGTATCTACTTTTGGTTTTGATATCCTTTCTTTTGTTTCCCACTTGTTTCTTAACCAAGCTTACTTTACCACCCAATAAAAGTCCTTTTAATCTATATTTAGCATTTAATTGTTAGTGGTGGAGAACCTAGATAATAGCCAAGCTTATGGAAAGGGGATTAGATAAGGTGGATTTGAGTGTAAACACAAGCCTAGACACCTTGAGTGAGAGAGCTAAACACTTGCCATTGGTGAGAGACTATTAGCTTAGGTTCACCTTGTTAAACCTGTTGCCATGTTGCTTAGAAATTTGATTCATGTGAAGTCACTTTGATAGAAAAGATGTTGAATTACCTTGGTTTGCCTTTACTTTTGACTCTTACATTTGTTATAATTTTATAACAAAATGATGTCCTGGGTTAGTTTTGAAGCGGCCACTATTTTGAGATTTAGAAATTGCTCTTGACATTATCACCTACATTTGGACCTCGTACCACAATTGTGGTCAATGGAATTCTGGATTGAGAGTTTTTTGCTCAAGTGGAATCATAGAGTGATTTATAATGTGTTTATGCAATTATAATTTCTGAGGTTCCATTCTTTGTTTGGGCTTCACTAGTGGAGTTACAAGTTTTCTTTTTTCGAGAGGATAAGTTTACTAGGTAGAGTTTGATGTGTAGCCAGGTCAAAATGGGAGAGGAAATTTTCAGCGTTTCATTTCGGGAAGCTGTCTTGTGCTTATGTTTATTGTTCAGGATTAAGATCAATAAGCTGACATTCTATTCCTTTTCTTTCATGAACTCAAGGAAAAAAGTTATAATTGTTGCATTTTCAGATGTCTTCCTGGGCCAGATGTTATGCTAGTGTTGGATATTGCATATATGGTCTATCTAAAATTTGAAGAATATCCAAGTGCACTTCAGATTGCATTGTATTTGGATAACCTGCAGGTGTGACATTGCTGTGATTTATTTTTCGTCTTTTGAAAGTCTTCTGACTCTGAAATTAGTGATTATACCTTTTTTAATTGCACATTGTTCATCTGCAATACACTAGTCTAAATGAACTAAATCTTGTAGTACAGGACAGATAATTTTCAGCCCTTTATTTTTTTATATTTTGTAGTTTAAAACTAACAATTTGATGCATCATTGACAATTTTATAGGTTTTTACTTTTTACTTTTGCATAAGAAGTAATTTTGTTAGATACCTACTCGACATGTAAGCCCTGAATTTTCTGTTAATACATATTCCCTATGCACATTCCATGCGGACTACCTCTTTGAACATGTTCTGTTTTTATGATGATATTTGCTTCATGCATTGATTGTTGTAAGTTAATAATTTACGGTGGTTTTGCCAAAACCTAAAGAAAACCTGGACTTATTTCCTGTCATGGATAATATTTACTGTAGGTTACTATTGCATTTATCCACTTACTAATTAAGACGTGTGCTTTATATGGTTAGACCCTTATTTCTTTATAAAAGTTGGAAGTTCAATTGCTGTGGTGCATAAAACTGCATAAGAAAGGGAGAATTACAATCAAGTCCCAAAAGAAGAGAAATAATTATCAAAAGGTCCCAATAACAACTTAAGTAGCCTATAATGACAAGTTCTAGAGTGAAGAATAACAACCTCTGGGACTTGTTTTGTAATTCTTTTCCTTTCTTAGGACTTTATGGTAATTCTCCCTTAGAAATATGTTCTCACTAGATTTAAGATTGTGTTTTTGTGTGTGTGGGGGGTGTGGGTGTGTTTTTTTTTTCTTTTTTTGTGTAAAGATATTTGATTTGTTGATCACTATTTCCATGTAGGGAGCTAGCTGAGGAGATGGTGGTTGATGATGATGATAGCTAGTGCTGTAGGATATCATAAATAACTCCAAGTTAAGTGAAGGATATCTATCCCTTGCTTGTGATGTGGAAGTAATGGAGCCTAAATTCCCTAAAGACGTGTACAAGTTGTGGATTGTGGTGATATTTCCCCTTTTTTTTTTTTTGAATAAGATTGGACTTTAAATGACTCTTTGTGCTGGCTATTTTTTTTAAATTACTTTTCTGAAAAGTTCCCTTCCTCAGATAGCCATAATTGCTTTTATTTATAATAATTGATGATTGATAATAGTATTTTTATAAATATTTTCGTATTGTTCTTCTCTATACTGAGCAACAATAGCTAATGAGGCAACTACTGGTATGAAATCTTTGTCGGACAGTATTTCAATTTGAAATTGTGCTCAAAATTTTCATGTATAATGAAGAAATGCTCATTACTGTGCTATTGTTGTCGAGTTTTCATTTTCTTGGATTGTTTTCAATCTCATAATTTACTGTTTTTCCTCCCATAGGCACATTTGCTTGATGGTTGAGCTAGTGCTGGTGCTAGTATTGCTTCAGCTAGATAGAACCTGGCTGCTACTTTTGTTAATGCTTCTGTAAATACTAGGCTTGGTCAGGTATGTGTTCTTAGTTGTAGGGTTGCATGTGTGTGTGAGGAAAGTTTTAGGGTCACTAATTTGTTCCGATGCCTTTTGTCCTTTTTTTCTTTTTTGTGCAGGATAAGTTGATGACTACTGCATCAGACTCCTCTGGTGGGTCGTCAGGAAATTGGCTTTTAAAAAATGAGGAACATGGGAAGACTAGTGCAGCGATAAGTCTAGTATGCATTCTATTACTTAGTTATCATTTTGCCTTATGGACTTTAATCCATATCATCTTGATCGCTTCTTGCTATCACCATATGTTGTTCCTCACTCACTCAAATTGCCATTTTTGACCTTTCAAGTTTTCTTACATCTATCATTTGGAAGAAAACCAAAAGATACATGTATTGCTTTGTTGTAAATGTTTCTAAATGGCATTGTTCTACTCCTCTCCTCACAGGACTGCCCTTGCTTGACTAGTTACCATGTCGCATGCATGCCTTGACATGAAAGCCCTTGTCTTGGGAAAATATCACTATGTTCTGTACTTCCTCGTTTTAGCAATGCAGGTTTGTTTTCATGTTGAGTCATGTATCCTTCGTCTAGTCATATGTTGAGACTCCGGTTTAAGCTTTTATTTTTGTGGCAACAACCAAGGATGTTACTTTTTTTTTTGGGGGGTTTCATTGGTCACACTTATTTTTAGGTGGCACAAGATGAAAGATCTTGCGAAGCAAATTAGAAGGGAGATGTATTTTAGCCCTATAGTCCATGATAAATTGAGAAGTTTCTATTTCCAAAAGCAGATGCCTTTTAACAAACTCAAGGTATCATCATCAACCATGCAATTTTGAGTTGACATGTCCTGTGAACTATGAACCTTTAAAGCAAGGGACGACCCATTTCATTAGTCCTTGACTTGTTTTGTGCTATTTCTATTGATTTATTGTTTATAATCTAATTCATTTTGTACAATGGATTGTTGTAGGAGAGGTTTAAGAAAGAACATGAAGAGAAAGAACTCCTCATCGAGATTTCTACATCTGCAACTGAATTAGAATTGCTGAATTTTTCATTGGTTTTAGTCATATCTGAGTTCTAGTCACTGAAACTTGTTGAAACTTGCTAACACCAAACTTCCTTGACTCACATTTCATTCATACTCTCAGTAATTTTTGTGCATGTGCCTAAACTAGTCTCATTAATTTTTGTGTCAGCTTTGAGCTGCAAACTTTGTGCATGTGAGTAAGTTCTTAATAAGCTTATGGGAAATCCTCATCATTTTATAGTAGGTGACTGGTTAATACTAGTTTTGTGCATTATTTTGACCAATTTTAGCACCTGAGTGGGCAATTCCAGATGTTAATCAACTGTTCTACATTATAGGAATCTGTGAACAACATCTTGCGGAGCTGTGCATGCATTTTTGCCATCAAATTTAATGCACACCTGTTAGTCTTCCGCGAGTAAACTGAGAGTCCATAACTGTCTCTTGTTGCTTCTTCGTGCATTGATATACGATGAAGCAAGTGCCTTGTTGATTTCTCACAATCTTGACCGTGCACTACTAGAAAACATTCAATTACTGCATCTCAAGTACCCATAGAGCCATCATGTTTGTGCTGCCGCTCTATTGGGCATCTTGGAAGGGATTACCCTCTTAGACATAGGAATATGACTTCAACCATGGATAGCCATAGAAAGGCTCTGAAGGAAATCCATGATCAAAAGATGGCAAGATTGCAAAGATTACACAATCAAGTGGTAATATTTGGGAATTCAGAAGCACTAGAAAGGGACGAAACAGAAATTAAAGCTTTCATGGGTGGCACACTTGGGGCTCTATGGCCTTAAGACCCGCCTGAAGAATAAGAAGGGGATATGAAAATGGCTCCAACAAACACTCTACATTCCCACACTTAATGCACGCTCACAAGTCAGGGATAAAGAGCTGTCCTCTTTTGCTGGATGAAAATTCATTTGATTCCTCTTCTTCATCCCCATCTTCTTCTTGTGTTGGCAAAGATGATATATTATGCTCCAGTGACTCCACATTGTCTAGCATACTTTGCAAATAGCATACGCAAGAGCATAACAAAGTTTGTGATGCTAATGTTTTTATTTCTCTTCTTAATGGCCTTGACAAGCTTAAGAAAGCTTGTTGTGATGCTTTGTTAGGTTTCAAGAGCACAATTAATGAGGAAACCAAGGTTCATTCTAAAGACAAGCTTGAGGTGAGGGTGTCCAAACTTCAACACTTGAACTCCCACATCACGAATCGTAAGAGGACACAAGTGCAACACCTCCATTAGAGCTTCCATGTGCTAAATCCGAAAGCTACCAATTAAGTTGCACCAAGGAAATGTAGAGCTCCAAATCTGATATGCTATCATCAAGGAGGACTTTAGGGTCATTTGAGCCACAAAAATTCATTTCTGTTGAGACACTCCCCCTTCACTTGAACTAGAACCCCCACACCCTAAATTGGATTTTGTTTTTTCTTTTTCTTTTTTTTCAATGCATGATTATCTTAGGGTTATGACTCTTGCTAATGGGTGTCATGTTGATTTTATTGTTTTCTCTAGATATTTGGAGGTTCCCATGCCTTATTTATTTCAATTTCATTTTGAACCTTCTAATATGATTCTTGCACCTCGCAGAAATTTGTTTGGAGGGATCTTCCAAAGAACTAATTCCCACCACCAATGAAGAATAATTAAGGTGAAAAGGTCAAAATAAAGCACTGCATGTTTCTCAACAAAGATGAGAACTGCTTCAAAAGCTTAAAAATATTTCAATTACAAGATTGTCCCTTCATCTCTTGCTCTCTCCACTAGTTACAATGCTTATTTGATTGCTATATAAACATGATTGATTTAAGAACAAAGGGACCAAACGAGAAGTAAAAGGTAGATTTGCTTTATTCTTTGTTGTTAAGGTAGGCAGGTCATTATAGTTCCTTATCACATCCCCTGCTACATATTTGAGCTTGCATGTTTTAATATTAGTCTAAGCTTGCATCAAGAGCAATGCAAGGGGTAAGTGTGAGGATGAAGTTGTTGGTTATGCTATGTTCTGATGGTCTTAGCATTGTCTTTTTGGCCTTATTCTTGCTGGTTCTTGCTGTTACTTGATGTTTTTGCTGCTGTCAATGTTTTGCTGAAGAACTAGGCTTGTTTTAATTTGATTTTTTAGTCTATTTTTTAGGAAAAAAATTGCAGCAAGCCTTTTTGAATGCATAGAGCATGTTTTAAGCGTTATTGTTTTAAGCATTTGAGATCAATTGTGGTGGGAAATTTGCTTCATGAAATGAAATACCGTGGTGCATTGAAGTTGAGAATGTTGTACTCTTTGGTGAATGAAAGCATAGCCTTGATGGAAGCAACTTTGAGACTAATTGCTCATTTCTAGTGTGTGCTTTCAATTGTTTCAACAAGCTCTCTAGAACTTAGCTCTTAAATGAGTTATCTCTTGCTTACCCCTTTGAACTTGCTAGTTAATACATCCATTTCATTATTCATTCATTATAAACCTCTCTCTTGCAAGAACGCATTATTTGCTTCTTTTTGGAATTCATTAGCATTTTAATGGTTTGAATTGATGAACTGCTTTTGAGTATTGGTGCGTGTTGGCATGATTGAGTTATGGATGTTTAAGCTAGGGTGTGAGAGGGTGAAAACAAAGGGTTTATTTATATTTATATATATATAGAGAGAGAGAGAGAAGAAAAATAAAGAATAAACAAAGAATGGTCAAAAGGAATAACCACCTTTCAATTAAACATTGTTAAAGTTCATGAATTATAAATGTGCTTGATTTCATTCCTCGCTTCTCATTGTATTCTCTCTCTGTCTACCCTTATAATCCATCCAAGCCCTCTTGATTCTTGAATGCTTATGTATTTGAGTGATAGAGAAGTAGAGCTGTTATGAGCAGATCACAGATGGTAGGGCATATGAGCAAGTGAAATTGAGTTGTTACAGTGATCACAGATGGTTGGGCATCTGAGCAAGTGAAATTGAGTGAAATCATCCCAGACATTAAGAGAGCTAAGTTATTATATCGTTGGTGCCTTAGCATTAGTAGAGCTAAATGTTTGATGCATTTTTCGCATCTCACATCAGACCTCTGGAATTTTTCAATCCACATACAGAATTCCTCAGGATAACTTTTCGTCTTTTTGGACATGAGGGTTCCGAACTGAGCTTCTATTAATGATTTTTGTGCCTCTACGATGGGGGTTGCAAGTACAACACACACACACACACACACACACACACAAAACAATCGTTTCCACTGATTCTTTATGGATTGTTGGGGGTGTTGAATAGTTGGCCGTGTGGGCAGGCGGATTTGTCCTTTTGACTCCTTGTTGAATGCTTGTTTTAGAAGTATGTGTGCAAATTTTGTCACTTGATAGTCTTAAAAGTAAATTTTGTAATGTGTTGCCATTGTGCAAATTGTAGTGTCGTGGCACAATCATAATTTGAATTTGAGATTAGTAACTATTGGTTAAGCATGTTAGTTTTCTTATCACAAAAGCATTGTTATTTTTTTATGGTTGTTGAATTTTTGTAGTTTTTACCACTAGTTTGAATTTTGCATCTTTATTATTTGAGTTTGGATTTGGATAAGTCATTCACTCATTTATTTTCTTGTTAACTAAATTGTTAGTTTGAATTAATTAATTTCATGGTTAGATTTAAATAAATAAATAGTTCACTAGATTTTTGTTATATGTATTTTGTAATTAATTGCTTAGATTAAATTTTACATATTTGGATTTATTTATGGACTTATTATTACAGTAGCATTTTAAAAGATATTGTTTGCTCATAAAATTTCAGTGGAATTATTCAATGCTCTAGTTTTGAATTTCGATTTTGCGTATATGTAATGATCTGTTTTTATTTGTTTAAATTTACATCATTTGAAACCTTCGATCTACTGAACAAGATTATATTTTTAACTATTTTATGAAAACATATTTAATTGAAAAAAGCTTGAATGCTGGATGTCAGGACCTGTCCTGGATGTGCTGGACCAGTCCTGGATGTCAGAACTTTGTCAAATCGGACTAGCCCAAACCTTGCCAAACAATGCCCAACCATACCCATACTTGCCTGAATTTTGTTCAAGCTTGCATACTAGCACCTTGCCAACACGTGTTCGAACCTTGTTTGCGCTTGTCACTTGCCCACAGACCTTGTCCAAACTTGCTAAACCTTGCTAGTCCAAGCTTGCCAGCATATATGCTAACACTTGCCCGGACCATCCAAGCTTGCCAAATTGTACAAACTGCCCACTTTTTACCTACTTTTTACCTGGATCTTGTCCAAACTTGCCAAATCATATGAGCACCTTACCTGGACCTTGTCTAAACTTTGCCTAGACCAAGCTTGAGCACCCTACTCACATTTTCCCGAACCTTATCCAAACTTGTCCAGGCTTACTACACTTTGCTCATTGCTCACACGCACCCACAACGTGCTAACGTGCCAAGTGCTAAGTGCTAAGTAGAGCCGGGAAAACGGGCCAAACCCATTGAGTTGAGCTGTTTAAACCCATTTAAGTTGAGGCCCGGGCTTGTATTTTGGAGTCTTGAAAGGGAAGTCGGGCTTAAGGGGGTAGCTTTGTAAGGTTAAAAAATAAACGAGCCAGCCTATTTAAGCCCGCCAACATTTTTTTAAAAATTTCTATATTTTTTCATAACCTAATATTTTACACATAACATACTCTTAGTTTTCACTTACCCCAGTCACTCACACAGCATTCATAGAAAAAAAAAAATTCACCATAGTTGTTAGTTGTTGGAAAAATAACCAAAAAAAAAGTGAAAATTGCAAAATTTAAAAATAGATGTATTCACAAAAATGTATTGTTATTTATAAGTTGTCAAAACCTGTTAAAATACTGTATGTGTAATTTTACGGTCTATGTCTAGAAACAAATTTAGAACTAGGGATGGACTCTTTTCTCTTTGTCGGTAGGACAAATAATTATTCTTTATGTATACTATGTTTGTTAGTTATTTTGTTAATTATATGTAATTAAACTAGATTATCTGCATTGTAACTATTTATTGAACTTAGTGCTTATTTAGTTGTTTATGTCCGTCCTTTATTTAGTTTGTTTATTCAATAGACTCTATTACAATGTTAAAGATGTTTAGATATGATGATGTTATGTTTATGACTTATTTTTATTTATATTTATACTTTTTATTAGTAATTTTATTGTTTTATTTTTATTTCTTCTTTGTCGGTAGGACAAATGATTATTCTTTATGTATACTGTGTTTGTTAGTTAAAATATTTGTTAATTATACTGAACTTAGTGCTTATTTAGTTGTTTATGTCCGTCCTTTATTTAGTTTATTCAATAGACTCTATTACAATGTTAAAGATGTTTAGATATGATGATGTTATGTTTGTTACTTATTTTTATTTATATTTATACCTTTTATTAGTAATTTTATTTTTTTATTTTTATTTCTTCTTTGTCGATAGGACAAATGATTATTCTTTATGTATGTTTGTTAGTTAAAATTTTTTGTTAATTATACTAAACTTAGTGCTTATTTAGTTGTTTATGTCCGTCCTTTATTTAGTTTGTTTATTCAATAGACTCTATTACAAGGTGAAAGATGTTTAGATATGATGATGTTATGTTTGTGACTTATTTTTATTTATATTTATACCTTTTATTAGTAATTTTATTGTTTTATTTTTATTATTTTGATAAAATACACACAAAAAATAAAAAAAATTACATTTTAGTTAAACGGGCCGGCCTAAGCCCGTCATCTTGCCAGCCGGCCTGTTTAAGCCCAAGCCCGTGATGGGCCAGCCTGTTTTCCCAGTACTAATATACACGAGGAGTGCCCCCTATAATACTTTTTCTGGAAAACTTTCAAGTTTTATGAATGAGGATACTTTTTCACGAAACAATATACTTTTTTCTAGGTTAACCTCACCCATATTTTTTCAAATTTCTCCCTCCCAAAATCAGGGTGGATGTACAAGACCTTCCTAAGACTTGCCCACACTTGCACCAACCTTATCCAAACCTTGTTAGGACTTGCGCACGCTTACTTCAATCTCACCCGGACCATACCAAGGCTTTGCCCCTTATAAAAGATTTTTGGAAAATTTTCAAGTTCCACGAATGGAGATTTTTTTTTTTCAGGCTTGCCTCATCCATGTTTTTTCAAATTTCTCCTCCCCAAAATTAGGGTGGACTTGCAAGACATTCCCAGGACTTGCCCGCGCTTTGCTCAGACCGTGCCAGGACTTGCCCAGACCATGCCAAGTTTTGCTACACCTTAGGTTGCCCCCTATAGTATATTTATGGAAAATTTTCAAGTTTCATACCAGGACTTGCGCAGATACTTTTTTTTGGGGCTAACCTCACCCATATTTTTCTAAATTTTATCCCCGAAAATCATGATGGACTTGTAGGATCTTCCAAGGATTTGCCTGAACCATACCAAGACTTGGCCAAACTTGCAGCAACCTTGCCTAGACTTGCCAACACCTTAGGGGGTCCCCTCTATAGTAGATTTTGGGAAATTTTTTAAGTTTCACATATGGGGATACTTTTTTGTGAAATGACACACTTTTCTCACAACTAGCCTCACCTATGTTTTCCCAAATTTCACCCCTTGAAAATCAGGATAGACATACAGGATCTTTTTAGGACTTGCCCAAGCTTTGCCTAGACTGTGCCAGGACTTGCCACACTTACACCGAGCACTTTGCCTACACTTGCTCAGACCACACCAGACCCTCCTAAGACTTGCTCGGAAAAGGGTTGGACTACGGCCCGGAGCTCTTCCCATACTTAGCATAATTTCCAAGTTCTTTAGTCAAGGAATGTAACCTCAAGCCCGCTTCATTATATTTTTTAGAGGAATACGAGGAAAGTATAGTAAGTATGTGAATGTGAGGTAAGTATTCTAGACTATGTTTGTATTTTGGATAATTTGGATTAAGTTACTGTAATTTTGAATTGACTTATATATATTTACAACTTATTAAAAATACAAGCTTCTTCACATATCACAGGTTAGGCCAGGTCTAATTACAAGCCAGGCCCAGGCCAAATAAAAAGGCTTTTTACAAGCCACAGGCCAGGCTCAGGCCAACAAGACTCATTACAAGTGTGGCCTGTTAAGGGTGAGGCCTGGCCTGTTTTCACCTCTAGCTGTCACTTCATCTACTCTATTTTTATTCTCTTCTCATTTCTTTCTTTTTTTTTTACCTATGAACTTTCTTTATTTCCATAGTTCTTGCATTGGCCCAACTTATGCTTATCCAGTTTGGTTTCCACTAGTTCGGAACAATCTTGGTTTAGACAATGTACCAAACCAGACAAGTGGCTCCGGTTTCTTGAACAAGCCGGTCAAACCATGTTTAACCTTAAAAAAATAAAAAAAGTTATCCACATAAATAACTAATGAAGCAAACTGGATCAGTAAGTAAACCATATGATTTAAATAACATAATCTTCTTAAATTCTATTTCAACTTAAACTCTGCATTAAGGGGATGTCAAGAGGCAAAAAAAAAATCACGTCCTATTAAAAAGTCATTAAGGGGGTGTTTGGGTAAAAAATTTTACATGTGATTGCCGAAGTTTGTTTGTGGAATTCCTCGCCACTCTTCCATCTTTTCCTTCTCTGCTTCTCTGCACAAGAGAGTGTTTCTACTCTTTTTTTAACAAAATGTTGAGCATAGAATACAACATATCCGAAATGGAAGAAAGGTGAAAAGCCACTTGAATGGTGAAATTAGAGAAGCGTACAAAAGGCAGGTGATGTCTTGCACGGTGACTAAATATTTTAAGACCGACAGTCACAATTCACAGGTTTCTCTCCATGTTTTCTCTTCTATTTCTTACTCTCTTTAAAGATTTCTTCCTTATGCCTTAGATCTGGATCTCTGAAATCATCTTCCCTCTTACATTTCCCCTCCCCTTCTTTAACTTGGACCTCCCCCCGACAAATGGTTTAAAACATAACCGTTAACTTGGCTAACCAACGACGAGGTTAACTTGACTAACCCAATGAGTTTAGGTCCAGTTTTGAATACCATAGTTTTTTGGATTCTGTGATGAGTTAAATTTCTTTCCTTTTTTTTGACTAAAAAAAGAAGGAATGGGCCGAGAGAAATGAAAGAAGGGGAGGTAACTGAAAAAAAAAGAAGAAAAGTTAAAAGTGGAGGAATGAAAGCAAAGAAGTTGAAAAAAATAAAAACCTTAATAATATATATAGTCTGTGTTTATTAGGAGTTGTGTCTCCGTCACATCTATGTATTGTGTAATATGAAGTTTATAATTTTTTGTTCTTCAAATTGGAAAAAAGTTATAAATAAATGAATAAATAATTGAGGGAGCAATTTAAAATTTGAGGGTTTAATAATTAAAATTTGTATTATCCCTATAAATAATAATATGTAATCCAAATATTTAAGAGAAAAAGAAAAAAAATGGCACTTTAACTTCAAAATCTCAAAAACGTCCAGCCAATTTGAGAAATCCCGTTTTGGTACCTTGAGATCAAATTGGGATTATTTTGTTAAACGAAAAGACTACACTGCCCTCACCATATACAAAACGTGGGCACCACATTAAGCTGCACACCGAAGGAAGATAGGCAGGAAGGAAAAGAGAGAAACGTGCACAATTCCAGCTGCTCAAAGGTGACGAGAAGGTGGTGGTTCGAAAGGATAAGTTTTTTTTTGAAATCATATGACTGTTTCATCCTCCATGCATGATTGTTGCGGTTTGTTTTCTTCATTTTGGTGGTCCTGCGTTCTGTATGAGGCGTTGAGGGTTCAGAGGAGGTAAGGGGCGGCATTACGTAAGGCGTACGTTCTTCATATTGGGGTGTTAGTTTTTCCTTTTTTAGGTGTGAGAATGGTCAGCAATCTGAACAAATGAGTTGATTAGTGTTAGATAAGGTTAGGGTTCTGGGCAAGTTAGTTTTGTCAGTTTAAGAGGGAGACGATGCTGCAGCAATCGTAAGTTGATTCATCTTGGGCTATTGGTTGTTGTTTTTAACTTGTGGGAATGGTTAGATATTGGAACGTATGAGTCGGTTAGTAAGGGATAGATAGAGTTAGCTTAGTATGGGACTGTGTTTATAAAGATACGTTTTTGGGGATAGCAGATGGTAGCTGAGGGAAATTGGAAGAAGGGCTGCGATGATCACGTATATAAGTTGGCTGAATATCCATAGTAATGACGTTATGAAGGGTGTTGTTAATAGGTAAAGTGGAGTTGTGAAATGATATATTGAAATTGTTAACTTTGAAAGTGACTGTGTTGGATTTATGAAATATCTTTTTTACAGAGATGACATTGTGATGAAATATTTTCCTTATTTGTTGCAGGGTATAATGCAAAATGAGTTGCAATATTGGGTCAACATATTCAAAGACACTTGCATTGATTTTTCATCTTGGTGGAAACTTTGTTAATAATGTTGAAGGTGAAATGAGATACAATGGTGGGAGTGTGAGAATTAAAACGATAAAACAGGGGATAAGACATGAAGAATTGAGGTTAATGATATTGCAATGATTTGATATAGATGTTAATATTTGTGACATGAAATATACAATAAGTTTCGATGATAAGGCATTAGTAGATTTGGTTGATGATAGTGAAGTTGATAATCTTTTTCAGTATAATGACACTAGTGCACATGTGTATCTAACATCGAAGGAGAGTACATCGAAAGTAATGGATGATCCACAAATGTGAGACATGTTTTTTTATGGTTATTGCAGTTGTTATTTGTTATATTGTTGTTGTGAATTTTCTAACAAAAGTTGTAATTATGCATGCAGCATTGACAACTACTTGGGACTATCACAACAAATGTGTTTTTTTGTCAAGTAGAGAGAATAATATGGACAGAATAGTTTGTGACAAAAATGGGGGTGACTGTGTAAGAGAAGGCGGTGGGGGATGTCATGTGAGGTTAGTAAGTACAATAGAGATTGCACCAGCACCAATGCCCGAGATGAATGCTGTGAAGTGGAAGGAATTGTTATTAAGAAAGAAACAAACTTTTGCAAATGCCACAGAATTCAGAAAGGCTACTATAAGTTTAGTATTGAAAAAAACTTCGAGTACAAATATGTTAAAAATTGTGAGGAATGTGTGCATGTGAAATGCAATATTGAAGGTTGTCCTTGGCGGATAATAGCAAGAGTAGCTGTGAAGAGAAGTCCTTTTCTCGTTGTAACTCAACTCAGCAATGAACATGTGCATAATGCCCAAGAGATTATGCAAGTTACACATGGTGGAAGAACAACTTTGACATCATCAATTATCATTGAGGAGGTAAGGGATCACACAGAAAAGCATTCAAATGAAATAAGGAGGACATTGGCAAGGGATTACGGTGTGAAGTTGACATATAAGCAAGCATATAGGGCTAAGGAAAAAGCACTAGAGGAAATACAAGGGAGGCCTGAACAGTCATACATGTTGATATCATGGATATGTTAACGATTGAAGGAAACTAATGAGAAGACGGTAGCTGAATGGGTAGCAACTGTTAACAACATATTTGAGCGTGTTTTCATAGCATATGGTTGTTGTATAGAGAGTTTTTTGTCTGAGGCAAGACATATACTGTACATAGATGGAACACATTTGAGTGGACCATATAGGGGAACACTGCTATCAGCCTCAGCATATGATGCGGATAATGAATTGTTACCATTCGCATATGCTATTATGAAAGGAGAGACTTATGAAGAGTGGGCATGGTTCTTAAACATGATAAAACAGATAGTTAATGCAATCCAATTAACTATTGTGTTAGATCGTCACAATGCAATAATAGGAGCTGTTGGAGCAATATTTGGAGGTGACAGTCATGCATACTGTTATAGGCACGTGAAGGAAAATTTCAGCTCTAAAATGAATAAATTATATAGAGGTAGGAGGAGAACTAGTGGTATTAGTAAGGAAGTTGGATTAAAATTGCTTGATGACATTGCATATGCGAGGGTTAACGTTGAGTTTGATAAGGCAATGACAAGGATAGGAAATTTCAATCCTAATTTACTTCAATGGCTTAACAATCATGGTGATGTTCATAAGTGGACAATGAGCAAGTTTTCATATAAATGGTAGGATAACATAACAACGAACATTGCTGAGTCATTCAATACTTGGATTGTAAAGGAAAGGAAGCATAATGTTGTCCAACTTATTCATAAACATCGTGAGAAGGTTGCAAGGAGATGTTCGCAGCAAGTGTGGCAATGAGGAACTGGAGAAATGGTATGGGTCTAAACATTGATGGAAAAGTGATGGAAAATGTGGCTAGATCAATTCATATGCATGGTGAACCTTATGGAGATGGTAGGGTCTGTGTACATACTTCGCGTGGAGCCTTATATGTCAATATTCAGTCACATGAATGCACTTGTGCTGCAAGGGAAATGACAGAGATTCCGTATCCACACGCTTGTGCTGCAATAAGGGTGGTTCATGCAAATATGTATGATTTTATGGAGGACTGTTATAAAATAACATCCCAAGAGAAGATTTATGGGAACACCATGATTCCAGTAGTGAAATTGACAAACCTAATCTTAATGATTATATGCTGGAAAATATAAGAAATCAAGTGTGGCTCTATCCACCTACAACTAGTAGACCTTCGGGAAGGCCAAGAATTAGGAGGTGGGAATCCCAATTCCAAAACAGGAAGATTTACCACTGTGGATGGTGTCATGAAGCTGGGTATAGTAAAAGAACATGCACAAATCTAAACCCAAGTTAAAATTGGTGGTCCACATGTGGGTTTATTTTGTAAAGGTCATTTTTTGTTGTGGCTTGTAAATATTTTGCAACTCTTCATATTTTTTTGGATGAAAGGTTGTGCCATGTGATAAGTCCACATAGTAGGTCAGACATAGTCAGTGAAATGTGTATTTTGATGTCAGTGACAAGAAAACATTAAGTGAGGATGAAATATTAACGTTAACTTATCACTGATTGTAAGTACTGTCACGAAGGATCTGGTTTTAGGAAAATACCTTTACTGAAGTTGTTATTTCCTTTAACTGTGTTGTTAACCATGACAAAAGTTACAAGACGAGTCTCCTTATTATTCATGTTTGATATTGTTGCCTTATGTTTTATGTTTTTAAGTATGATCTTCGTATGTACTAAGTTAAAAAAAATTGGTATTACTGATCATTTTCTTTTATGACAATTGTTAAACTTTTACACGAGTTGTTAAAAGGTTATTTAGGGATTGTTATATGGTTTACTGAAGTTGTAATATGGTGGGTTTAGTCATAATTGGAAATACTGTTGTGAACGCATATTGAAGTGGGTTTAGTCTGTAAACACGTTTCTAACAAGGGTGTAAGCACACTTGTAAACCAGGTGGTTAATAGGTATACCTGAGTTGTGATAACCTTATACTCAAGCTGTTAAAATAAGACAATTTAGGATAATTGCGGCAGAAGATTTTATTATAATATTGAGACATAATCAGAATAGAATAAATAATCAGGAACCAAAAATTCTTGACCACGAAACCATTTCATTATCCTTCTAATGATAATAACATCATTTATAATATGAATAACAACATTTATAATTAAATTCACTACTCCGGTCATGCTTATTAACAACTTTCACCATCTCTTTTAGGAAAACTAAACAAATAATAAAATGTGTTGACAAAATAATATACAAATACACCTAAAGAACATCTTAATATGTTTACATTAACATTCAAACTTTACTACATGTGTAATGGAATTAACTACTGAAATGACAATGTTTACCAAAAACCAATACGCCTATGACAAAAGCTACATAACTTATATTCAAATAAAAAGTTAATATTAAGATTAAACCACAACCTAATGTTTCCTTGTTACTCAAAATCACAACTTAATGTTTCCTTGTTATTCAGATTATAAAACATATCCTATTCAGTTAACATTATTTACAAAAAAGATAGCTTAGATATCAACCATTTTCTCAAAAAAAATAAGAATGGTTCAAAAGTTATTTCATTCACACTAAAAAATTACCCCTCAATGTTAGACTCAATATTAGATGTCATCAAAGCTTATTAACTTATAACAAAGAAGCATAAATCAATATTTTAGTTTCTCAATAATCAATTTCATTTACCTTTCGAAACACTCAAAAAACACACCCACTTACTCCATTAACAACTTAAATATAGGATTTTATAATTTCACTAATGAATTTAACAACACTAATCACCTCATGCCTATTGTTTGCCACCATCTTTTCATTTCTGATGTGTCACTCTCTCATTTGATCAAATTTTTCGTCTAAACCTTCTACACTCACAAGCCCATTCCCATTCGAGTGTGCAACAGCAAAACGAGTTAAGAAATCAGGTTTACAAAACGGTGATAGTTGGAGGAGTATGATACTAGCATTTTAACAGAAAAAACTGCTTATCTTTTTTCCTTTTTCCAGATTTTGACTCTTACTCCAGCTTCATCTGACTCTCTTTTCTGGTATATTACGTGTTTTCTTTCAGTTCATGTCTTCAGAGAAGTTCAGGAATATTTTAGTCTTTCTACCGAATTATTAAAATTTCATATTGATATATCAGGCCTATTTAGTAGTTATTTATGTGTGTATTTTGTCATTTTAAATTTTAACAGTGATTCTGATCATTTTCCCTTAAAACTACTGTGCCATTTTGTCCCACGATTTTTTCTTTTTTAGCCGAAGAGGGGATTCAATGATCAAAAAGTTATGTACAGGGCGTTCAAATAAACTTGAGATACCGTAAACATAAAAAGCAATGTACAAAAAACCGGATCGGTCACTAAACCGGTGAAGACAATGGGTTAAGGGTTAATGGGTCAGATCGGGGTTGAACCAGATTTAAACCGGTTTTAATTAAAAATAAAATAATATTTACAAATTACCATATTAAATAATAAAAATATTACATACTACAAAAGAACTAATGCATTCATAGAAGAACGTGTCATATTAATATTTTATTTTTTTATGTAAAGGATCAGAGGAGGAGAGATCAGGGATCACGTGCTGCACTTTCAAAATAATAACAATTAAAAAACCTAAAATGATGCAAGACATGTCATAGGCTCATAGCTACAGATTAGCCATAATTGCTTCAGCCTTCCTCTTTTCTTGTTCCATGAGTTTATCTTCCCAATTCCGTGATTCATATTAGAAAACCACAACTTTTTTTCCTGAGTTTCATGCGCAGAGCCCGTTTTATTCTCCTGGGTGTATTGATAAGCATTTGCACGATCTGCCTGGTTCATCTTCTCTGATCTAGCCTTTTGTATAGCTACCCTTACCTCTGTCAATATCTTCTCTAGAGCAGTGGACCTGGTTTTTTCATCTAGCTTCTTCACGTTAAGTACCGAGGCATTTTTCTTGTTTGAACCAATATGGAACTTCTTCATCAACTTTTGCTTGGAGTACTTGATTCATGGCTTTCTAGCTGCGTAGATCTTCATCGGAGTACTTCTTTCTCCTTCTCAAACTTCCTTCTTTTCCTCCACTCTTTTTCTTTTCCGGTGACTCACTAACTCCCTTCCTTCTTTTTTGAGCTCTGCGTTTTTTTCTCCCCCCACAAAGTGAACCGGGTAACCCACCAAACCCAACGGTTACCTGGGTTTTGACCGAGTCGCACTGGTTTAACCGGTTCACCACCGGTTTAGATTCTTCCCGGTTCAAGAGGTGAACCAGACCGGGCAAATAGCCGGTTCACTGGTTTCCGGTTTGAACCGGCCGGTCCAGTCCGGTTTTTTGAACATTGATAAAAAGACAAAAAGAGGCCTGAATGCCTAGATTACAGAGTCACCTCAAGGCCACAAAAGCCTTCGGCTCTAAGAATGTGATGGCCTTGTTGTCCCATCATCCCATGCTCTTTCTGGCTTTCTGCACGCTGTTGTCCTTCTCTCTTCATTTTTTTCTCATCCTCATCCTCCCTTATTTGTACTTTATATATAATAGTCCCTCCGGCACCTAGTCTGCATAGTCTCATCCTCCCTCGACAGGTCTGGAGGCAGTATAATAGATACACAAACTAAAATTAAATAAATTAATTAATAATTTTTATATTTAATACTAAATTTTTTTAGTGTCTGTTTAGGAGGGTTTAAAAAATTCTTTATAAGTACGTTTCACATAAATCGAAATAAAACTCTTCTTATATATTTGTCTTATATTTTGTAAATTATTATTGAAAGGCTATTTATAAACTAGTTATAAATTGTTTCAGTCAGGCCTAATATCAGTAAGTTTGGAATGCTCTTTTGCTCAGAAAGTACGACAAAAAATTATTATATTTTCTTTCATTTTTTCTGTTTTTATTTTGTTTGTAATATTTTTGTAATTAAAGCTAAAAACTAAATTATAAATAATCAATTATATAATTTTTTCAAAAAATTAAAACAAAAAATAAATAAAATGAAAAATATACGAGCGGCTTCTCCTCTCTCCCCTGCTGCTCCGCTGCCCTTCAAGCGCACTGTAACGAAGGGAATTTGGACACGTTACAAAATTAGAATATATATGGGTTGAAAAAATTGGGACTCAAACAGTTCTTATATATATATATATATATATATATTCTTTTTATACCTAGATAGTAGTTAAGTTACCCGTGTATAATATAAAATCTATTTAATTAATTTGATTTGATTAAAAAAATTAGATAAGTTAGTTAATTATAAATATAATATGTTTTTTTTAAAATACTATAATCATCTTCCTTGATATCTTTCCTTCCTCACTTACTTAATTATAATTGAGTCAATATCTATACGGATAATCTAGAAAAACACTAATAAATATAATAAATAGGTTTTATATTTAGAACTAAAATTAACTTAATAATTAGGTCATATATGAAGGACTGTTTATTTGTTATACCTTAACATGCTAAAAAATAAAAGGAAAACCATATTGAAGGTACCTATACTTTCTCTCAATTTTTAATTTGGTACCTATATATTTTTTTTCCTTTAATTAAACATTTAATTTTATCTTTTTAGCAACATTAGCTCTTATAACTTTGTTCTATTGATATTTTTAGTCTCTACATAAGGATTAATGATGTTAATAGAGGAAAAATAAAGATTTAGTTAAGAACAAAAAAACACATAGGTACCAAATTGAAAATTAAAAAAAAGTATAGGTACCTCCAATATGATTTTCCCAAAAATAAATAAATAAAAGATAAAATGGATTAGGTTATCAAACTATTATTTTTTAAATTTTAATTAGTTCCATGTACTCGTACCTTTTCTCACTTTTTTTAAAACCTAGGTCTTCGTATCTAATTTGAATGTTTGAGATTTCATTGTTATCAGATCAGTTGAGAGCTACCAAGAAGGCGGCACAGTGTGAGGAAGAAGACGTGAAGTGATAAAAGCATCCGATGACGGTTGAAATCAACGGTTAAGTTCAATGCAATAATTAAATCAAAATAATATTAGCCCTGTTCTTAATATAAAACCTAAATCTTCTTTATCTTTTATATTTATAATTTTTTTTAAGGTAGTCATTCTAACAGTGATAATTTTAACCAATATATTTGATTAGTAAGGATATTTTAAAAAAGATGCCATGTATTTATTACAAATAACTAACTTAACTTCTTTTCTTAATCTCCTCAAATTAGTTAACTAGCTCTTATAATTAGGATCGGAAATAATATTATATATATGTATATAAAAATAAAACATTAAATTGTTAGTTAATTTAAAAAAAAAACAGTTAAATAATTAAATTTCAAGGTTTTAGAAGAAATTCAGCACATCCTGATCATAGTTAAAATAAAGCTAAAATATCATCTATGCTGATATACTTTTATCTTTATATCAATTATACATGTAAATCATGATTATAAAAATTAAAAAATATAATATAAGTACAGGTAAAAAGATAACGTGTGAAGCAATATAATTATATATAATTGATAATTAAGATTAATAAGTGATAGGATGTGGACGTATAAATGCTTTTGATGTCTGGAAAGATTCGAAAATCTCCATTATTTTTTAATTAAAAAACAAAACTAAAGAAATTCAAAGTGTGCAGTGTGCAGAAAGCAAACGGCAATTCAGAGTTCCAACCTATGTATTCTCTCTCTTTCATGTACGGATCCGGCTTCGGCTCTCTTTCATCGCACCTTCAGCTCCTTGAGTTTGAGCTCTCAGGTTTCCTAAACATCCAAAATAATTATTATTATTACAATAAAAGCCTTAAATATATATTTTTCTGATTTTAATATATAACTTAATTATTAAATTAATTTTAATTCTAAATATATTATCTATCTTTTATATTTATTAATTTTTTAAGGGAAAACCATATTGAAGGTACTTATACCTTCTTTCAATTTTTAATTTGGTACCTATGTGTTTTTTTCCCTTTAATTAAACATTTAATTTTATCTTTTTCCCTTTAATTAATTATTAAATTAATTTTTAGCAACATTAGCTCTTATAACTTTGTTCTATTGATAATTTTTAGTCTTTACATAAGGATTAATGATGTTAATAGAGGAAAAATAAAGATTTAGTTAAGAACAAAAAACACATAGGTACCAAATTGAAAATTAAAAAAAAGTATAAATACTTCCAATATGGTTTTTCCTTTTTTTAAATGACCCCTCTGAATATTCTATCAAATTATAACCAAGTAAAAAAGAGAAAACTGATATTAAAAAAAGAAGATTATGACATTTTAGGAAAAACATGACATGTTTCTTATAAGAGAGAGGATATTAAAGAAGATGATTATAATATTTTAAAACAAATATGTTATATTTTTTATAATTAACTAATTTACCTAATTTTCTTAATTTAATTAAATTAGTTAAATAAATTTTATATTAAAATACAAAAGAGTAACATGGAAGTCGCATTTAATTTTTAATTTTCATATATATAAAAGTAGAGTCCTATTTTTTTAACCCCAAAATACACACAAATATATGTAGTTCTACTTTGTAGGTAACGTGTGGCTGTGTTGTTTTCACAGTGGACGGTTTTCACACAACAATTGTCACTGAATTCCCATCCGCTTCAAGCAGCGGAGAGAAGCCATTCTCTCCAAATTTACGAGCTCGGCCTCCTGTGTAGCGCGTGAGACTTGACTCCCGAGTGCAAGAGATTTGTTAGAAAGAATGAAAAAAGAGGCATGGAAGGAACCAGATAAGAGAAAGAGGAGGTGAGAGAGGAAAGAGCGAGATATCTGTGAGATTTAGGTCTTGTACGTGTTGTCTTTTTCTAACCGGTCTTCTCCCACAAAATAGCATTAAATATTTAGATTACATATTACTCTTTCGGTCCTTAATATAAGATCCATTTAACTAGTTTGATTAGATTAAGGAAGTTAGGTAAATTAGTTAATTATAAGAAAAATGATACATTTTTTCTAAAACACCATAATCATTTTTCTTAATACCTTTTTTCCCTCTTCTACTTAATTATGGTTGAGGGAGTATTTATAGGGGTAATTTAAAGAAAATTGATCAATATGAGAAATGGGTCTTATATTTAGGACCAAAACTAACTTAAGAATTGAGTCCTATATTAAGGACCGGAGGAGTATTATTTATAGGGATAATACAAATTTTAATTATTAAACCCTCAAATTTTAAATTGCTCCCTCAATTATTTATTCATTTATTTATAACGTCTTTCAAATTTGAAAAATAAAAAATTATAAACTTCATATTACACCATACATAGATGCGACGGAGACACAGCTCCTAATAAACACAGACTATGTATATTATTAAGGTTTTTATTTTTTCAACTTCTCTGCCTCCATTCCTCCACTTTCATTTTTTTTTTCAGTTACCTCCTCCTCTTTCATTTCTCTCGGCCCATTCCTCTTTTTTTCAGTCAAAAGAATATATAAAGCTAAACGACCAGAGTTAGTGAGAGAATCTCTGAGGTGTGAGTGACACTTTCCATGATACCGAACGAGAACTAACCCAGGAAACATCCTCCTGATCGTCCAATGGATGGGAAGGAGGAGAATCCTGAGGAAAGTTCTGTGGTTCCGAGCACTTATGAGATAGTAAGAGACAGGGATCGTTCGCCTCAACCATCTTTGTCTAAGAAAGGAATGAGTTTGGAAAGAGAAGAAGAAAGTCGTGGTAAGTTGCAACGAACAGATGGAATTTTTTCTAGGGAAATTTCTCTGAAGCCTCAAGAAGAGGATTGGATAGAAGAAACCAATGAGGAAGCTAGACCCATGTCAAAAGAGACTGTAGGAAAATGGGCCAGTCCACCCTTGGTGGATTGGACCCGAGCCCAATGTCATTTGGGACTCCAGTGTTAATAGCAAAACTCATGGGTCTGTAACTGTAATTTTTGCCTTTTCATATATTTTTTCCAAAGGCGGGAACGGTTGGGTAGGAGGAGACGGTTTCTTTTTGAGAAAATAGAGAGTTACATAACTGATCAAGTGGGATTAGTTTTGTGCGGTGTTTTTTTTGCATTTTTTCCTCTCTCCATCAGACTCTCCCCTCCGGCTCTCCAAATCTCTCCCTCCGCTGCATTTGCTGTGTCTTCCAAATCTGACTCTGTCACCGTGATCAGACTTCCGCGTGGCAACCTGATTTTGTTGCAGACTCCAGGTATGCCCGAACTCCTTCATTGGTATCAGAGCCTGTTTTTTTTCCTTTCTGCTGCCTGAGTTCAACATCTGTGTCTTCGTTTTTTTTTTAAGTTGTTGTGTGCCTCACGGTTTGGCATTTCACACCACCTTAAGTGATTTGCTCTCAGATATTAAGCAAATCCTCTCTTTATATTCAGTATAGTAATTGTCTATGGTGTATTTAGATAATTTAGTATTATTTTTTCTGAGTTACTCATTGCTTCTATGGCTTCGGTTATCATAAATTTGTGTCTCCAACTATTGTATGTTACTATTCTGTATGGGAGATGATCGAAAACAATCAAAAACATCCGAAAAACGGTAAAGACGTAGGTTTGGAAGCATGAAACTCATAATTTAAGAGACCTGTTTTCGCACAGTGAAGGTTTTCGTTTTTGGGTGTCTGAAAAATGAAGGTTTTAGGTTCAAAAATTATCCCATTACGTAGAGTTTAGAAAAACGAAGAAAATGACACTAAGAACGCGAAGAACGGACGTCGGACAGAGGAGATATTGGGGAGAGAATATTCCGGGTCCGACGGACCCGACCCACGAAGGAATCCGGGTCGGTCAGACTCGGCTGGAGGTTGAAGACAACCTCTAGCTCCCAAACGATGTCGTTTTGACGTTGCCCAAAAAAAAAAGGGGGAGGCGACTGAGTCGGTTGGGCTGGCTTGGTCCGGATCCGGATAGGACTGGACCAAGCCCAACCTGTAAAAATAATTAAAAAAATAAAAAAAATAAAAATTTTAAATTATAATTAATTAAATTAATCTTTTTTTTGCTAGAATTGCCACGTGGCGCGTTCTGCCACGTGGCACACCTTTTCGACACGTGGACACCACCACCTGACAGGTGGTGGCACGTGGAGGCCGCCGGCACGGCGCGTGTCCTCGGCGGCCGGCTCCATGGCGACGCGTGACGTACACGCGCCGACAGCGAGAGTGGGCGAAGTTTTTTTATAAAATTTTTCGCTAATTCTTCCTTTTAGGGGAGCGTGTAGGCGGGTGAATGGTCCAATTGGGGTGTGGTTTGTCTCTAAAAATCCCTAAAATTAAGATCTTCATTTTAATATATAATTTGAAAATTTAGAGGCAATTTAGGATCTATTTATAAGTATTTTAGTGCGTTTTTTGGTGTTTTTATGTGGATAAAAATTTCAGAATATTCAAAATAATTTATATTATTTTGTTCTAGATGAGAATGGAGCAAGAGGCTTCTAGTAGCACTGAAAATACTGATCATGGTTCATTGGAATATTCATTCCTAGGTGATGGAATTCCAGAATATGAACCTGAGGATGAGGATCCTGAGGAGGATCCTGAAGAGGTTCCTCAAGAGGACCTAGAGGAGTTAGTGGATTCCAGACCTGAGTCAGAAACTATGTTCCCCACTGAACCCCTCCTCATCGAACCTCAATTAGTCTATAAAGATTCACGGGATCTCCCTAATGAAATTGAAGTTGAGGAAGGAGAAGAGGTGAACCAACCTTTGACCCCCGCATTAGCTATGAGTATAGCTGAGACAGATGCAGCAAAACTGACAAATATAAAAGGAATCAATGGCGTGCTCGCAAATTACATCCAATACATGACCGATAAGAAGAATACAGAATTCTACCTTAAAGTCATAATGGAGTATATAAGAGCAATAAGGGTTAGAGGTGGACCTAAAGGGAAACCCATAAGGAAGTCTTACTGGATTTGGGCCATAGAGCTAGTATCTTCTTTTATGAACAAAACACGCAAATTTAGAAGCCTAAGAAAAGCAATGCTTGATTACCTTTATATTCATATCAAATGATGCAATATTTGTATTCGCCTTAAATTTGTGGTTTCATGCATTGTAAACAGACTAAGTATGCTATTTCATTTAATGAAATTACTTGAATTATTGTTATATGATTATTTGTGAATATCATTTGTATGCCTTTTATAAGTGGGAGCTTTTAGAAGATAAGACTTCTAAAGGTTACATTTTTTTGAAGTGCTTATATAGTATTCTTGATAGAATATAATGATAATTGCTAGTATCTGTGTGATGGGAGGTACAAACGTATTCTCCTGATCATAGATCTTGTAATTTCATTATTTACTGATCGAGGATAATATAGGCACATTACATTGTATACTTCATAACTGAAATGTTCTTTGGTTTGGTTCTCTTTAAAGAGAATATAGATTAATGTGGGATAGATTTGTCACAGAACTAAGAATAGCAACCAAGAGCATAATTGCTGAATTGAACAACCTGATTTTGTTGTGTCTTCCAGATCCGACTCTGTCACCGTGATCGGACCTCTGCGTGGCAACCTGATTTTGTTGCAGACTCCAGGTATGCCCAAACTCCTTCAGAGACCAAGTCTTACAGAGAAGCCTTGAAACCCCAGAGGGAAGGAGGGATGGGAGACCGAAACAGGGGCAAAGAAGAAGTGTGGGATGGTAGTTTGCTCTTCACAAATGGAAAAGACACAATGGAAGGAGTCACAGTCACGGACACAGAAAAAGGCCCGAATATTGTGTTCTCAGAAGAGGAAAGGAGAAGACTGGAAGAAAGCTGGAGTAACTCACTAATCATAAAACTATTAGGGGGCACAGCCGGTTTCATGTAACTTCGAAGAAAAATCCAGATAATGTGGGGGAAGAATGGAACGGTCGAATTGTCTGATATCGGGAACGGATATATGATTGCCACCTTTCAAGATAGGGATGATTATTTTTTCGCATTGGAAGGAGGACTGTGGCTGTATTAAAATCTTGCCGTGCAAACCTGGAAAAGAAACTTTAATCCCTGGAAGGCTAAAATCCAGAGATTAGCAATCTGGGTTCGCCTACCTGGGTTACCTGGAGACTATTACGATAGAAAATTTTTCTACACTCTAGGAAACAAGATAGGCACAGCGATTAAAGTGGATGACATGACCCTTACAAGAGCTCGCACCATGTACGCAAGGATGTGTGTGGAGGTTCACCGCTGCTGCCTTCATACTCCGTTGACGGAAATGAGCTTAAAATAGGGTACGAAGGCTTACATTTAATCTGTTACCACTGCGGAAAATTTGGACATGATGCTAAACATTGTCCTAAAAAAATCAACACAGAAAGTGGCCAGGTGAGGAATTAGGTTCAGACTGTACAACCTGGTAAGGAATCTACCGGCGAGAAGGGGCAGTCGGAGAAAACTACAGACCCCATCTACGGAGGCTGGATGATTGCACAGGATTCGAGGAAGGAAAGGAAGAACGTCAAAAGCTATAGGCCATACCTCTAGATTTGCCATACTCGAGGAGGAAGAGGTCAGAGCGTCAGAAGAAGGGGTAGAGGAGATTGGTAGAAGGCCGTTGCAAGGGATATCTAATGCCAAACTGGAAGTGAGAGATAAAAGACATGGACAGACAAAAGCAAAAAACAAGGGGAAAGAAGTAGATGGAAAAGTGAAGGAACAGAAGTCAGTAGGTAAGAGTAGGAGTGGTGCAGAGGGATTGCAGCTTATTCAGCAGACCAACAGAAGGAACGTAGAAGAGCAACTAGCAAGCAGAATACAAGAAGAGGAACTTAATGGGCCCTACAAGAAGGAAACAGCTAAGCCCATATTACGTAGAAACAAGGAGACCATTACGGGCCAAAAGGAGATAAAGGAAATTGGGCTTACACAAGAGCAAAGGAAGGAAACAGGACAAGGAAAAGGGGGAATAAACTTGGATAATAAAGTGATGCAAAATGGTGGGCCTAATGAGAACTAGACAATGATGTTAGATGAACACACTGTGGAGCACGTCTCAGAAATGCCTCCGGACAAAGCACAAATGGAACTTGATGAAAAAAAACCTCTAAACCCGAATGATAACGACCCTGAACTATGGCCTGGGCTCTCAGCTGTAGAAAGTAGGCTGGAAATGCAATCCACTGGGGGAACTAAAGTTGCAGAAGCTGGGCAGGATATTGCTGTTAAGGTACAGTGTGATTAGGTGGTGGCCTTGGTACTCTCTCTTTACAAAGTTTGTTTAATGATTTTAGTATGGAATGTAAGAGGGGCAGCTGGAAATGCTTTCAGTCTAGCCTTTAAGGAATTGAAACAAAGGTTTCGACCTAAAATTACTGTGTTACTAGAAACAAGATGCCATGGAGAAAAGGCCCAGCAAGTGATTAGAAAATTGGGCTTTAGACACCAAGCTCTAGTAGAGGCTCAAGGAATGTCAGGAGGAATTTGGATAGTTTGGGAAGATGATACTATAAACATACAGGTAATGGTTGCACACCGGCAATTCCTGCATTGCCAAGTTGGTGGACTAACAAAACAAAAGTGGTATTTCACTGCTGTGTATGCCAGCCCAAGAGAACAGGAAAGAACAGAACTCTAGGAAGCTCTCTCGTGTATTGCAAAAAACACCAAAGAACCGTGGATGCTAGCAGGAGACTTTAATGACATTAAGTCACTAGATGAGTAGCGTGGAGGCACTAGAGGGAGTGAAAGAAGATGTAGAAAGTTCGCTGATAATATTAATAGGTGCCGTCTAATTGACCCTGGAATGGAAGGACCACGTTAACTTGGAGAGGTCCTATTAGTTAGCATGCATGCAGACTTTATAAGAAATTGGATAGAGCCTTATGTAACACAGATTGGCAACATTTGTTTGGAGAGGCGAGAGCAAAAGTGGGGCCAAAGCTAAAGTCTGACCACCATCCCCTTCTCATTTATCTTACTACGCCCCTCGAAAATAAACTTGCAAGGCCTTTCAGATTTGAAGCAGCCTGGTTAAAACATTCTAATTTTAAGAATATGCTGAAAACACACTGGTCAGGAGAACAGGAAATCTGGGAGGAATTAAAGAAGCTAGAACCACAACTCCAACATTGGAACACCAATACCTTTGGACATATTGCAAAAAAGAAAAATGAATTGCTAAGAAGACTTTGGAGTATACAAAAAGCTTACCAGGAAAGACGGAACCCCCACTTAGAAAGGCTAGAGCAGGAGTTGCACCAGGAACTCAAAGAAGTGTTAGAGCAAGAAGAAATTTTTTGGTTCCAAAAGGCTCGAACAAGATGGCTGCAGGATGGTGACAGAAACACCACTTATTACCATACAAAGACAAAAATTCGCAGAAGGAAGAACAAAGTGACTATGCTGAAAACTGAGGAGAATATCTGGATAGAGGATAAAAAGGAAATTAACAAGTTGGTCAATGATTTTTTTAAAAAGCTGTTTGAAGAAGATGAACAAAATAGAAGATGGGATAACACAACACACTTATGGCCAGAAGTAACAAAAGAAGAATGGCAGAAGATAGGAAGGGATATTAGTGAAGAGGAAATTAAACAAGCTATGTTTGCTATCGGTAGGCTCAAAGCACCAGGTGATGATGGATTTCCAGCGATATTCTTTCATAAGAATTGGGACATTGTGGGTTCAAGTGTGTGTGATTCAGTCAAACAATTGTGGTAAAAACCAGAAAGGCTTAAGGAAGTAAACTCCACCCTCATTTCACTCATCCCGAAAGTAGACCAGCCGGAGAAAATCAATCAATTTAGACCTATCTCCCTCTGCAATGTCATATACAAGTGCATGTCCAAGGTCATAGTTCAAAGACTAAAGGGCATTATGGATAGAGTGGTGTCGCCCTTTCAAGCAAGCTTTGTCCCTGGGAGAAATATTCATGACAACATCATCATCATTAACGAGATGATTCATACAATAAAGAGGAAAAAGGGAAAAAATGGATTCATGGCAATCAAAGTTGATTTTGAGAAAGCATATGATAGAATAAGTTAGAAGTTCATGGAGAAGGTGCTTATGGAGCTGAAGTGCCCGCAAGATATGAGAAATAGGATCATGGGATGCATCCAGACACCTTCCACCCAGATCCTATGGCATGGAGAAAAATTAGAAGCAATCAAGCCCACTAGAGGGTTAAGGCAAGGGGACCCTTTCTCCCCCTATCTCTTTGTGCTCGGCATGGAAAAACTAACTCACATTATCCTCGATAGAGTGAGAGAGAAAAAATGGAGAGGAATGAGAGCCAGCAGAAAAAGCCCAATCATTTCCCATATGATGTTTGCAGATGACCTTGTATTATTGTTGATTGTTTGCAGGTTTTAAGATCAGGACACAAAGTTAGCAAGGAGAAAATAGTAATCTACTTCTCCCCCAATGTGCAACAACAAGCAAGGAAGGAAATTAGCCAAAGAAGCGGGTTTAAGCAAGTGGAGGAGCTAGGAAGATACTTAGGACCAGAAATAACCTTCCTAAGGAGACGAATGATGAAGTACAGAAAGATAGTAGAAAAAGTCAAAACCAAACTGAGCGGATGGAAAGCTGCCAGTTTGTCCTTAGCGGGAAGAATGACTCTCGTGAAATCAGTCACAAGCTCGATGGCCCTCTATCCCATGCAACATGATAGACTTCCTTTAGGCATCACGGAGCAAATTGAAAAGGAACAAAGACGGTATGTTTGGGGAGAGCAGGATGGACAGAGAAGATGGCATGCAATAAGGTGGGACCAAATGTGCAGAAACAAGGAAGTTGGGGGATAGGGATAAAATCATTGGAAGACATGAATAAAGCCTTCATGCTCAAACTCTTATGGAGACTACACAAAGAGCCTGACAACTTATGGTGCCAGGTGCTAAAGGGGAAATATGGAAGAGCAAATAATGATGGAGATGACCTTGTTGCCAAGCCGACAGATTCAAGATTATGCAAGGAACTAGTGAAACACACAGGAGACTTTAGAAGTAACGTGAAAACGGAGGTAAGAACTGGGGAAGGACAGAATGATCAGCTGAAGTGGAGACGGACAGACGATGGAGCATTCACAATAGCTAGCACTTATTCATGGTGCAGAGGAGAGAAAAAACACAGCAACAATCGGGTGTGGCGATGTATATGGAAATTACATACCTCAGAGAGAGCACGAGTCTTTATGTGGCTAGCCTTGAATAGGAGAATACTGACACAGAGCACAACAAGTAGGTGGAATGGGAGTAGTAGAACTTGCAAAATATGCCAACTAGGAAGAGAAGACCCTTTACATGCCTTGCGTGATTGCCCGACCGTCACGGCAATATGGAACGAAATAGTACCAAGGGAGAGAAGCCAAACCTTCTTTAAATGCAGTTTGTTTGGATGGATTAAAGAAAATATAGAACACAAGGCCAGAAGCTCGGAGGACATAAACTGGCCAGATCTTTTTGCTACAGGTTGCTGGAACATCTGGAAATGGAGGAATAGGCAAATACACGATCCAAACTTTGAAGTACCTCAGAATGCAGGAACCATTATAAGACAACAACAAGAAGACTACCTAAGGAGATGGGAAACAGATGATGGGAGTGAGACACGGACGGAAATTATATACGTTGCCTGGAAACCACCAAACTGTTGGAAATTAATTTATTTTAATTTCTTTGAATTATTCACCTGATTGCCCATTATTCCCACTATCCCATTTTCCCGTTATGGATTATTTGTTGCGTGATTTTTGCTACCCACATTCCATGCATTTAGGATCAGATTCCATTATCCCATTTTGTGAGTCGTGGCTAATTTTTAGGAGGTGGGGTTATTATTTTTATTATTTATTTATCATGTAATTTGCCTATTTAAAAGGCCCATTCAGTTAATGCAAATTATCAGTTCATTCTCCTATTTTTCTCTCTACTTTATTATTTTATATTTATCAGTGGCATCAGAGCCAGGTTCTGAGAGTGTAATATTTTTTCCTCTAATTAGTTTTTGTTTGCTATAGCAACATGTCTTCTGCAGATTCCAATTTTGTGCAGCCATCTATTCCTCGCTTTGATGGTCATTATGATCATTGGAGCATGCTAATGGAGAACTTCTTGAGATCTAAGGAGTATTGGCAGGTTGTAGAGAAGGGTGTAGCAGCACCTACGAATGCACAACCATTAGAAATTGAGGCATTGAAGCTGAAGGACTTGAAGGCAAAGAACTATTTGTTTCAAGCAATTGATCGTCCCATCCTGGAAACTATTCTTTGCAAAGATACTTCCAAGGATATATGGGATTCCATGAAGAGGAAATATGAAGGCACTACCAGAGTGAAGCGTGTCCAGCTTCAAGCCTTGAGAAGAGATTTTGAAACTCTGCAGATGAAGGATGGTGAATCTGTCACTAGTTATTGTGGCAGGACTTTGGAGATAAGTAACAAGATGCGTTTATATGGTGAAAAAATGCAAGATGTTACTATTGTTGAAAAAATATTGCGTTCATTAACTTCCAAATTTGATTATGTTGTTTGCTCTATTGAAGAGTCGAAAGATATAGATGCACTCTCACTTGATGAATTACAGAGCTCCTTGTTAGTTCATGAGCAGAAAATGAACCGCAGTTCAACATCAGAGGCACAAGCTTTAAAAGCTTCCACTATTACTCATTCCTCAAACTCTAGAGGAAGGGGTAGAGGTAGAGGTCAAGGTCGAGGAAGAGGAAGAGGTCGCGATAGAGGAAGAGGAGACCGAGGCCATAGAGATGACAAAGGGGAGGAGGATGAATTTCAAGGCAGACACGAAGAACGAGATCAGAAATTTGATAAATCTAAGGTAGAATGCTTTAGATGTCATAAATTTGGCCATTATCGTTCTGAGTGTTATGCTAGGTTGCCTAACAAGGAACAAGGAGAGAAGTCAAACTTTGCAGAACAGAAGGCCGAAGATACCTTGTTGATGGCATATCAAGTTACCGAGCCACCTCATTCAAATATTTGGTATGTGGATACTGGCTGCAGCAACCACATGTGTGGAAGAAAATCTTTATTTTCTTCTTTAGATGAAGGTTTCAATTCCACTGTAAGTTTTGGCGATTGTTCTACTGTTAAGGTGTTGGGAAAAGGCAATATTAAAATAAAAACTAAAAATGGTTTTGTTGAAACCATATCTGATGTCTATTATGTTCCTGATCTGAAAAGTAATTTGTTGAGTGGTGGTCAATTGCAAGAAAAAGGGTATACTATTACTTTTCAAAATAGGACTTGTGAGATATATGATCCTTCACGAGGTGCTATTGCTGTTATTCCAATGACTTCAAACAGGTTATTCCCTCTGAAGATAATGAGTGTTCAATCTTGCTTGTTGGCTAATGAGAAGGATGTTTCGTGGCTTTGGCATTACCGTTATGGCCACTTGAACTTTGGTGGATTGAAAACTCTTCATCAGAAAAATATGGTCACTGGTCTTCCTCAAATTTCTGCTCCTTCCCAAGTTTGTGAAGAGTGTGCTGTTGGCAAACAACCACGTTCTCAGTTTCCTCAAGGAAAGTCATGGAGAGCAAAAGAAGTCTTGGAGCTAATTCATTCTGACATCTGTGGGCCAATAACACCAACTTCTAATGGTGGTAAAAAATATTTTATCACATTTATTGATGATTTTACTAGAAAAACTTGGGTTTATTTTTTGCAGGAGAAAAATGAAGCTTTTAATATATTTAAAAGCTTTAAAGCTCAAATTGAAAAGGAAGCAGGAAAGATGATTAAAACTCTCCGTACAGATCGCGGTGGAGAATATTGCTCAAAAGAATTTGCAAATTTTTGTGAGCAATTTGGTATTCGAAGAGAGCTTACAGCTGCTTATACACCACAACAAAATGGTGTATCAGAGAGGAAGAATAGAACCATCCTCAACATGGTGAGAAGCTTGCTAGCAAAGGGAAAAGTTCCAAAGAATTTCTGGCCAGAAGCAGTAAATTGGAGCATTCATGTATTGAATAGATGTCCTACTTTTTCTGTTCAAAACATGACTCCACAAGAGGCTTGGAGTAGACGAAAGCCAGCTGTTGACCACTTCAGAATTTTTGGTTGCATTGCCTATGCTCATGTTCCAGATGAGAAAAGAAAGAAGCTTGATGATAAAAGTGAAAAATGTGTTTTTCTGGGTGTAAGTGAACAATCTAAAGCTTATAAATGATTTAATCCCCTAACCAATAAGATTGTGATTAGCAGGGATGTTATTTTTGATGAAGATAGTACTTGGAATTGGAATGGGCAGCAGCCTTCTCAAATTAATTGTGATGATGAAATTGAAGATGAAAAGGAGCAAGTGCCACACCTAGAAAATACCACTGTTGCTACTCTTGAACATTCTCCAAATGGTGCAGAAGCACCAACCACTATAATAGTGGAAGAATCTCGTGCTAGTCGAGCTCGAAAGAGACCATCTTGGATGGTGGATTATGTAAGTGGAGATGACTTATCTAATGATGATTCAGTAGCTCACCTTGCTTTGTTTGCAGATTGTGATCCCCTCACATTCGAAGAAGCTGATAAAGATAAAAAATGGCAAATTGCCATGGATGAGGAGATCAAATCTATAGAGAAAAATAATACATGGGAATTGGTGGAGCTCCCGAAGGGGCAGAAATCCATTGGAGTCAAATGGGTTTACAAAACAAAGCTGAACAAAGATGGTGGAGTTGACAAATACAAAGCACGCCTTGTTGTAAAAGGCTACAGGCAAGAATTTGGGATTGACTATAAAGAAGTTTTTGCTCCAGTTGCTAGGCTTGACACTGTTCGTTTAGTGTTAGCCATGGCTGCCCAAAATTCTTGGCAAGTTTATCAATTAGATGTGAAATCTGCATTTTTACATGGTGAGTTGCAGGAAGAAGTCTATATTGATCAGCCACTTGGATATGTGAAGAAAGGGAGTGAAGAAAAGGTATATAAACTGAAAAAGGCTTTGTATGGCCTAAAACAAGCACCACGAGCTTGGTATAGTCGTATAAATGCCTATTTTTCTAAAGAAGGTTTTCAAAAATGCTCTCATGAACATACTCTCTTTACAAAATTTGGAAAAGATGGAAAAATTCTTATTGTGTCTCTTTACGTTGATGATTTAATTTATACTGGAAATGATATAGACATGATTGACGCCTTTAAGGAGAACATGATGAAAGAATTTGAGATGTCTGATTTGGGCTTAATGCGTTATTTTCTTGGCATTGAAGTTATGCAATCATCAAGTGGGATTTTTATTTCACAAAAGAAGTATGTTCTTGAGATTTTGGACAGGTTCAGAATGAGGGATTGCAATCTTGTTCGTACTCCAATAGAATGTGGCTTAAAGTTGGTGAAAGATGATGAAGGAAAGAAAGTTAATGCTACTTTCTTCAAGCAAATGGTTGGAAGTTTAATGTATCTCACTTCTACAAGGCCTGACATCATGCATGGTGTTAGTCTTATAAGTCGTTATATGGAAAATCCAACTGAGAATCATCTGTTAGCTGCAAAAAGGATTTTTCGTTATCTGAAAGGTACCATTGATTTTGGTATTTTTTATAAGGCTAACCCAAAAGAAAAATTTCATGGCTTTTCTGACAGTGATTATGCTGGAGACCTGGATGACAGAAAAAGTACATCAGGCTTTGTTTTTATGATGAGTGATGGAGCTATTTCTTGGTCTTCGAAGAAACAACCAATTGTTACTTTGTCGACTACAGAAGCTGAATTTGTTGCTGCAGCAGCTTGCTCGTGTCAAGCTATATGGCTAAGAAGATTGATTGAAACAATTCAGAATCAAGAAAAGGGTCCAACGACTATTTATTGCGACAATGTTTCAGCAATTAAAATTTCCAAAAATCCAACATTGCATGGAAGAAGCAAGCATATTGACGTGAGATATCATTTTCTACGTGACCTTTGCAATAATGATACTATTGATTTGGTATTCTGCAAAAGTGAAGATGAAGTGGCTGACATTTTTACTAAACCATTCAAGCAAGATCTGTTCATGAAGCTTAGAAAGATGCTTGGAGTGTGTTCTATGGAAGATTTTGTTCATGGGAGGGCTTAGCTTAAATCCTGGTACTCTTAAACTAAATGTTTGCAAACATTAGTTTAAGGGAGGGATTGTTGGAAATTAATTTATTTTAATTTCTTTGAATTATTCACCTGATTGCCCATTATTCCCACTATCCCATTTTCCCGTTATGGATTATTTGTTGCGTGATTTTTGCTACCCACATTCCATGCATTTAGGATCAGATTCCATTATCCCATTTTGTGAGTCGTGGCTAATTTTTAGGAGGTGGGGTTATTATTTTTATTATTTATTTATCATGTAATTTGCCTATTTAAAAGGCCCATTCAGTTAATGCAAATTATCAGTTCATTCTCCTATTTTTCTCTCTACTTTATTATTTTATATTTATCACAAACAAAGGTTGGTATAAACTCAACACTGATGCAACCATAACTTCAGGCTACAGCGCAGGATGTGGAGGAGTTATAAGGGGAGACTGTGGGGAATGGCTACATGGATATGCCACAAGGCTACCGGTGGATAATATTAAACAAGCTGAGGCATGGAGTATATATGAAGGGCTGCAACTTTATTGGGAATTGGGATTCAGAAAAATAGAATTGGAATGCGATGCCAAGCAAATTGTAGATGAGTTAAGAACGACAAAAAAATTGGAAGGAAATTACAGCATATCTATGAGGTTGACGGAAATTCTCAACAGAGACTGGGATGTGTCTATTAGCAATGTATATAGAGAAGGAAACAGGTGTGCAGACCGGTTGGCTAAAATGGGTATAGAACAACCAGAGGAAAGAATGATCTGGAGCTCTCCTCCGTGTGAAGTTTTGAATATTCTGCAGGAAGATATTGATGGCTTATGTCGGCCCCGTAGAATCTCTATTTAAGCGTTTTATGAGTCTAGGCTTAGCTCCTTTGTATCACAAAAAAAAAAAAAAGAATATATAAAGATCAAGATCAACCAGATCGACCGGAAAATTGATCAAAAGATTAACAGCAAGAACATTAGTACTAATATACAGAGTTCAGATATCAAAAGAGATTTGATATTTTAAAACAAACATGTTATATTTTTTATAATTAATTAATTTACCTAATTTTTTTAATTTAATTAAATTAGTTAAATAGATTTTATATTAAAATGCAGAAGAGTAACACGGAAGTCGCATTTAATTTTTAATTTTCATATATATAAAAGTAGAGTCCTATTTTTTTAACCCTAAAATACACACAAATATATGTAGTTCTAGTGGTTCTACTTTGTAGGTAAAGTGTGGCTGTGTTGTTTTCACGGTGGACGGTTTTCACACAACAATTGTCACTGAATTCCCATCCGCTTCAAGCAGCGGAGAGAAGCCATTCTCTCCAAATTTACGAGCTCGGCCTCCTGTGTAGCGCGTGAGACGTGACTCCCAAGTGCAAGAGATTTGTTAGAAAGAATGAAAAAAGAGGCATGGAAGGAACCAGATAAGAGAAAGAGGAGGTGAGAGAGGAAAGAGCGAGATATCTGTGAGATTTAGGTCTTGTACGTGTTGTCTTTTTCTAACCGGTCTTCTCCCACAAAATAGCATTAAATATTTGGATTAAATATTACTCCTCTGATTCTTAATATAAAACCTATTTAACTAGTTTGATTAGATTAAGGAAGTTAGGTAAGTTAGTTAATTATAAGAAAAGTGATATATTTAGAACCATAATTATTTTTCTTAATACCTTCTCTTCCTCTTCTACTTGATTATGGTTGAGGGAGTATCTATAGGGCTAATTTAGAGAAAATTGATAAATATGAGAAATAAGTCTTATATTTAGGACAAAAACCAACTTAAAAATTGGGTCCTATATTAAAGATTGGAGGAATATTATTTATAGGGATAATACAAATTTTAATTATTAAACCCTCAAATTTTAAATTGCTCCCTCAATTATTTATTCATTTATTTATAACGTTTTTCAAATTTGAAAACAAAAAATTATAAACTTCATATTACACAATACATAGATGCGACGGAGACACAGCTCCTAATAAACACAGACTATGTATATTATTAAGGTTTTTATTTTTTCAACTTCTCGGCCTTCATTCCTCCACTTCCATTTTTTTTTTTTTCAGTTACCTCCTCCTCTTTCATTTCTCTCGGCCCATTCCTCTTTTTTTTTTAGTCAAAAGAATATATAAAGATCAAGATCAACCAGATCGACCGGAAAATCAATCAGAAGATTAACAGCAAGAACATTAGTACTAATATCTAGAGTTCAGATATCAAAAGAGATTCGAATCAGAAAATAGCGAGGAAAACATTATTCATTATGAGGCTATCCATACACAACTCCATACCCAAATTCAATACTTCATGTTCATTTTCTTCTATTTGATAAAAATAAAAAATTTCAAAAAATATACAAAAAAGAAATCAACACTATGTAAGTATAAGAACAAAAGTAAAATGAAAACAAACACAAATAACACATATACTTATATAGTGTCAATTTTTGTATATTTTTTGAAATTCTTTTAATTTTTGCTGAGTAGAAGACAGTAAACATGGGGTATTGAATTGAGTATGAAATTATGTATATATAGTCTCGTAATCAAGAATGTTTTTCTTACTATTTTCTATTCTGATTTGAATCTCTCTTAATATTTGGATTCCGAATATTAGTACTAATACTCTTACTGTTGATCTTCTGATCGATATTCTGATCAATTTGGTTCATCTTGATCTTTCCATATCTTTTAACTAAAAAAGAAAAGAATAGATAGAGGGAGACGAAAAAAAGAGAGGCATCTGAAAAAAAAAAATAATTAAAAGTGAAGGAATGGAGGTAGCTGTGTTGAAAAAATGAAAACTTTAATACTATCTCCGGTAGTTAATATAATACTACCTCCGGTCCTAATTATAAGAGCCAGTTGATTAATTTGAGGAAATTAAAGAAGTAAGTTAAGTTAGTTATTTGTAATAAATAAGTGTTGTCATTCCTAAAATATCCTCGCTAATTAAGTATATTAGTTAGAATTATCATTATTAGAAGGACTATATTGGAAAAAAATACATAAATATAAAAGACAAAATGGATTGGGGTCTTATAATTAGGACCAAACTAAAAGTCAAACGGGGTCTTATATCAAGGACCGGAGGTAGTATTATATTTGAATTTTATTTTGATTTTAAATATAAGACCCCAATCTACTTTGTCTCTCATATTTACTCAATTTTTTCCAAGATAATCCTTCTAATAATTATAGTTCTAATTAATACACTTGATTATCAATGATATTTTAGAAAAGACAACACCTATTTAAAACAAATAACTAACTCAATTTACTTCTTTAATCTCCTCAAATTAGTCAAATAGCTTTTATAATTAAAATCGGAGCTAGTATATATATATATATTTATATATAGTCTGATAGTCTTCACGTTCTCCTGCGCTCCTGGTTGAAGACCAAAACGACGCTCCTGACATAGGATCTTGACCCAAAGTTGTCTCCGGCTAAGGCAGGTTGTAAAATAGAAAAAAGATCTGAAGCGAAAAAATAAACAAACAAATAAATTTAGTCTATTCCCTCCCCTCTCAAAGCGATCGGTCAAAGAAATGGACGGGACGCATGCTGCAGCGAACCCCGGAATCTCGCACGGATGCATCCTGTTTTATTTTTTTTAATAAATAATAAATAATTTATATTAATTTTATTTTTTATTTACTTGGATTAACTTCTAATTTCTAAATTAATTAATTTTTATCAAACAATATTTTAGGATAAAATCAATTAATTTAGAATTAATTAATTAATTTAGGATTATGTACTAAAACTATTCGCACGTGTGGAAGACATTTATTACGTTCTTCAATTTTTTTGCCATGATTGAACCCCATTCCCATTCCCATCAAGACCCAAATACCTTGTCACAAAAATTTTATATTATATTCAATCTGCTAGGCATTTGTGTTTAGACGTTATACATACCAACTAATAAGGATAATCCACACTATAGATACCAAATAAGAAGGATAATCTAAACAAAATGTCAGAACATTTTTAATCAATGATTAAATAGTTAATTATTTATATCTGCAAATGTCTTCCACACATTCAAATTCCCCTAGCTACGTACAAATGGTTGCTTTATTATAGATTAGACAGGCGCCGAACCTAATGCCTCCCCACTTTCACCTTTTCCTACACCACGCGGGACGTCCCGCGTCTTCAACAATTGCCTTTGCAATGAATCTCGCTAAAACATAAAAGAAAAAAATTTAACTCATCACAGAGTTCAAAATACTATGGTATTCAAAACTGGACCTAATCTCATTGGGTTAGTCAAGTTAACCTCGTTGTTGGGTTAGTCAAGTTAGGATATATTTAGATTAGCGTTGAGCAAAACTGACTTATAGTCTAACTGATTTTTATAACTGAAGTTAGAGTAAAAATCAGCTAGTGTAATGCAATTTATGTTTAAATAGATGTTTATAAAAAGTCAGTTAAAAAAATTAAAAGTTGATTAGATGATTAATAAAAAAATTAATTTAATTATAAAATAACTAAAAAAGACCTGAACTTATTGAATAGTAATGTTTGAAATTTTATATTTTTAATGTGATATTAATTTAAAAAAATACATAAAATTATTATGATAAAATATAAATAATTTATTTGTGAAATTATAAAATAAAAATATTTATTACAGAAAAAAATTTAAAAACACATTATATATAATTAATTACATATATATAATAAACAAACATAAATATAAATTAAAATTTATTTAGTTTCTAATTAAAGTAAATAAAATCATATAATTAATTAGATCATAAGTTTTATATAATTTTTTTATAAATCAATTAAAAAAATTGATTCAGATTACGTTAGATAAATCAGTTAGAAAAGTTATTTTTTTCCACAAGTTAGTTAAAAAAAAAATCCTATCCAAACAAGTTTTTAAACCACAATAAGCTACAAATCTTAGTTTCATGCCTCCCCGTGTGCTTTTATCGTTCCTAACTGCAATCCAGAAGCCCTTGGTTATGTTTTAAACATTTTGTCAGAGGAAGGTCGAAGTTAAAGAAGGGGAGGGGAAACGTAAGAGGGAATATGAGTTCAGAGATCTAGATATAAGGCATAAGGAACAAATCTTTAAAGAGAGTAAGAAATAGAAGGGAAAACATGGAGAGAAACCGTGAGTTGTGACTCTCGGTCTTAAAATATTTAGTCACCGTACAAGTCATCTTCTGCCTTTTGCACACTTTTCTAATTTTTCCATTTTGCCTTTCACCTTTCTTCCATTTCGGATATGCTGTATTCTTTGTTCAACATTTTGTTAAAAAAAGAGTAGAAACACTCTTGTGCAGAGAAGCAGAGAAGGAAAAGATGGAAGAGTGGAGAGGAAGATGTGGTACAGTACCATATAAAATAAAACAAACGAAACAAAAACTCACACCGAGGCTTTGTACTTGTACTGTATACGCTGTTAAAAAACGGACTCAATTCTATCTTGGCTGACTCAAGGGTGCTTGGGAACACTCAAGGGTTATCTAGTTATGATTTCTATGATTGAAGATGAGATTGAGAGACTGAGAGGTGGATGAATGGAGAAGAAGAATTCAAAACGAAGGACAAAAAATGAGAGTAAGGCTCCGTTTGGGTGACACCTCAAATCATGGTTTGGGTGATAAATCACCCAAACACTCACTGATTTTAGACAAACCGTGGTTTTGGGCCAAAATCATGGTTTTGGAAAAAGCAGAAATTTTTTGTTTTTGGAGAAAAAAGGGAGAATGTGAGAGCTTATAGGATATGTATCTTGTTATTTTTTTTATAAACATATTTAATCTTATATTTTAAAAATATATATACATATTAATTAATTATTAATTATATTATCTTATGTATTATTAATTATGTTAATAAAATATATATTATTAACAATTTTATTCCTTCAAATTAAAATATATTATAAAATCTATTTTTTTTTGTAATTATCATATTAATTTATGTCTTTTTTTAGTAATTTATATATATAAAAAGTGCTTCTGATAACAACTATCCAAACACTCTCACTTCTCAAAATCACTTTTTCATAACATTTATTTTTTTCAGAATCTATTCTCCAGAATTACTTTTCCAAACCATGGTTTGGTTTCATCCAAACACACCCTAAAGTTGATGGAGTGTGTAATGGAGCTTCTTAAAATAGTAGAAGGAGATGAAAATAGAGACGATATGCACGAGCTAGGCAAGGCAGGAAACACAAATACGAACTACTTATCTCAAGCCCGCTTCACTCTTGAAGATGTGCCGGAAGAAAAGAAGTGAAAAAATGGGGTTTCAAAAATGAGTCGAGAAGTTTTTTAGCAGTCTATTTATTTTAGGTCATAGTGTGGTAATTCAAAATACTACTCTCCCAGCTGTACACGCTACTTCTCCTCTCATCAAATCTGTAGGTTCTCTTTCATCTTAAAAAAATTAGAATAGAGGTTATCAAGTACAAAATTAAGTTTCGCATTGGAATATGAGAAATTGAAGACTTCTCCTGCACGTTTGCATCCAATGCACCTTACATTTTTCAATCACTAGGCCTACCCACTAATTTCCATTGCGTATAAAATTTAAGTACAAATATTTAAATATTTATTGGTTCGTTATTTTATGGTAAAACAATGTGAATTTGGGATGATATGAATGATATTTTACATCTCCTTTATTTAAATATTACCTTTTTATCATCAAATATAAAATTCTTGTATATTTTAGTTAAATAATATTTTTTAATTATAATTGGTTTGATCCGGGTTAACCTGACTTAACCCACTAACCCTTGTCTACTGCCTCAACTGGTCCCCTTTTTTTCACAAGCAAACTCCTCAACAATCACATGTAAAATTTTTTACCCAAACACCCCTTAATGACTCTTTAATAGGATGTGATTTTTTTAGTTTCTCGACATCCCCTCAATGCAGAGTTTAAGTTGAAATAGACTTTAAATTTAACAAGATTATGTTATTTAAATCATATGGTTTACTTACTGATCCGGTTCGTTTCATTAGTTATTTATGCAGATAACTTTTTTTATTTTTTAAGGTTAAACATGGTTTGACCGGCCTGTTCAGGAAACCAGAGCCACTTGTCTGGGTCGGTACATTGTCTAAACCAAGACTATTCTGAACTGGCACGAACCAAATCAGACAAGCATAAGTCGAGCCAATGCGAGAACTCTGGAAATAAAAAAAGTTCACATGTAAAAAAAAAGAAGAAGAAAGAAATGAAAAGAGAAGAAAAATAGAGTAGATGAAATGATAGCTAGAGGTGGAAACAAGCCAGGCCTCACCCTTAACAGGCCAAGCCTGTGGTAAGTCCTATTGGCCTGAATTTGGCCTGTGACCTACGAAAAGCCTTTTTATTTGGCGTAGGCCTGGTCTATAATTAGGCTTGGCCTGTGATCTGTTAAGAAGTCTGTATTTTTAATAAGTTGTAAATATATATAAGTCAATTCAAAATTATAGTAACTTAATCCAAATTATCCAAAATACAAACATAGTCCAGAAACTCCTCCCATACCTCACATTCACATACTTACCATACTTTCCTCGTATTCCTCATATACTTGCCTATTCCTTGAAAAGCTACTTATATAACAAGCCCTTAGTTTGCTTGTGGGTCTTTTTTAATTGGATTATATTTTCGAAAAAAGATTTGTGATGAACCATAGTCAGCACTTGAAAAAAATTGCAAACGCTTGTTCTCCCCAACTTAAATCAAACCACGTTTGGCCTTATACACAAAACATGAACTAAATTATTAAAACATAGAAATTAATAGATGTAACAAACACATAATATAATGCCCGCTTGTGCCGCTTGTGCCTCTTGTCCTTTCTGTTGCCGACGGGCTATGTCTCTCTCCTGTAATGTCTCAGCACTTTAATTACAGTTTGCCTCCGTCTAAACATCATCAAGAATTGTCGAAAACTTCCATTACAGGCTATCAAGTCTACTGCACGAAGATACAAGGTAGGAGAGAGGTTGAGTTCCACCAATCTTGCTAATGTAGCAGAACAGAATTGTTGCCTGTGCTCTCGCAAGATGTCATGGAATCACCTGTGCTATCCAAAGATGCTATGTTCTTGGAACTCTAAGACAAATAAATAAATAGATAAAAAGCTCAAAAAACTGACAAATGATGAATATCTTAAAAGAAGAAAGCCAATTTGAAAGTTACCTCGTCCTCCACTTCTTTAGCCGGCCAAGTAATTTTTTTCTCATTTTGGCTAGGGTATGGACAAGCCTGCTATATCGCAACAACAAAAGAATTAGACTTTTAAATCGCTGTTTTAATAGAAGAATATCTAAATGACTTGAAACGCTAATAGGTGCTCTGTTGGGGAGTTGGTTGGCAGTTGGGTGAGATATAATTCCAAGTCACCATGACAATACCAAAATACGCCCTTCTCTTTAAAGGAGAAGAGGCTTTCTCCACCCCAAAGTTTTTATTTCTAGTTTTAGAGTTATATCTCTTATCATGTGGCTTTGCTTCTATCAAATTTGCCTTTTTTTCCAATTCTTTTCTCTTAGCTACTTGGATTGCCTTCCGATTTGTGTCCTCGATGATGATGTGTGTGATGAGGTTTGATAGTGACAATTGCTTCTACTTGTGCTTTAGTTGTTGCTTATAATCATTCCATAAGTTTAGCAGCTTTTTGATCAGGACCCTAGCCATGAACTCATTTGGCAAATTTATTTTCTCAGCTTAGACATCTTTTAGCAGCTTATGGTATTTATTGATTTGAAGTTTTATATCCTTATCATCATCCATCTCTCATCTGTAAAAGTTTCTAACCACAAAGTTTTGCTTCCCAGCATCCTCAATAGTGCTAATAAGTGTGTGTCGGTAAACCTTATTTGCATTTGCCTAAGCATTCTTTCAGGCTTGGTCAGCATTAACAGGGGGCTCAAGTTGGGTAGGGCTGGTGCGGGTTGGCCTGTGACGAGTTGAACCCATATAGGTTGGGCTGAAGCAACCTATTTGAAGGCAAGTTAGCTTTTAGCCAACCCAAACCCACCAAGATAGGCTGGTGGGTTGGCCCGCCAATCTACAAGCACTTTTTTTTTTGGATGAATTTTTTTAACTTTTTAATATTTTTTTCTTATATAATATCCAAAGATAATAATAAAATTCTTGTTTTTCCTTGAAATATTTGATTGAAAGCACCAAATAAATTATATAGGTATTTTTTTATTTTTTAGATAGGATATAATATATAATAATATAATCATAATAATTAAAAAATTTAAAAAAATAAAAAAATAAATGCAGGGTAGCCCGCGGGTTGACGGGCTAACTCGCGGCAGGTTGCAGGCCTAATAAGGCAAGTTTAAAAGACTCGTTTACTGGTGGGTTGGCGGGTTGGACCCGTGGGTTCAATCCATATTACCAGCTCTAAGGTTGGGTGAGAATATCAGCAACTCCATACATGTTAAGAATAGTGATAAATAGAAGTACGTCTTGTTCATTGACATCTCGGAAATATTCCGCCATAGTTAAGGCAGTTAAACCAACTCTCATACGAGCTCCGGGCGGTTCATTCATTTGACCGTAGACTAGAGCTACTTTTGATTCTACAATATTTTGTTCATTAATTACTCCAGATTCTTTCATTTCATATGGGAGTTTGGTTCCTACCCTCGTTTGAAGTGCTTTCCATCAAACAGGTCAATCTTGGAGACATTCGAAAATGGTTTGGGAGGTGGCATTGTAATGAAGATAGGAGCACATGCAACGTTAACAATAGGATCAGTATTCCCAGTAGTAGTATTATTATGGGACTCTATTATAACTCTTAAGATTGTTGAGGAAACTGGAACTGTATATCGATATGGTTTGAGTTATGTTGGAAGATACTGTCTTTAAGAGTTATTTCGCCACCATAGATAAATATGAATGCAGCACCCCCTAGGATCAAACAAACCCTTCCTGCAGCAAACATGGTGACAGAACAACGGAAATAGAAATATAACCCAGCAGAAGAGGAATGCAGAGGAGAAGACAGATGCTCAAAAGCTCAAGAGCAGTATATCGAACACCTTATCTTGAACCCCTTTATATAGGCCACGGAGAATTTGAACATTGGGCACCATACTAATGACAATAAAAACAATTAAGTCGTCAGTTTTAGATGTTGGCACAATAAACTGTATTTACACTTTTGGTTATGAACATTAGATACATTCAAAAATTGAATTTCAAATGTTACGAGGCATTAATCCATGAAAAAATGGTTTAAGGATTGATAAAGTATAATCCCAGTTGAATGAGGAATAAAACTTCCTTAACATCCAGTAACCTCCAGCTAATTCAAAAAATAAATAGATAAAAACAAAGGTTTTCTCATAAGCTCTCTTAACACAATTTTATAATTCATTTTTACAAAAGTGTTTCACATAATTGGTCATCGTGCTTGGTTGAAAAGCTAGTGGGGTGAAGCTACCGTGCGTTAGATTATTACTGAAAGCCTTAAAGTCAGAATTCAGGCTAGAAGCAACGCATACGCCCCCATCTGTTTGCCGACCAGCAGTAGGGGCCTTGGCCCTAAAAGGCAAGTGTCGTTGGCGAAATCCTTGCGACGAATAAGTTGCAATGGACGCCTTGAAGAAATTCCCATTGAGCAGTGGGTAGAATCCTTTGTTGACTTAAATATGCAATTGGGCATTATAAGTGGCAGAGTGGTCTTGCTGCCACGATCTACTGAGATTCAACTCAAGTCGCTCTGATTCGTCCCTCCCCCATTTTGTCCCATCCTCCTCTAAAAAATATAATGAAGCGGGCTTGAGATTACATTCCTTGACTAAAGAACTTGGAAATTATGCTAAGTATGGGAAGAGTTCTGGGTCATAGTCCAACCCTTTTCCAGGAAAGTCTCAGGAGGGTCTGGTGTGGTCTAAGCAAGTGTGGCAAGTCCTGGCACAGTCTAGGCAAAGCCTGGGCAAGTCCTGAAAAGATCTTGTATGTCTACCCTCATTTTTAGGGGGTGAAATTTAGGAAAACATAGGTAAGGCTCGTTGTGAGAAAAGTGTGTCGTTTCACGAAAAAGTATCCCCATTTGTGAAACTTAAAAAATTTCCCAAAATCTACTATAGAAGGGATCCCCTAAGGTGTTGGCAAGTCTTGGTAAGGTTGGTGCAAGTTTGGCCAAGTCTTGGTATGGTTTGGGCAAATCCTGGGGAGGTCCTACAAGTCCATTGTGATTTTCGGGGGTAAAATTTAGAAAAATATGGGTGAGGTTAGCCCAAAAAAAAAAGTATCCCCGTTCATGGAACTTGAAAATTTTTCAAAAATATACTATAGGGGGCACTATAAGGTGTAGCAAAACCGGCATGGTCTGAGCAAAGCGCGAGCAAGTCTTGGGAATGTCTTGTAAGTCCACCCCAATTTTAGGGAGGAGAAATTTGGAAAAACATGGATAAGGCTAGCCTGGAAAAACATATCTCCATTCGTGGAACTTGAAAATTTTCCAAAAATCTTCTATAAGGGGCACCCTAAGGTGGGCAAAGCCTTGGCATGATCTGGGCAAGGTTAAGGTAAGTGTGGGCAAGTCCTAACAAGGTTTGGATAAGGTTGGTGCAAGTGTGGGCAAGTTTTAGGAAGGTCTTGTATGTCCACCATGATTTTGGGGGGAAATTTAAAAAAACATGGGTGAGGTTAACTTGGAAAAAAGTATGTCGTTTCGTGAAAAAGTATTCCCATTCATAAAAACTTGAAAGTTTTCCAGAAATCTATTATAGGGGGCACTCCTCATGCATATTCTTTTCTTTAGCATTAGTACGGGAAAACAGGCTGGCCTGTCATGGGCTCAGGCTTAAACGGGCCAGCCTGTTTAAGCCCGAGTCCAAAAAATAAACCATTTTTCCAAGCCCAGCCGGTGAGATGATTGGCTTAGGCCGGCCCGTTTAACTAAAATGTAATTTTTTTTTTGCATATTTTATCAAAAAAATAAAAATAAAAAAATAAAATAACTAATAAAAAGTATAAGTATAAATATCTTTCACAGTGTAATAGAGTCTATTGAATAAACAAACTAAGTAAAGGACGGACATAAACAACTAAATAAGCACTAAGTTCAATAAATAATTATAATGGAGATGACCTAGTTTAATTACAAATAATTAACAAAAAATTTTAACTAATAAACAGAGTATACATAAAAAAATAATCATTTGTCCTACCGACCAAGAAGAAAAGAATCCATTATCCCTAGTTCTAAATTTGTTTCTAACTATAAAAATACATTTTTGTGAATACATCTAGTTTTAAATTTTTAAATTTTTGGTTAATTTTCCAACAACTGTGGTGATTTTTTTCCCCTATGAATGCTATCTGTGTGAGCGGTTGGGATAAGTGAAAACTAAGAGTATGCTATATGTAAAATGTTAGGGTTTTAAGTTAAGAAAAAATATAGAAATTTTTTTAAAAAAATGTTGGCAGGTTATTGGCTGGCTTGTTTATTTTTTGGCCTTACAGGGCTGGCCCTTTTAAGCCCGACTTTCCTTTCAAGGATCCAAAATACAAGCCCCGCCCTCAACTTAAACAGATTTAAATGGGCTCGGCTCGATGGGTTCGGCCCGTTTTTCCAGCTCTACTTAGCACTTAGCACTTAGCACGTTAGCACGGGTGTGTGTGAGCACTTCAAGGTGCTTAAGCAATGTGCGTGGACCCTTAGGTAAGGTCATGACAATGGTGGGCTTGGGCAAGATGCTTGTACGGTTTGGCAAGCTTGGATAAGGTGCAGGTAAGGTGGTCATACGGTTTGACAAGTTTGGATAAGGTTCGGGCAAATGTGAGTAGGGTGCTCGTATGGTTTGGCAAACTTGGACAGGATCCGAACAAAGTGCTAGTATAGTTTGGCAAGCTTCCAAAGTCCAAGTAAGTGCTCATATGGTTTGGCAAGTTTGGACAAAGTCCGGGCAAGTGTTGGCAAGGTTCTTGTATGGGCAAGTGTATGTATGTGTAGGCAAGGTGCTCGTATGGTTTGCCAAGTTTGGATAGGGTCTATTTGGATAAGGTCCAGGCAAGTGTGGGCAAGGTTTAGCAAGCTTGGACAAGGTCTAGGCAAGGTTTAGCAAGTTTGGACAAGGTTCAGGCAAGTGTGGGCAAGGTGCTTGTACGGTTTGGCAAGGTACTAATATGCAAGTTTGAACAAAATCCGGGCAAGTATGGGTATGCGTGGGCAAGGTGCTCATATGGTTGGCAAGCTTGGATGTCTGGACCGATGTGGGTAGGCTTGGGCATTGGCAAGGTTTGGGCAAGTTCGATTTGGCAAAGTTCTGAGATGTCCTGGCACGTTCAGGACTGGTTCGGCACATCGAGGACAGATCCTGGCACGTCCAGGCATATCTAGGACTGGTCTTGTACCTGTTGAGCTTGACATTAATAATAGCACCCAAATCCAACAAAACTTAGAGAGAAGAAACTTACCAAGCTTTTTTCAATTAAATATGTTTTCATAAAATAGTTAAAAATATAATCTTGTTCAGTATAGATCAAAGGTAACTCAAGAGATTAAATTGAAATGATGTAAATTAAACAAATGAAAACAGATCATTACATATACGCAAAAACGAAATTTTAAAATGCTAGAACACTGAATAATTACACCGAAATTTTATGAGCAAACAATATCTTTTAAAATGCTATTGTAATAATAAGTCCATAAATAAATCCAAATATGTAAAAATTTAATCTAAGCAATTAATTACAAAATACATATAACAAAAATCTAGTGAACTATTTATTTATTTAAATCTAACCATGAAATTAATTAATTCAAACTAACAAATTAGTTAACAAGAAAATAAATGAGTGAATGACTTATCCAAATCCAAACTCAAAGAATAAAGATGCAAAATTCAAACTAGTGGTAAATTCAACAACCATAAAAAAAACAACAATGCTTTTGTGATAAGAAAACTAACATGCTTATATCAAGTGCCACGACACTACAATTTGCACAATGGCAACACATTACAAAATTTACTTTTAAAACTATCAAGTGACAAAATTTGCACACATATTTATATCATTTGTTTCTAAAACAAGCATTCAACAAGGAGTCAAAAGGACAAATCCGCCTGCCCACACGGCCAACTATTCAACACCCCAGCAATCCATAAAGAATTAGTGGATTGTTTTTTTTTTTTTGGTGTGTGTGTATTGCACTTACAACCCCTATCGTAGAGGCACAAAATCATTAATAGAAGCTCAGTTCGGAACCATCATGTCTAAAAAGACGGAAAGTTATCCTGAGGAATTCTGTATGAATCAAAAGGAATATGTGGATTGAAAAATTCCAGAGGTCTGATGTGAGATGCGAAAAATGCATCAAACATTCAGCTCTCCTAATGCTAAGGGACCAACGATGGCATAAAGTTAGAGGAGAATGGAATATGAAAACACACACATAGGATAAAATAACTTAGCTCTCTTAATGTCTGGGATGATTTCACTCAATTTCACTTGCTCAGATGCCCAACCATCTGTGATCTGCCCTGTAACAGCTCTACCTCTTTATCACTCAAATAGATACGCCCTAATGCCAAGGGACATAAAGTTAAAATCACTCAGCTCTCTTAATGTCTAGGATGATTTCACTCAATTTCGCTTGTTCATATGCCCTACCATCTGTGATCTGCTTGTAACAACTCAATTTCACTTGCTCATATGCAGGCCATTTGTGATCTGCTCGTAACAGCTCTACTTCTCTATTACTCAAATACATAAGCATTCAATAATCAAGAGGGCTTGGATGGATTGTAAAGGTAGACAGAGAGAGAATACAATGAGAAGCGAGGAATGAAATCAAGCACATTTATAATTCATGAACTTTAACAATGTTCAATTGAAAGGTGGTTTATTCCTTTTGACCATTCTTTGTTTATTCTTTATTTTTCTTTTATATATATATATATATATATATAAAACTAAACCCTTTGTTTTCACCCTCTCACACCCTAGCTTAAACATCCATAACTCAATCATGCCAACACGCACCAATGCTCAATACCAGTTCATCAATTCAAACCATTAAAATGCTAATGAATTCCAAAAAGAAGCAAATAATGCGTTCTAGCAAGAGAGAGGTTTATAATAAATGAATAATGAAATGGATGTATAATTAACTAGCAAGCTCAAAGGCGTAGCAGGAGATAACTCATTTAAGAGCTAAGACAAGTTCTAGAGAGCTTGTAGAAACAATTGAGCAATTAGTCTCAAAGTTACTTCCATCAAGGCTATGCTTTCCAAACTCATTCACCAAAGAGTACAACATTCTCAACCTCAATGCACCACGGTATTTCATTTCATGAAGCAAATTTCCCACCACAATTGATCTCAAATGCAACAATAACGCTTAAAACATGCTCTATGCTTTCAAAAAGGCTTGCTGGAATTTTTTTCCTAAAAAATAGACTAAAAAATCATATTAAAACAAGCCCAGTTCTTCAGCAAAACATTGACAGCAGCAAAACATCAAGTAACAGCAAGAATAAGGCCAGAAAGACAATGCTAAGGACCATCAGAACATAGCATAACCAACAACTTCACCCTCACACTTACCCCTTGCATTGCTCTTAATGCAAGCCTAGACTAATATTAAAAGATGCAAGCTCAAATATGTAGCAGGGGATGTGATAAGGAACTACAATGACCTGCCTACCTTAAGAACAAAGAATAAAGCAAATCTACCTTTTACTTCTGGTTTAGTCCCTTTGTTCTTAAATCAATCATGTTTATATAGCAATCAAATAAGCATTGTAACTAGTGGAGAGAGCAAGAGATGAAGGGATGATCTTGTAACTGAAATATTTTTAAGCTTTTGAAGCAGTTCTCATCTTTGTTGAGAAACATGCGGTGCTTTATTTTGACCTTTTCTCCTTGATTATTCTTCATTGGTGGTGGGAGTTAGTCCTTTGGAAGATCCCTCCAAACAAATTTCTGCGAGGTGCAAGAATCATATTAGAAGGTTCAAAATGAAATTGAAATAAATAAGGCTTGGGAACCTCCAAATATCTAGAGAAAACAATAAAATCAACATGACACCCATTAGCAAGAGTCATACCCCTAAGATAATCATGCATTGAAAAAAAAAAATCCAATTTAGGGTGTGGGGGCTCTAGTTCAAGTGAAGGGGGAGTGTCTCAACAGAAATGAATTTTCGTGGCTCAAATGACCCTAAAGTCCTCCTTGATGATAGCATATCAGATCTGGAGCTCTACATTTCCTTGGTGCAACTTAATTGGTAGCTTTCGGATTTAGCACATGGAAGCTCTAATGGAGGTGTTGCACTTGTGTCCTCTTACGATTCATGATGTGGGAGTTCAATTGTTGAAGTTTGGACACCCTCACCTCAAGCTTGTCTTTAGAATGAACCTTGGTTTCCTCATTAATTGTGCTCTTGGAACCTAACAAAGCATCACAACAACATTTCTTAAGCTCATCAAGGCCATCAAGAAGAGAAATAAAAACATTAGCATCACAAACTTTGTTATGCTCTTGCGTATGCTATTTGCAAAGTATGCTAGACAATGTGGAGTCACTGGAGCATAATATATCATCTTTGCCAACACAAGAGGAAGATGGGGATGAAGAAGAGGAATCAAATGAATTTTCATCCAGCAAAAGAGGACAGCTCTTTATCCCTGACTTGTGAGCGTGCATTAAGTGTGGGAATGTAGAGTGTTTGTTGGAACCATTTTCATATCCCCTTCTCATTCTTCATGCGGGTCTTAAGGCCATAGAGCCCCAAGTGTGCCACCCATGAAAGCTTTAATTTCTGTTTCGTCCCTTTCTAGTGCTTCTGAATTCCCAAATATTATCGCTTGATTGTGTAATCTTTGCAATCTTGCCATCTTTTGATCATGGATTTCCTTCAGAGCCTTTCTATGGCTATCCATGGTTGAAGTCATATTCCCCTGTAATTCATGTTATAACTTGGCAAATTATGAGAAAACATGGAAGAATACGGGTTAAAATTTTTCATCATTCCAATCTAGGCCAATAAGTGTGCAAAAAATATTTTTCAAACCATGGATCAAGACAAATTGAGAGATTTGTGCACAAGATGCAGCAAAAATTTGATGCTCAATCTCAGCAAAAGTACTCAGTTACATGAAGTTTTCAATTTGGCAAAAAAAATAAAAAAAAATAAAAATTCAGAGTAGTCTTCTCAGAAAGAGTAGATAAAGTGACCGCACAAATGACTTGAAAATTGAGTTTTAATGAGCAAGTGGAGAATAACAACTTCCCAGGTTTGAATGCACTCAATTTCAGTTCCATGGATGCTCCAAGATTTTGCCATACAAGTGCCTTAAAGAAGTATAACCAAGTGCAAAAATCCTGATATAACGCTGGCTTCAGCACCATGTGTTTCTGCACAAAATCAGTATATATGCACAAGTCTGCATGATTATAAATGTGTATATGTGAATGATATCTAGAGATGCAATGAACTTGAAAAATATGTTGTAAGCACAATATGGACAACTCAAAATATTTCAGATTTTAGAATAAGCTCAGATAAACAAATTTCAAATTTCAGTAGAATGCAAATTATGCATAGCAAGCGACTCATTTACTGGGAAACTCATTTTAGCAAGTCGCATTATACAAAAATTCAATCAGACATTCAGGATTCACTAGATTTTAGTGGTGACAGCAATTTGTATGTCAAAATTCAGATAATTGCACTATGCTCAGTCAGGAATGTGTCAAAAGTTCAGTCACTCATACAGAGATAAAACTGCGTCAGCAAAACTGGTCAGAGCAAAGAAAATGTGCAAAGTTGATTTTTAACCACGTTAAAACAACTTAGCAAATGATAGAAAGTAGGTAAAAATTTGATAATAATTGTGATTTGCCTAAACTCAGTTAGTTACACAAATTTCAGAATGCAGTAATTGAATGTTTTCTAGTAGTGCGTGGTCAAGATTGTGAGAAATCAACAAGGCACTTGCTTCATCATATATCAATGCACGAAGCAGCAACAAGATACAGTTATGGACTCTCAGTTTACTCGCAGAAGACTAAGAGGTGTGCATTAAATTTGATGGCAAAAATGCATGCATGGCTACGCAAGATGTTATGCACAGATTCCTGTAATGCAGAACAGTTGATTAACATCTGGAATTGCCCACATAGGGGCTAAAATTGGTCAAAATAATGCAAAAAACTAGTATTAACCAGTCACCTACTATAAAATGATGAGGATTTCCCATAAGCTTATTAAGAACTTACTCACATGCACAAAGTTTGCAACTCAAAGCTGACACAAAAATTAATGAGACCAGTTTAGGCACATGCACAAAAATTACTGAGAGTATGAATGAAATGTGAGTCAAGGCAGCTTGGTGTTAGCAAGTTTCAACAAGTTTCAGTGACAAGAACTCAGATATGACTAAAACCAATGAAAAATTCAGCAATTCTAATTCAGTTGCAGATGTAGAAATCTCGATGAAGAGTTCTTTCTCTTCAAGTTCTTTCTTCAACCTCTCCTACAACAATCCATTGTACAAAATGAATTAGATTATGAACAATAAATCAATAGAAATAGCACAAAACAAGTCAAGGACTAATGAAATGGGTCGTCCCTTGCTTTAAAGGTTCATAGCTCACAGGACATGTCAACTCAAAATAGCATGGTTGATGATGATACCTTGAGTTTGTTAAAAGGCATCTGCTTTTGGAAATAGAAACTCCTCAATTTATCATGGACTACAGGGCCAAAATACATCTCCCTTCTAATTTGCTTCGCAAGATCTTTCATCTTGTGCCACCTAAAAATAAGTGTGACCAATGAAACCCCCCCAAAAAAAAAGTAACATCCTTGGTTGTTGCCACAAAAATAAAAGCTTAAACCGGACTCTCAACATATGACTAGACGAAGGATGCATGACTCAACATGAAAACAAACCTGCATTGCTAAAACGAGGAAGTACAGAACATAGTGATATTTTCCCAAGACAATGGCTTTCATGTCAAGACATGCATGCGACATGGTAACTAGTCAAGCAAGGGCAGTCCTGTGAGGAGAGGAGTAGAACAATGTCATTCAGAAACATTTACAACAAAGCCATACATGTCTCTTTTGGTTTTCTTCCAAATGATAGATGCAAGAAAACTTGAAAGGTCAAAAATGGCAATTTGAGTGAGTGAGGAACAACATACGGTGATAGCAAGAAGTGATCAAGATGATATGGATTAAGTAATAGAATGCATACCAGACTTATCGCTGCACTAGTCTTCCCCTGTTCCTTACCAATTTCCCGACGACCCACTAGAGGAGTCTAATGCAATAGTCATCAACTTATCCTGCACAAAAAAGAAAAAAAGGACAAAAGGCATCGGAACAAATTAGTGACCCTAAAAATTTCCTCACACACACATGCAACCCTACAACTAAGAACACATACCTGACCAAGGCCAGTATTTATAGAAGCATTCACAAAAGTAGCAGCCAGGTTCTATCTAGCTGAAGCAATACTAGCACCAGCACTAGCCCAACCATCAAGCAAGTGTGCTTATGGGAGGAAAAACAGTAAATTATGAGATTGAAAACTATCCAAGAAAATGAAAACTCGACAACAATAGCACAGTAATGAGCATTTCTTCGTTATACATGAAAATTTGGAGCACAATTTCAAATTGAAATACTGTCCGACAAAGATTTCATGCTAGTTGCATAAGTTGCCTCATTAGCTATTGTTGCTCAGTAAAGAGAAGAACAATATGAAAATATTTATAAAAATACTATTATCAACCATCAATTATTATAAATAAAAGCAATTATGGCTATTTGAGGAAGGGAACTTTTCAGAAAAGTAATTTAAAAAAAAATAGCCAGCACAAAGAGTCCAATCTTATTCCAAAAAAAAGGGGGGGGAATATCACCACAATCCACACCTTGTATATATGTCTTTAGGGAATTCAGCTCCGTTACTTCCACATCACAAGCAAGGGATAGATATCCTTCACTTAACTTGGAGTTGTTTATGATATCCTACAGCACCTGGCTATCATCATCATCAACCACCATCTCCTCAGCTAGCTCCCTGCATGGAAATAGTGATCAACAAATCAAATATCTTTACACCAAAAAAAAAAAACACCCACACCCCCCCCACACACACACACAAAAACACAATCTTAAATCTGGTGAGAACATATTTCCAAGGGAGAATTACAATAAAGTCCTAAGGAAGGAAAAGAATTACAAAACAAGTCTCAAAGGTTGTTATTCTTCACTCTAAAACTTGTTATTATAGGCCGCTTAGGTTGTTGTTGGAACCTTTTGATAATTATTTCTCTTCTTTTGGGACTTGATTGTAATTCTCCCTTTCTTATGCAGTTTTATGCACCACAGTAATTGAACTTCCAACTTTTATAAAGAAATAAGGGTCTAACCATATAAAGCACACGTCTTAATTAGTAAGTGGATAAATGCAATAGTAACCTACAGTAAATATTATCCATGACAGGGAATGAGTCCAGGTTTTCTTTAGGTTTTGGCAAAACCACCGTAAGTTATTAACTTACAACAATCAATGCATGAAGCAAATATCATCATAAAAACAGAACAGGTTCAAAGAGGTAGTCCGCATGGAATGTGCATAGGGAATATGTATTAACAGAAAATTCAGGGCTTACATGTCGAGTAGGTATCTAACAAAATTACTTCTTATGCAAAAGTAAAAAGTAAAAACCTATAAAATTGTCAATGATGCATCAAATTGTTAGTTTTAAACTACAAAATATGAAAAAAAAATAAAGGGATGAAAATTATCTGTCCTGTACTACAAGATTTAGTTCATTTAGACTAGTGTACTGCAGATGAACAATGTGCAATTAAAAAAGGTATAATCACTAATTTCAGAGTCAGAAGACTTTCACAAAAGACGAAAAATAAATCACAGCAATGTCACACCTACAGGTTATCCAGATACAATGCAATCTGAAGTGCACTTGGATATTCTTCAAATTTTAGATAGACCATATATGCAATATCCAACACTAACATAACATCTGGCCCAGGAAGACATCTGAAAATGCAACAATTATAACTTTTTTCCTTGAGTGCATGAGATAAAAGGAATAGAATGTCAGCTTATTAATCTTAATCCTGAACAATAAACATAAGCACAAGATAGCTTCCCAAAATGAAACGCTGAAATTTTCCTCTCCCATTTTGACCTGGCTACACATCAAACTCTACCTAGTAAACTTATCCTCTCGAAAAACAAAACTTGTAACTCCACTAGTAAAGTCCAGACTAAGAATGGAACCTCAGAAATTATAATTGCATAAACACATTATAAATCACTCTATGATTCCACTTGAGCAAAAAACTCTCAATCCAGAATTCCATTGACCACAATTGTGGTATGAGGTCCAAATATAGGTGATTATGTCAAGAGCAATTTCTAAATCCCAAAGTAGTGGCCGCTTCAAAACTAACCCAGGACATCATTTTGTTATAAAATTATAACAAATGTAAGAGTCAAAAGTAAAGGCAAACCAAGGTAATTCAACATCTTTTCTATCAAAGTGACTTCACATGAATCAAATTTCTAAGCAACATGGCAACAGGTTTAACAAGGTGAACCTAAGCTAATAGTCTCTCACCAATGGCAAGTGTTTAGCTCTCTCACTCAAGGTGTCTAGGCTTGTGTTTACACTCAAATCCACCTTATCTAATCCCCTTTCCATAAGCTTGGCTATTATCTAGGTTCTCCACCACTAACAATTAAATGCTAAATATGGATCAAAAGGACTTTTATTGGTTGGTAAAGTAAGCTTGGTTAAGAAACAAGTGGGAAACAAAAGAAAGGATATCAAAACCAAAAGTAGATACTTCAGAAAATTAAGAGCCATTTAAGAAATCATGGGATAGAACAAATATGTATACAATAAATTTGAGGCCCAGAACTCGCAACCCCTTGGTGAATGAAAGGGAAATATGCATAAACCACATGTGCATCATCTCTCTTCCTTTTCATTCTTTCTTTCCTTTCTTTTTCTTTTCTTTTTTCTTCCTTTTTTTTTCTTTTTTAACTTTTTGCTTTTTCAATTTTTTTGACTTCTTTTTTCTTTTTTCGAGTCTTTTTCAACTTCTTTTTTTTTTCTTTGCCTTTTTTGATGTTTTTTCTTTTTTTTTTATCCTAGACCCTTTTTTTTTTTCTTTCCTTCCTTTTTTCTTCTTTTTTCCTTCTTTCTTTTCTCCTTGACTATACATAGTTCCCAATCAATCAAATGCAGCCAAGGCAAATAGGCCGTAACACATAAATATGCATTCCTATCTGTCCGTTATATAAATGTAAGACTCTCAACAATCTAAAGTACCTCAGCATGCTAGGAATATTTATTAAATGTTTTCTTGGCTATGGGATCTGAAAGAAAAGATAATGTAAGGCTCAAAGTGGTTAAGCAATAGGTGTAGTAATGCATTAAGGTAGGCTATTTGGATCTAGCTATGAACAAAATGAATGCCTTTCTCATTTCCATGTCTAGCAAATGCAAATATGTGGTCTCAAACAAGATGCAAGCCAAGTTCTAGAGTAAGGAAGAGATAGGTGGTACACACATGAAATGAATATGAATAGGCCCAAAAATCTCACTAGGTCATGACTACCTTCTCAGGATTCACCTTAGGCCAAAAACAATTGCCATGTAGCTTTTCTACTTAACACATGATTAATCACCTATCAATTCAAGAATGCATCCAAACCAAGGATTACCTCATACTTGCAATTCTCACATCCAAAACATATTTTTGGTCAACTTTTTTTTGGTGTGAAAATATCTAACTGTTTTACCTATAACATAAAATAAAGAATGCACACGAAACTAAAACCTAGAAGTAAAATGCCATCAATGAAAGCTTAACTCAAAATAAAATATAATATGCAATCAATCCACCCAATCAAATGATAAACAGTACAATATAAAAGTGTAAATAGAAAGTGTACAACCGGACCAAGCTAAGTGGCATCTTGAACAATCAACTCCTCCATGTTATCTGTTTCACAGGACACAAACCAAATAAATTTCTTGAAAATGAATGTGCAGCTTTAAACGCAAGTTGGGTAAAGCACATGATGCAATATCCTAAAAGTTAAACCATCTATGAAATTTTTTATTTTAAAAATTTAGGATACTCATTCTAGATATTAATCATTAAATTTATGGATGATTCATAAAATCATTTGGTCACAGTCAACTTATACCCCCCCTTTTAGCTCACTTTATATTAAATGTTGTCATTAGAAGTGAGTATTTTCAACTAAATGCAAGTCAACTGAGGCACCATATGATATAAATCATGATACATAATCTGTACCTTTTGAACTTAAAAGATGCAATCAGCATAAATTTATCAAACCCTTATAGTGTCAAGCAGCAAAATAAACTGTAAAATATTATATTAATCATTAAAAAATCCAGCATACGTAGCCCAATCAACATAAATGGTTTGAGTAAGATGTTCGCATTCATTCAGATTCACTTTTGCATTTTGTGGTTCCTCAACATGCCCATATTCAATCAATAAACGACCCAAAAATCAAACAAGTAGAGGCCGTTTAGTACAGTAATCAAACCATTGATGTGATCGAGCTGATATCCAGAAGTAATGATTTCAACTATATAACTAGAAATAACCAATTCTCTCTTGCTGTTTCGTACCATTTACTTTCTTTGACACTGAAACAGAATATCTGTAATAAAGAAAAACTCTTTTTTTTTCCAAGAAGAGATCCATCAAAAGGAAGTTCGTAGAATCTTAGGCTCTTTATCTTTCCCATGGACAAACTTCAAGTTAGAACAAAAAGTATACTCAACACATTCGTTTCAGAGAGGCCCTACCTACTTTAATGTTTCACACCAATAATTTGTGTGTTTTGATCACATATCAAGCCACTAAGTATTATTAAATGATGTGATATAATCATTAAGGTTTGAAAACAGACACAAACATTGTCAATTTCAGATTGTGCACAACTTTATCGGCCTACTTCTCTTTATTTACAGCCCTAGAAAGGAAATCCAAAGTACTGCCCCGAATTGATGGGTGCAAAGAGTTACACGAGAAACGCCAAGCTATTTAGAAACGTGCACAGCAAGGGAAGAATCAAAGGGAAGGAGAAACTCACATCATGAAGACCGAGCTCACCCTCAGTGGTGAGGGAGTCAAAATCAGACCCTGAAAGGTTGGTGTTACGATTAGCCTTTGGTTTTTTACGGGGCGGTGAGTGTGGAAGAAGCGTAACCAATAATGGCAAATTTGAGCTTCAGGAGAGAAGAGAAACAAGGGGAAATGCAGAAGTATTAACGACGGCGTTTCCATCTTCGCCGATGAACTCACCGTCCGTTGGCTCGAAATTTGCCGCCTCTCTGTCCGTTGCGGCTCCCTACACTATTCTATCGTTTTTCTCTCCCGACATGTAAAACTCAAGTACGCTCGCGAGGAACCTCCCGCAGGAATTTTCAGTCAATCAAAAGTAAAACTCGTTGAAGTGAAGAGTCGCTTCGCAGGAAATAAGGAGTCCGCCACAACGGAACCATTTCTCCAACGGTAAAGTTTGATTAACCGTTAATTTCAAAATAAACTTCAATTTCAAATTTTAAACATAAGATTCATGACGAGATGTAAAAAATGTTGTGCCAAAACTAGGTTGGGGTTTGAAATTTTGTATTACATATTATTACATTTTAATTTTCTAATATAATTTATTAACTTAATTTTTAAGTAGCATTATAATTATAAATTTTAAATAGAAATATAATTTTATATGATAGCAATTATAAGGCAGTGCTTTTCTTAATTATTTAGTTTTCTCGTCACAAGCCACAACAATTAGGTGATAGCCCCATTGTCCAAGTGATTATACGCTATGGAGAAACATTATGTTTTTGTCAAGGACAATTACGTAAGTATAAAAAATTTATTCTTTCTCCCTTCCTTTCATATTATATGTATTTTTAAAATAATAACTCAAACAGATTTTTTCGAAAACTGCTAGCCGAAAAAAAAAATTCCCAAACCTTTTTTTAATAACAACTTGCTTTTAAATACATACTAGTCAGAACTTATTTTAGTAAGAAACTACTTTACATAATTATTTTTAGAATATAAAAAATAAAAATAAAAATCAAACAAGCCATTTACTTTACTTTTTTCAGATTTATTTTCTTAATAAAAGTAATTATTTCATTAGATATGTATGAGATTTTACATGATCACTAAATAAAGATATGAACATATTAAAATATCATTTGACGGAAGTCGCTTTATGTTCTTGACATCAACGATACAGTTATAAAAATGACTGGTTTGATGACAATTATTTGATGAAGTTTTGAGATAAATCACCATTGTTGAAGATAGTTAGGCCCCATTTGTTCTCAAGCAGGGAATTGGGGTGGAAAAATCCCAAAAGAATACTTCTTAAATTTCAGGATTCCAAATCATTCTTATTTATTATCCTTTAAAAGGAAATGACAATACATTTTAATAGTAATTTTTTATTTGAGATTTTTAAATTCAAGATGTATTTTTTTCTTTTGGAGATTGGGATTGATATTGGCATAGCTCATAGATCAAACACTCAGGCACATAAGGTTATTTTGATAAATATATTTCATTTCGCTTAAATGTCATATTCACGAAGTCTTAAAAGTAAGCATTAGTGAATGGTTGACACTAATGCCAACTGAAAGTAAAGCATTGGGCTTGCGTTTCAATTTTCCAAGACTACTTGCTTGAGCATGTACCTTGAGTCAGTATGCCCACTTCCATTTGAGTTAGAAGTAGGTAGTTCAAGCCATACACCCTTGAATAACCAATAGAAAGAACTAATCTCTCACAATATGATCAACCAATGTTGAAATTCCTGCTATGAAGCAACTCGCATTTAGTGCCTTGTAATGCCTCAAATACAATTGTCTTCATTAGGAGGATTCCTATACACAGTTAAAAAAAAAAACAGTCATACACCCGAATATGTGTATTCAAAAGTTATCAACAAAGAAGTTTGGGTCATACATTTAATGAGGCATATTGTACTGTATTATTGTAGCAGAAAATTGTTAAATTTCCAACAAAGCTATTCTAGTAATTTACCTAAGCACATGTATTCCAAAATTATCAATAGAGCTGTTTGAATCATACACATAAGTTGTGTTATATCGTATCAACATCACTACTAGAAAAAAAAAGTATTTTATATTGGTTAGAATGAGCATTTAATATTGGAAAGATGACTGGTGTAGAAATGAGTGGTGTTAAAAACCCACACCTTTTACACATGTTAAGAAACCGGTGTAAAAAACTATAATTTTAATAGCGGTTATTATACCAATCGGTGTAAGCTTTGAAAATTTAAATAAAAAAAGTTCACTTCTTAGACCACCTCTTGTACTTTTTTTCTATTGAATTTTCTTATACTAGTTAGTTCTTCTGATTATTGAATATAATTTTTTGCCAAACAAAAGAAATTGTGAAAACGCAAAGTCTACTAGTTAAGAACTAACTAGTATTACAATTTAGAAAAATAGCTCACTAGGGAAAAAGAATACGAAGGAAGATAAGTTACTAATAGTCAACAGAGAGAAAGAAAATGAAGGCAAGTTCCTTTCATCAAGATGAGCTAGATCTCTGACAAGTACTTGGTCATTTAAGGTAGTGTAACTCGGATCTGATCATACTTGAATTACCAAATACTTGGCAGCATTCTTCATTCTATTTAATGAACTAAATATGACGATGATGCCTTAAGCCTCAAAGAGCTTGCAACTTTTAATGGACAAACATCCAAACTTGATCTCAAACAGAAAGAGACTGGTATTAGGGTTTAGGCAAATTGTTCGTGGGAGAAATAAAAATAGTGACGATATTATCTATGGTGAGAATAGAACGGCAAAGGCAATGGACAAGGACTATAATGGCAAGTGATGGAAAACGACTTAAGCACTTTATGCCATTTCTACACAGCTCTAGAGGTGAGAGTACGCCCTCTGTATTTTGAGTTCACAAAACTAAGGGTGAAAGGGCCATATTTATAGCTAGAGCAAAATTTTAACATCGGCTGACATGGAAACTGATGTTAAAAACTCATTTTATATTAAACACAAGACAATTGGTATTAATTTTAAATGTTATATCGAAATTAACATACCCAGTATAAAGACTCCCAAAAAATAACTAACTACCAGTTCTTCTCTTTCTTTAAACTAGGAATGTTTTCCATCCTAGTTTTACAGTCTGTTGTTATTGATCGACAAGAGAAAAATGCGTTAAAAGGAACCAATGCAAGAGTAGATCATCACAAAATATCATATGTATTTATATCTAATTAGGGGGAGCAGATACTGCTTCTACAAAATATTTTTTTAAAAAAAGACTGCATTATTGCAATAAAAAAATTAATAGCAGGAAAAGGAGGAGGCTTCTTCATTGGACGACTAGGAGAAGGCAGTACAGGGGTCATCCATGTCGTCATACTCGATGTGCTTATTGTCAAGTAAGAGGTTGACCTTATTGTTGAGGGTGTATAATGAGACACTACACGGTAGAGGCCACAATCAATCGTTGCTACTCTTGCAAGTAGCTAGTAAAAAAGAAGTGGAGGAGGGGGAGGCAGAAGGAAAGGCAAGGGAGGGTAGTAGGGAAGGGGAGGAGGAAATGATGGAGGATGCATGGGGACAATTTTCTGCCATTTCACCATTGTGGGACTACTGGTGATAGTAGATAAAGATGCTGGAGAATGACAAGGATAGTTGGCTTCTAACCTCAAATAGAAGGTGATAAGACATGGTGATTAGGGTTGCACATAAAACTCAGTAACCCGGTAAACCCGGTCTTACTCGGTCCAATTCTAAAAAAAGTCCAAAAAGCCTGGTGAAATTTGAGCTAGACCAGGTCTGACCTAAATATTGGGTAGGACCGGGTTACGGGTAGGCCTATGGGACTGATAACCTAGTCCTACCCGATGAAATTTTTTTGTGAGATATATAAAAAAAAAAAGCTACATAGGGACCAATGGCATTTGAAGTTTAGGCCCATGTTGGAGTTTTTTTCTTTGTTTTTTTTTTTACAAGTCCATTTCTAATTTAGGCCTATGTTGACGTTTCTTTTCTTTTTTTCCAAGTCTATTTCTAATTTCCCTTGCCTCAATCATAGATTTGGCATCACCGCATTAGGTATCCTTTCATTTTCATTCCCAAATTCCCTCTAGAGTCTAGACCTAGCGAAGTGGCGACCTGCTTTTTCCCCATCATCATTTGCAATTTGCACAGTGCCGGTGGCAACCCCAGGCCCTAGCAGATAGCAACCAAGCTTGCTCCCAGTCCTTTGATTTCTTGTTGTGCTTGCTATTATCCCTCACTCTTTGTTCGTTAGTTGCTGGCTTGTCGTTGCTCTCCAACTCCGTCACCGTCACTACAAATACAAGTAAGTTCAACGCCTGTTTTGAGCATTATTAACTGATTATTAATATTTCATTCTCCCTATCCAAACCAAGGATAGAATCAGTATCTTGTTCAACAATCTCAATCAATTCTATAGATTAAGGAAGGAAAACAAACAAATTAAACTTGAGAAAATGTAACAATCTAATCAATCTAAACGGATGAAAATTAAAAAAATAATAATGTTACAATCGTTCCCAAGGAATATCTATATGATATTCTCTTGTCAGATTTGAATACTGGGCTATTCTCATGACCACCTTAGAATATTGTTACTGCCCACTTTGTGGATACTATGTTTGTTTATTCTTTTTTTTACCAACAAAGCAAACATGTGAATCCTCACTCAAATACTACGTCCAAATTTAAATTGTTTTTGTTTGGCTAGGGGTTGGATGAGGGAGAAGGTTAAGATAAATGAGAGAATAGTTTTTATCCATTACGAGTCTAGCACCATTTTAAGTTTTGTGATGGAGTATTTATTTTGAGCTGAATAGAGTGCTTTTATTTATTAAAATAATTTGTCTACTTAATTACTGAACTAACTTGGTCCGATTTATATGTATTTTTTTTCTAATTATTGTGAACAATTATGATAGGCCTGCCATAGTTAATTATTGTTCTTCAAGTTGAAAAAAAAGAAAGAAAGCAAAAGACTTCATTATTCTCATTCTATTCTTATTTCTTGTTCATTTTATTATAGATATATTATCAGTTTATCACTTTAATATGGAGGAGCAAGATTCCATGTCAAGTCAAAGGAGCTTAATGACTCCTCAATTGGGTGATAACCAAACACAAAGTGGCTCTAGACATTCACTAATTCCTTCTCAAAGTCCTATTTCTCCCACACCAACACCATCACCTCCTCCTATTGCCCCTACTATTGCTATAGCACCCACCTCCCAATTAACACGAGAAGTAGGAGTAATTGAGGGTGAGAACCCTAGGAAGAAAAAAAGAACCAAAAAGCAAGCCTCCAGAAACATCTCATGTTTGGGACCATTTTGTGGAGCTACTAGTGAAAGAAACTAATAAACAGGTCAAAGCATCTTGCAAGTACTGCAGTATGACTTATGCTTGTGACCCTAATAAGCATGGTACAACTTCATTGAAAAGGTATTTATTTAAATGTACAACAAACTCACATAAGGTCAATAAAGATAAGAAGCACTCAATGTTGGGTTACCTTTCTAATACTTCTCAAGGAAATGCCTTAGTCCCTCATATGTACAATGAGAAATGAATATGAAGAGCCTTGGCTAAGTTTATTATTTGTGATGAGCTACCCTTCAAAATAGCTGAGAAGCCAGGATTAAGAAAATTTACCCTTCAGAATAGCTGAGAAGCCAGGATTAAGAAAATTTACCCTTCAGAATAGTTGAGAAGCTAGGATTCAGAAAATTTGTAAAGGTGCTGGAGCCTTGATCTCCTATCCTATCTAGAATGACTATTGGTAGGGATTGTTAGCAGTTATTCCTTGGTGAGGTTAAGACTTTAAAGAAGATTTTAAAGACTTGTGCATCTCGTGTTTGTCTCACAACTAATTGCTAGACTTTAAATTAGAATTTCAATTACCTCTGCTTGACAACTCATTTTATTGATCCTAATTGGCATCTACACAAGAGGATTCTAACAATTTCTTATGGTTGAGAATCACAAAGGAGAAACCATAGGGAAGATAATTGAGAAGTGTTTGCTGGATTGGAGAATTGATAAGGTTTTCACTATTGCTATGGACAATGCATCTTCAAATGCCTCAGTATTGTCATACTTGAACAAGTGTTTAAGGAATTGGAAGGGATTGGTTTATAGTGGGGATCATCTACATATTAGGTGTTGTACTCATATTCTTAACTTGATTGTTTGTGAAGGTTTAAAGGATTTGAAAGAAAAATTTGAAAGCATTAGAAGTGCTATTAGATATGTGTGCTCATCTCTTGCATTTTTTGCAAAGTTTAAGTCTTCTGCTGAGGCTGAAAAAGTTGACACCAAAAACCTTGTTTGTTTGGATGTGTCAACAAGGTGGAATTCAACCTTCTTGATGTTGGAGGCAGCATTGAAGTTTCAAAAAAATTTAAAAAAATGAATGATGAGGATGATGATTACTGTGCACACTTCAAGCCCCTTCCAAGGCATAAATCATAAGCATATGATATCAATTTGATTGATTCACATGAGGTGTCTAGCAATAGGCTTGAATCACGTGATTTCTTCAAGCAAGAGCGTGATGCTCATGATTCTAGGCGTGAAGATAAAGAGAAAAAATGTGGTGGCCCCTTAATGGCAGAAGATTAGAACCATGCATAGATCTTCTTAAAATTCTTGAAGGTTTTTTATGACATCACATTGATGTTCTCAGCTTCCCTTAGTATGACATCAAATTCATGCTTCCATCAAATTGGCCGTGTTCAACAAATGTGCGAAAGAAATATTTTGAATTTAGATTCCCTCTTATCTGATGTCTTTCAACATGAATATGAAATATGAAAAATATTGGAGTAAAGTCGAAATTATGAATCCTGTTGATTGTGGCAGTTATACTAGATCCTCGTTACAAGCTGGCATATGGTAATCATGTATTTGAGAATTTGTTCCACGATAATGAAGTTTGCTTAGCTATGAAGGATAGGGTCAAGGATTATTTATATTGCATATTTGAAGAATATTTTGCCTTTGTTGGGATATCTTTTGAATCCAACAATGCTTCATCTTTTACTGTGCCTTTATCTTCAGTAAGTGCTACAAGGAATTTGGATGATCATGATCTAGACCTTCAATGGTTGGCAATAGTCAAGCAAAGATATTCAAATGATTCTCAAATTGAGTTGGATAAGTATCTTGCTGCTGATTCTGATGATATCTCTGCTGATTTCAATATACTAGCTTGGTGGAAGGCAAATTTTGTTAAGTATAGAATCCTCTCTTGCATGGCACATGATGTGTTGGCCATCCTAGTTTCAATAGTTGCCTCTAAATCTGCTTTTAGCACAGGAGGTCATGTGGTTGATCAATATCAAAGCTCATTGTCACCTAGAATGACTGAAGTATTAATTTGTTCACAACATTGGCTTCTTCCTAGGCAATCACTATTAGAACTTGTTTATAAGCTTCGTGAATTTGATAATTTTGAAGAGTCTGGTAATTTTTTTAAACATAACAAGCCTTTATTTAACTATATCATATCACTATAAAAATATGAACTTTTTGTTTTGTGTCTTTTTTTCTAGATGCTTCATGTGTCACTAATGGTGGAGATGCTGTTGTGTCCATAGAAATAGATTAAAGCAAGGATTGGGTTCATAGTTCCTTACTGTGTGTTGTGTCACTGATTATCATTCCATGTTTTGATATTTGTTTTTGTGTGATGGACTTATAATATTTGATATTGGCATGCATTTTGGTTTTATTATTGGCTATGACATTTGATGTTAGCCTACGACCTTTAAATCAGCAAACTTTGAGATTGATTATATTATCATTTGATATTTGCTTGTGTGCAATGGACTTCATTGTTTGATATTATACTGTGGACTTTCGTGGTTACTCTATAGGTTTATATTGTTTACAATTTATACTTATTTGGAATTTAGTATTCTCATGATGTTACTCTGGTTAGGACAAGTAGATAGGAATTTTTAATGTAATAGATTGGCAATTATTGATTAGGAATTAAAAAAAATAGGGCAAAAATATGAACCTAGACTGGAATTGGACCTACTAACCTAGTCTAGTTTGGTCCAGTCTGCCCAACTCGAAGAATAATGGGTTCCTCACTAGGCATGATTCGTCTTTAGGTTGGGGTGACTAGCCCGACCACGGGCTAATGCCCTGCCCGGCCCGGTCTGGTCCATATTCAGCCCTAATGGTGATCATTCGAGTTCAGATTACTTCAAGGAAATGAAAAAACAAGAGATAGGCCAATGTAAAGATTAGTAATACTGGTTGTTTAGAATTACTGATGTCATTTAAGTATATTTTTACTGTTTGGGTTAGCATTCAATGTTAAAAAAAAAAAAACTCTAAGCATAATAATAACTAATGTAATAATTGTATCGTTATTTACAATAATGCTACCACCCCATGTATTAAGTGGTATAAAAAGGCATTATCTAGTAGTGCCTATCCGAAATGTTTAAATTCACTATTTGTGATGCTATATTTGTTTTATCCATTGGAATATGGTTAATTGTTTATTTACATATTATTTTTAAGGAAACAAGTTTACTTGCCATGTAGGAAGCATTTAATAAACAACTGTTACCTCACCGACCAGAGATTGCAATATAAACGTGGCGCCCCTTAATCCCTCCGATAGATCGCAATTGAATACAAGTTTCCTCTTATAGATGGTTCTCATACAATTAAGCTCATGTGTCCCATTGACAACTACATTAACATTTTTCTACATGATTCTTCAACTCAAAATCAAAGACAATCAATGCATCACGTGGGAATATACTTATGAAAGTTAGTATTTACACGTGGTCAATTGGTGCTCTCTAGACAACGAGAAGCATGGAAAGATGGAAAATTCTTTTGCATAGTAGTAACTACATAGTGGAAAAGCAACAACTGCCAACGTTGTTTGGAGAGAGGCATTTGGAAATTCACAATAATATAATATTCTTTCGGTCCTTATAATAAAAATTATTTAACTAATTTGATTACATTAAAAAAATTAAATAATTTAATTAATTATAATAAATATGACATGTTTTCTTTTAAAACATCATAATTATCACTTGATTATGATTGAGAGGGTATCAATATGAGAAATTTAGAAAAAAAAATGACAAATATGAGAATTAAGTCCTATATTTAAAACTAAGATCAACTCAATAATTAGATCATATATTAAGAAATGGAGGAGTAGTTATATAATGTAAGTATATTTATTTGATATTAAAGTTATGACAATAATTTTACAGACCATGAGTTGGATTGTCTTCATTGGTATTTGATTCAATGCGTTGATGTGTGGTAATATTTTTTCGGGGACTAAGTGGATAACTATTACTTTAACATATATTTTGTCCTCCATATTGCTGCAGGAGGTCGCAATACATGAACAAATTGCTCTAGAAGTTCTTGAGATTATCATTTAAGGTTGTGGGAGTAGTCTATTTTTTTTGGAATTCTATATTATTATAATCCTTCAAGTTAAGGGTGAAGCATACTATTATGAATATGTAAAATACAAGATTTCCAATCCTAGCAGAAAAAGGAGAGAAACATATACTCAATTTCACGTAAACAAACAGAATTCTATACTCGATCTCATAGATACATATAGAATTCTGTGAAAAGATGTATTCGATTTTAATATAGTTAAATACATGTACAAACACAAATATGTTAATGCTAAGCTCAAATATAAGGTTACAGCTAAATGCTGTGAGTGGTATTGTCATTGGGACAAGTATCCATTTTACGAACATGTTATATTTAAAAAGGAGAATGTTAGTCAACCCCTTCTGAAGCAATTTGATTTCCAACGGTTCTTATAAGATTCTAAAACATTAGTTCAACTCCTTTGACCCCTTGACATATCAAAGAAAAATAACAACTAAACCATTCAATCAAGCTAGTCCAATAATGCAAAGAAATATATACACACACAAAACAAAACAAATGTAAGTATCTAGGTATGTATGAATAACTAAAATAAGACGATTTGGAAGAGAAATACAAGAATTTATAGTTCTATTTGAGGTTTAGTGTCCATGACCTTTTGACATATTAAAAGATTGTAACTACTAAGCCATTCAATACAAAACAAATGTAAGTGCTCATATTTGAATGAAGAGCTGCGATTTTCAGGAATGATAGTGAATGTTAGCATATTTATTTATTATAATAATAATAATAATAATAATAATAATAATTAAAAAAGGAGAGTTATGCTAAAAATATAAATACAAAAAAATCTAAAAAAATACAATTTGAATTTTAAAATTCCAAATCAGTAAAAATACACTATCATTCATTTTTTTAAATATAGCCAATTACTATTAAAGTGTCAAAAATTAAATTGATTATTTTTTCTGATGAGATTTTTCTTATAAATATTATAATTCATATTTTTAAATATAAATTATTTTTGGGCGGGCCTAACGTGAAGAACAGAGGGTGGGACATAAAAGACGTGAAACGAAATGAGAAGAACAGATCTGGTTGGATATATAAAATAATAACAAAAATAAATAAATAAATATTAATGGCAATGATGTGACGTAAAGTAGTAAAGTGCAATTCACCATAACAGGAAATACATTGAATCTCCCCTCAGCGTCCTCTCGCATCCGTGCAATGCATCTGTTCTTTTTCTCTTTCCACTGAACTTGTGCCCTTTTTATATTTTCTTTTTTTTTTTTTTAAATTAAATACTCTCATGACTTCCATCGGTTCTTTTCAATTAAGAACTTTATTTTGATCGCCTCAGGTCGAAGATGATTTTTTAATCGCTTTATTATAAACGTTTTCACCATGAAAATATAGAGTTATCCAATAATAAAATAGTGAAAACATATCTAATTTTGAGATGTTTATTAACTTTTTTGAGAGAATTAAAACAAGAAATAGTAATTTTTTAGGAAGAATTAAAAAAAACTTTTGAATTTTAAAATTTCAAATCAGTTTTCTTTATTATGTTTTTAATAATAATTGATAACATTTAAAAAAACAAATGATAACTTTTTTTTGTAGTTATTTTTTATTTAGGATTTTGAAAATCTGAAAGTATTTTTTTAAAGAATTTTTCCAATTTTTCACATCCATTTATTAAACTCAACGTTTCATCGACGAAATTTTATGTTAAATTAAAAAATTACGATGTATTGAACATCATATTGTTCGAAGTGCATCTGGCATCTACATTAATAGTAAGATGCATTCAAATACATTAAAGTATTTTGATATATCTAAAGATATATTCAATAGAATCAACATCTTAAATTATACTTTGGTGCATCAAACGCCCTAAATTATTGAGTGTAAATATGTATTAAAAATATTTAGAATACTGGATACACTTACAAGTATTTTAATATGTTGAATATACTATAAAATATTTTAGAATACCAAATACACTTACAAAATATTTTAGGATACTAAATGAAGTTTTACCCAAATTTTTTTTAAAAACAAGACTAAAGATATGATAAAAAAATTATAGCTTAAGATTATTTTTGAATGGAAGTGTGTTTTTTTTCTTCATAAATTTGTCATGAATGGTTCTGTTAATAAACATTATAAATTTTTATTACATATTTTCGTATGTATGCGTGTGTGTCTGAAATTATTGATATTCTACCTTCAATTCTTAATATAAAAAATAATTAAAAATTTAATTTACTTCAAAAAAATATAAGATCATAATCACTTTTTATCTCCATATTTATCTTCTTCTTTTTTTGAGCTGAACAAGTTGATCTATTTTTGACTATGAGATTTTTAGTCTCTCCACGTTTATCTATTTTTGACAATGAGATTTTTTAGTCAGAAAAGTTCAGCAGCTCATGGGAATAAAGAGGGAAAAAAGGTGGAAAATCATAACTAAAGGAGGAGAAATAAATGAAAACGGGGAGACGGAGTGGGACGTGCAAACACGCGCCACGCATCAATGGTGGAGGAACAGTGAGTCGCCATCACAGTACGTGATGCTTTTGCTTCTCCCTCTGCACTTCTCGCCAATCCTTCCCCCTGCAACTTCTTCCTCTTCTTCTTTGTCCTTCTCCTGATGGAAGGACGCATCCTCCTATCCAAATGGGTTTCTTCTATCATGCAAACGTTCCTCCTTAGCTGATCTGCTCCTCGATTGCTTCTGCTTGGTAATGTTAATTCGCCACCATTTCCGAATTTGGCTAAGGATCCATCTATGAGTAGCTTTGGTTTGTTTATTTTGTTTTTGATGGGTCGCGTTCTTCTTGATCGATGCATGATTCATTAGGACATTTGAAGACTTCGTTCGACCATTAGTAATAGCAGATGGTCACTAGCTAGCAAAGTGGTAGTATCATTTCCGTGGTTTTATGGCCTCGCTCCCAGCAAAACCCTCCTTTTAAAAGTGAAGGCAATAGTTCTACTTCCTCTTCTATGCCTTTCTCCCATGTTTTGTAACTGCGATCTGGAATGTTGGTTCATTCTGAGATGCTTTTTTTTTTCTTTTTAATTATTTTGGTTGAACATTTGATTTCTTAAATCGTTTATGGAATTTCTGGAATTCATTTCCTGCGTCAATTAGCTAGAACACTGTTTTATGTTTACTTTATTCTATTTTATTTTCGTTTTTGTTGGGGTGTGATTGTTTGGTTGTTCTGCACTGTTTGATTCCCCCCTTTTTCATGCGTTATTTATTTCTTTGACTGTTTGGAAGTAAATTAGGGGTTGGATGACCGGAATGTTGGGTGAGCAATAAGCGGGTTCTGTTACATTGCGGCTTGGTGATTTTATCCATATTTAGCTTAACTGGTCCCTTTTAGAATATTTATGAGTAACTAGGGACGATTTCATTATAAGTGGTTTGGGTAACTAGAGTCTTAGGGATTTTAAGTTGATTTTCATGGAACAAGTAATCACCTCGTGTGTTGCATGGGATTAAGCTCTTCAAATGTACCAGTCTTCCATATGATCTTTAGAGCCTTGATAGTCAAATTTTCAGGAATTTGACTCTTGCCACCATCATTCTACATTATCAATTTAAAATATGAAATTTCAGCACTAGGGACGTGTGCTTGTGCGCACTAAACTGGGGATCTTAGAAATTAGAGTACAATTGTTAGCTGACTTGTGCTTGATAGTTTAAGCTTTTGAGCGTTCAATCTTTAGCTGTCGTTCTTATGAACGTAATAAGACTTTTACTTGTGAAGGACAGTAATATCAAGGTTTTTGTCAGATGGTTTCTATTTTGTGAAAATATCAATTGGCAAGCATCAAAGTTTACTATGTGCAACATACTCCTCTTGTCTTACTTATAGGGTAGAGAGAGAAGGGTCTTTTTGGTCCTATTTATAAGTTACTTCATCAAATTTTTACCATGAATGTACTACATTGTCCTTCATTTACTATAGTGTAAATAATTATTTTTTTTAAGGTGTATATATTACATAGGGGTAAAGTTGGAAAATTGCTATATTTTAATGAAGAGTTAATGCAGTTTAAGGTTTTTTTTAGTCTGTGTGAAACATGTTGGAAGTGCATTATAAATAGGACTAGAGGAGTACATGTCTTTATTTGCAAATTTTGAAGTTTTGACTTGAGAAGGAGTTTGTATTATGTGAAAGCTTTGTTTGGCTTCTGAATGCATTGCTTTTCGGGATATCTATTACTGATTGTTTGGATCCTTCAAATTATGGCTAACCACCACTGGTGCAAATTGAATGCTTAGATTGGGGTCATTCAATTAAATGCTAGTTTATGAACTAATATTTTCTGCCCCCGGACTTGTTCTCCTTAACTTTTTCGAGTGTGTTCCTTTTCTTTTTTCTTTTTTGGGGGTGATGATTATTCTGCTATAACCCATCTTTTGGTATTGCCAGATCATTCATTTGTTTGTTTTATGATGGAGTCTTGTGATTGCATTGAGACACAGTGGCCCCAAGATGAACTTCTTATGAAATATCAATACATCTCAGACTTCCTGATTGCCCTTGCATACTTCTCAATTCCTGTGGAACTGATCTATTTTGTGCACAAGTCTGCATTCTTTCCATATAGATGGGTGCTTATGCAGTTTGGTGCTTTTATTGTTCTTTGTGGAGCAACACATTTCATAAACTTGTGGACATTCTCAATGCACTCTAAAGCTGTTGCCTTGGTGATGACTGTAGCAAAAGTCTCATGTGCTATTGTGTCTTGTGCAACTGCACTAATGCTTGTCCACATTATTCCCGATCTGCTGAGTGTGAAAACTCGTGAGCTGATTCTTAAGCACAAGGCTGAGGAACTCGACAGGGAGATGGGACTCATTCTTACACAAGAAGAAACTGGAAGGCATGTTAGAATGTTGACACATGAGATTAGGAGCACTCTTGACCGGCATACTATTCTGAAGACTACTCTTGTTGAGTTGGGTAGGACTTTGGGCTTAGAGGAGTGTGCGCTCTGGATGCCATCAAGAAATGGTCTGAATCTGCAGCTTTCCCATGCATTAAACTACCAAGCACAAGTTGGATCTTCTATGCCAACTAACCTACCTTTTGTAAATGATGTTTTCAATAGCCCTCGAGCAATACGAATACCACATACCAGTCCACTGGCTAGAATCATACCTCCTGTTGGAAGATATGTACCACCTGAAGCTGTTGCTGTTAGGGTTCCTCTCTTGCATCTCTCAAATTTTCAGATTAATGATTGGCCTGATGTTTCTGCCAGAAGTTATGCAATCATGGTTTTGATCCTCCCTCCTGATGGTGCTCGAAAATGGCGAGATCATGAGTTGGAACTGGTTGATGTTGTTGCAGATCAGGTTCTTTGAAATCTCCCTTCTCTTATTGGCTACAATTTATTATTCTGTTGTTATTTGTTCTTTTTTTTTTTCATGTACTATTTTGATATTTTTATAATTTTTGCTTCCTTGCTTGGGCTGAAGAATATGAGGATTACAAAATGGCTATGAAATACGAACCATTGTGCTTGCCTTGAGCTAAAACAGCACAATATTTTAATCTCATTTTGATTTCAGATAGAAACTAGACTGATCAGACTTATTAAATTTAGTAAAGACGTGTTTGTAGAATTTGAACAACTGAAAATAAACACATGGTTACTTTTGAAAAAATGTATCGAGAGGGCTAGATTTTTATACAAGTTCAATAAGTGATAGCTTCAAATACTCCCCTCCCCACCTTGGAAAAGGGCACATTGTGCAGGCCCCCCCTCTGTTTATTTATTCATTTTTTAAAACTAGTTTCTTCTGCCTGGTTTCTTTGACAACATACTGTTTATTCAATTGTGTTCTTCCCAGGATATTTAGTTATTAAACATTTGTGATGTTGTTCAACTACCTGTGCCCTACTGTTTGTAAATTGCTTTTGTAGCATCACTATTATAAAATTTTGACTCACTCTTTCAAGTCTTGTAAAACCATATATTCCTCTACAAGCTGAACTTATTTTCAGTTTTTAAATAGGTAGCAGTTGCCCTTTCACATGCTGCTATTTTGGAGGAGTCTATGAGAGCCCGTGATCAACTCATGGAACAGAATGTTGCTTTAGATTTAGCTCGGCGGGAAGCAGAGATGGCAATCCATGCTCGCAATGATTTCCTTTCTGTCATGAATCATGAAATGAGGACACCAATGCATGCAATTATAGCGCTGTCATCACTTCTCCTAGAGACAGAACTGACTCCAGAGCAAAGGGTTATGATAGAAACAGTATTGAAGAGTAGCAATGTATTGGCAACACTTATTAATGATGTTCTAGATCTTTCTAGACTGGAAGATGGTAGCCTTGAATTAGAAATGGGAAAACTCAATCTTCACGGGGTTTTGGGAGAGGTAATTACCATTAGTTTTCTGCTTCAGTTTCTTGAAAGATTGAGCTATTGCATATTGGTAATCCAATTCTCCATCATTGGTGAGTGAGGGAGTTCTGATTCTTGCCTCCTACTGGCAGTGGCTTTTTTGATAATACTCCTGAAAAATATTTTCCTTGAATGAATCTTATACATGTATTCATTTTGTGATCCCCTAAATGCAGGTTATCAATATGATAAAGCCTATAGCATCTGTAAAGAAGTTGTTTATGTCACTGATTTTGGCGCCTGATCTGCCTATGTATGTCATTGGTGATGAGAAAAGGCTTGCGCAAATCCTCTTAAATGTTGTCGGTAATGCGGTCAAATTTACTAAGGAGGGCTATGTTTCTGTGAGAGCATCTGTTGCAAAACCAGAATCTTCACAGGATTGGCGATCTCCTGAGTTTTATCCAACATCAAGTGATGGTCATATCTACATACGCATACAGGTTAAGACTGAACCATCTGATTATCTAAATCATCTTGGCTCTTGCATAATTAATTTCTGTACCATCTTGATCTATGTTATGGCCATATATTGTAGTGCTTTTTATATCATAATAATCTAATGGGCCATTTATTAGAGCATTGCTGCCCAGATGAGCAAGGCCTAAACCAAGAGACATTTAGCTTGTTGATTTTGTCAATATCCAATGAATATGATTAGTTACGTTACTTGTTTATGCAGGTCAAGGATTCTGGATGCGGCATTCTCTCACAAGACATTCCACATCTTTTTACCAAGTTTGCTCAATCTCGAAGTGGACCTGCTCCGCCTAGCAGTGGTGCAGGCCTTGGGCTTGCCATTTGCAAGAGGTAGATGCTAAACTGTCTCTCTTTATGCAAAAAGCTTGATTTTGTAAATTGCAAGACTATTTCATGATGTTCATCGCCAGACTATTTCATGATGTTCATCGCCTAGTACAATACCATACTTGCGTCTATCCTCTGCGGATACATAATTCCTTACATATCAACTTGTTTTAGTTTTTGACTTACTTTTAAATTGAATCAGATTTGTAAATCTCATGGGAGGCCACATATGGATCGACAGTGAGGGCCTTGATAAAGGAAGCACAACTACGTTCATTGTTAAACTTGGGATCTGCGGCAACAATCCAGATTCATCTGGTCAACAACCTGCGGATAGAATCCAACCATATAGTGGAAGTGGAAACCTCACTGGATATAAACCCTTTGTCAAAGACAACGATGAGCCAGGCTTTCCTAACCGACGCTATCAAAGGAGCCTGTAGCGGCCAAAAACGCTAGGTGATTTGGATTTTGATTCCATTCTGAAACCAAGTTTCATTTTGCAGGTGAGAGCTAAATTTGCAGCTTGCAAATGTAGACTAGAAATGCTGTCTCAGGCGTTTCTTATAGTCCTGAAATTAGCTTCATATAAGTTATTATGTGATTTAGAGTAAGAGGATCAATGATCCGTTCCAATCTATGGGCTATTGTATTGCTGTTTCTTGCCGCAACCGCAAAAGGTTGCGTTGTGAGATGATATTTGAGTAACTGAACGATTCAATTGAGGATATGAAATGTAATTCAAAGGATTAAATGATGAGCAGTGAGGATTTGGTTTTGGGAAGGACATTTATGTTTTTCTACATTGCCAACCGCTAGGTCAATTGCATGGTTAAGGGAAAAAAAAGTGAGGGAAAGAATGGGAAAAATCGTGTTTCTTTAGGGGGAAAAAAGTGGGCATGAGTATCATATAAGTGTTTTCTATTAAATTCTTTGCATGTACTAGTTGTATGAAATGCACAAAACAGTTTGAATAGTTTTGACCTTGGAAATTGAGGGAAAAAATATCAGTCTTTTAAATTAATCATGTTGTTTGTATAATTGACTCACTGAAAGTCCAGTCCTTAAAATTTTGATTTAGAAAAGCTTAATTTTTATAGTTTCAATTAATTCGATGCAATATAGTCTCTATAATTTTGATCATTTAAAATATTAGTTTCATCACATTTTAGAAATAATTTTAGTCCTTATAGTTTTGTTTTTCAGAAATGAGGTTTAATCCAGTTCAAATTGTAAACATTATATTATATCGAGTTAAAATTCATAAATTGAGTTTTAATTGAGTCAAAATTATAATAAGTAAATAATGAATTTTTTTCTGTTTTTTTTTTTATAACTCTGAATTGAACAAGCTTATTATTCAGCGATCAAGGAAAATCACTCACATCTAGTGGGTCAGAATTTTCTGAATCGTGGGTGGGGGGGGGGGGGGGGAAGAGTTTTCTGAATTGGTTGAAGTAACGAAAATACTCCACATTCTACTTTCTAAACAATGACATCATTTGAAATTTAATTGTTTAAACTTTTGAAGGCTTCAATCTTAGCTCGTGAGGCAAAAGAAATTTCTCGTGAAACTTGACCTGTGCAGCCAAAAGTATAGTTATTGTGTGATCAGAAATTGTTGAATAAAAGTTTTGTAATTTTAGGAATCAGGGGCAATTTAATTCCGGTGAACCAAAAAGGGAACCAAATTGGCCTGTTTGATCAGGAAACTAGTGAGCCGGGTGCCAGGTTTGGTTCTCTCTCTCTCTTTCTCTCGGCTTAAAACCTGCAACGATTTCATTTCTCAGCACAAACCATGTTGGAGGACTAGATATGCAGGCGCCATAATTACTTGGAGGTAGCGAGGTAGGTGCCCCTTATTGTGGTCCAACGCGCGCGACTTGGATTAATGGTTTGTTCGGATACCTAATAATGAGATTTAGAAAAGGCATTGGACACTACTATTTTCACTTCTAAATTATAAAAGCCAGTTGACTAATTTGAGGAGATTAAGAAAGTAAGTTGAGTTAGTTATTTGTCCTAAATAGGTGTTGTCTTTACTAAAATATTCTTACTAATCAAGTGTATTGACTAGAACTATCATTGTTAGAAGGGCTAATTTAGAAAAAAATGTATAAATATGAAAGACAAAGTAGATTAGGGTCTTATATTTAGAACCAAAATAAAAGTCAAACGAGATCTTATATTAAGAACCAGAGGTAGTAGTTGTTAATAATAATAATAAAAAAAAAAAAAAAAAAGAAGCATTCATTGCTCAACATGGAGCATAGCAAAATCAGAGAGAAACAAAACTGAAGTATAAACCAGAGACTAGCTACTACCGGTTTCTAATATAAAAATTAGCTGGGGATTAAAATTAATTTTAAATATAAAATCTCAATTTATTTTGTTTCTTCTACATATCATTTTTTGTCTAAACTATCCTTCTTAATTTCACATATTAAGAAAGTTTGCATTGAGGGGTAGTTTCAAGGCAAATTATTTAAGAGAGAATATTAGAAAAACAAACACATATTTTTGACAAATAATTAATTTAAGTAATTTTCTTAATCTATTTAAATTAATTAAATAAATATTATATATATTAAGGTTCGGAGATAGTACTAAAAAGGAAAACTATGACCAATAGAAGCAAATTAAAACAAAAAACAAAAAAAAGTGTATCAAAAAATAAACAACAAAAATAAAATGCAAGACGTATGATTCCCAGCCGCCTTCATTTCATCAACTAGGATTGGGTATCAAGATCAATAATACAATTATTTGTCTCGATTTACGTAAAATATATTTATAAATATTTTTAATCGTTGATTCCAAACGAAACTCAAGAAAGTTTTTATCAATATGCAGTTTCGATACAAATGATGATTTTTTTCATCCATCTGTAACAACTAGTAGTATGCCACTCCCACCTTATTATTATAAATCCAAATGCGAATGAATTTAATAATTGAATAATTATTTCTTTATTATAGTATCAACAACAATAATACAATTATTTTTCATATATCATCATATTCAATTTAAAAAGTGAGTAGCTAGCTAGTTGAAGTCAGGCACAGGTGAGGATAAAGGGTGAACAATCGTGAGGTCCAAGTTCAGGTTCTATTTTATTATCTCCGTTAAATCATTATCCTATTGCTTTCAAACCTGATTTAACAAGATAGAATATTTATTTAACATAGAAAAGTTTCAAAACAGGGAGTTATCATACTTTTTCATGAAGTTGATAATAAATAGGGTTATTTTAACTATATCGAACCACTAAGCCAAGTTTGATCTTTGAAAATATAAAAATTACTTTTTAAAACTTCTCCAAAACACAGGGTTTTATACTTTGACAGGGATGTAATTTTCTAAAAAAAAAATTTAAACTTTTTGAAAACTAACTTTCAATATAACTTGGTTAGTAGCTCAAGTATTTGATTTACCTCTTTTTCTCAAAATTGGTAAAATTATCTTAAGACTTGTCTCAAGTATAACATCAATTGAACCAACCCTCATTGCCTATAACTATCCCCTAAATGAGTTTAAATTCATAATAACCTACAGGATTTAAAATCTACTGCCCAAAATTCTAGCTCGAACTATTGAGCATACACAGTTATATAATAAGCTAAATGTAATATAATTATAAACTAACACTTATATGTATGACATCTCCATTAATGACGCTTACTTGTCTCCAACTGTTAGCTTCTTCCTCCTTACGAAGGGAAACACACACACACACGCACGTAAATACAACTTTCCTAAAAGCTATATTCACATATAACGTGTGTGTGTGTGTGTGTGTGTGTGTATATAAATAAAATAAGTATGTATAATATATAAGCAAGCATTCTTGCTTCTTCTATCATCCTTCTTCTTCAATCATAATGTTTTGAAAATTAAGTTTAAGATTATTTAAGTCATTCCTGGGGAAATAAAGTTTTCCATAAAATTTCTAAGCCCTTAAAATTAATAGTCCATAATTTTTCCTCTTTTATTTAGACTTTAAATAATTTTATCAATTTTCTTTTCTGCTCTTCCTTCGGGTGTTACAGTATACACAAAAAAGTTGTGCTTCATTAACGTATTATATTTGTTGGACTATGTACTCTTATAAAATATATATTTGCAATCAAACACAATACTTTTCTTTGCAAGGCTAAATCAAATATGAGTTTTCATAGCTAGTGGTTAGCTGCTGGCGAGAGGTGTAGTGATGTTTTTCAATCAACATATCAAATTTTCAATGAGACAAAAATGACATATAAACTTGGAGAACCCCAAATCATCACTTGAATAAGAGAAATCCCATTTTCATCACTATAGACCAAATTGGGATTTTCAAGTTAAATGTAATGACCAAATTGCCCTTATCAAGTGCAAAACGTGGGCACCACATTCACTTACATCAGATGAAGTCAGGAGGAAAGGAAAAAATGGAGAACATGCACAACGCTGGTTTGAAGGTAAGGAAAATGTGCTAGTTCAAAAGTGTAAGTATTTTTTTTTTTTGAAATTATTTGACTCTTTTCATCCTCCTAGCATTACTATGGCATTTTTTTTTTTTTTTTTTTTCATTTTAGTGGTTTTGGTTTCTGCATAAGTCGAAGGTTCAGAGGAGGTGAGGTGCGGCATTATGTAAGTCGAAAGTTGTTCATATTAGGGTGTTGGTTCTTCTTTTTTGTAGGTGTGAGAATGATTAGAAATTTGAACATATGAGTTGGTTAGTGTTGGAGAGGGTTTAGGTTTTGGGCAAGTTAGTTTTTTTAGCTTGAGAGGGAGATGAAGGTGTGGCAATACGTAAGTCGAGCTTCTTCATGTTGGGGTGTTGGTTCTTGTTTTTAATTTGTGAGAATGGTTAGATATTTTTACGTATGAGTTGGTCAGTGTGGGATACGGTTAGAATGGAATAGGGTTTAGAATGAGCTGTTTGTGGTGACAGCAGATTGTACTTTAGAAAAATTTGAAGAAGCTCTATGATGATTACGTAGATAGAAAGGTTGAGTATCAACAGTAATGATATTGTGAAGTGTGTTCTCAATAGGAAAAGCAGAGTTGTGAAATGCTATATTGAAGTTGTTAAAGCTGGAAGTGGCTTTGTTGGATTGATGAAATATTTTTGTTAGAGAATTGACATTATGATGAAATTTTTTTCTTGTTTGTTACAAGGTAAAATGCAAAATGACATGCAAGATTGAGTCAACATCCTCAAAAACACTTGCTTTGATTTTTCATATTGGTGGAAACTTTGTTAAGAATATTGAAGGTGAAGTGAAATATAATAGTGGGAATGTGGGAGTTAAAATGATAAAAGAGGGGATAAGACTTGAAGACTTGAGTTAATGATATTGGAATAGTTTGATGTATATATTAATAGTTGTGACATGAAATATATAGTGAGCTTTGATGATAAGATATTAGTAGATTTGATTGATGATAGTGAAGTTGATAATCTTTTTCAGGACAATGACATTAGCGCACATGTATATGTAGCATCAAAGGAGAATGCACCAAAATTAATGGATGATCAACAAATGTGAATCATGATTTTTTATAGTTATTGTAGGAGTTGTTTGTTATATTATTGTTGCTAGTTTCTTAACAAAACTTATAATTATGCATGTAACATTGACAAATTCTTAGGATTGTCACAATAAAGGTGTTTTTTTTATCAAGTAGCTGGAATAATATGGATGGCACTATTCGTGACAAAAATAGGGGTGACTGTATAAGAGAAGATGGTGGGGGATTTAATGTAAGGCTAATAAGTGGAGTAGAAATTGTACCAACACCCATGCCTAAGGTAAATGTTGTGTTGTAAAGTGGAAGGAATTGTTGTTTGGAAAGAAATAAACTTTTACAAATACTACAGCTTTCAAAGAGGCACTGTATAAGTTTAGTATTGCAAAAAAGTTTGACTACAAATATATCAGAAATACTCAGGACAATGTGCATGTGAAATGCAAGGCTAAAGGTTGTCCTTGGTAGATAATAGGAAGAGTAGCTGGTAAAAGAAGTCCTTTTTTACATGTAACTCAGTTTAGAAATAAACATATACATAATGCCCAAGAGATTATGAAAGTTACACATGGTGGAAGAGCTTTTTTAACATCATCAATTATAATTGAGGAGGTAAGGGACCACATAAATAAGCGTTCAAATGAAATCAGGAGGACATTAGCAAGAGATTATAGTGTGAAGTTGATATCTAAGCAAGTATATAAGGCTAAGAAAAAAAGCATTAGAGAAAAGACAAGGGAAGCCTGAGCAGTCATACATGTTGATACCATGGATATGTCAATGATTGAAGGAAACAGATGAGAAGACAGTAGCTGAATAGGTAATTACTGTGAACCACATATTTGAGTGTGTTTTCATAGTGTATGATTGTTATATAGAGGGTTTCTTATCCGAGGCAAGATATATACAACACATAGATGAAACACATTTAAGTATACCATATAGGAGAACATTACTATCAGCTTTAGTATATGATGCAGACAATGAATTGTTACTGTTTGCATATGCTATTGTGAAAGCAGAGACATATGAAGAGTAGGCATAGTTTCTAAGGATGATTAAACAAATAGCTGGTGTAATCCAATTAACTATTGTATCAAATTATCACAATGCAATAATAAGGGCTGTTAGAGCAATATTTGAAGGTGACAGGCATGCATACTGTTATAGGCATGTGAAAAAAAATTTCAACGTCGAAATAAATAAATTATACAAAGATAGGAGGAGAACTAGTGATATTTGTAACGAAGTTAGATTAAAGTTGCTTGATGATATTACATATACTACGGTTGACTCTAAGTTTGATAAGGCAACAACAAACATGAGAAGTTTTAATCCTGATTTAATTTAATGGCTTAACAATCATGGTAATATTTATAAGTAGGCAATAAGCAAGTTCCCATATAAACATGGGATAACATAACAATGAATCTTATTGAGTCATTCAATGCTTGGATGGTGAAGAAGAGGCATCATAATGTTGCCCAACTTATTTATGAGCATTGTGAAAAGTAGCACGGAAGATGTCTGCAGCAAGTATGGCAATGAGGAATTTGAGAAATAAGTGGGCAATGAGCATAACTTGTTGAAGTCAAATGTCACATTCGGGATCCATTTGCTTAGCCATATCAAGGCATAAACACTGCAATCTCTCCTATACACACTATGGAAAAGAAAACATTGAAATTACAACAATCATTTCTCCAATTAACATCTTAAAAAAAAAGATGTTATCAGTAGTGAGAACAATATACAAATTGTTTTGTTGTCAAACAAGTGGAAAAATAATATCATGCTTGGGCTTTTTCCCAATGAGTTTAGGTTTAACTAATGCAATGATATCATAAAATTTATCTCTTTGTAGAAAAAAAATAAAATAGAATTTCAAAATATTAACAAATTGGTGGTAGAAAATTTCGAAACTTTTGATAGATAAGTGCATTGTTTTACTCCTTACACATGCATTAAGAACAAATACCCTTCTTTCTTCTAACGAATCTTTTTTCTTACTCTTCTTCTTTGGCATATCAATGTGGCCTCATGGAATCCAAGATATAAAATTTCATGATTTTTGGTTCCAACATAAAGCAAAACCAATGTGCCTCAACAATTACTGGTCTAAATATTAAATCACACTTGGCTATGTTGTACCCAATATGCTATGGCAAAAATTGCATGTTTGTTCTCTACTACTCGTTATCATGAAGGGTTATCAAACATTTTCATCTACAAAAAAAAATTTCTTTATAATCATAACCCTTAATTTGCAAAAAATACATAGATAGCATCGAGCTCATAATGTATTTAGAATAAAAAATGGGTCACCTCACTCGTCATTTGTCACTTGTCTCTGCCATTAATATCCTAAATGACCATTGTTATTGTAGAGATATGATATGATATTATGTAAATATTATGTAATTATGATTAGGATATGATATGATATGATATTATCATAATGAGCCATTAATGCAAAGGCTCCTCCCACTTCTATATATATATATATGTGCATATTCTGAGCAATGAAATACAGGAGAATTATTTTCCATGTTATTCTGTATTCTACATGGTATCAGAGCCTGATTTCGATCCAGGGACCTGTGGGTTAAGAGGTTCTTGTCCTGTAGAGTCCAAAGCAGGGTTTAAATACTTTGTTATATTTGTTAATGATTATTCCCAAACAACTTGGTTATATTTAATGAAACATCGTTCTGAATTGTTTTCCCATTTTTGTGCCTTTTGTGCCGAGATTAAAACTCAATTTAATATTTCTATTCGCACCTTATGAAGTGATAATGCTAAAGAATATCTCTCTGCTTCGTTCCAATCTTACATGCTTCAAAATGGTATACTTCATCAGTCGTCTTGTGTTGATACACCAGCTCAAAATGGTGTTGTCGAAAGGAAAAATTGCCACCTACTTGAAGTGGCACGTGTACTTTTGTTTCAAATGCAGGTTCCTAAACCATTTTGGGCTGACGCGGTCTCCACTGCATGCTTTCTTATTAATCGAATGCCTTCCTCTATTCTTGATGGTAACTCTCCTTTTTCTACCCTCTTTCCTTCTAAGCCTTTGTTCCCTATTGCTCCTAAGATATTTGGGTGTGTCTGTTTTGTGCGGGATGTACGTCCATCTATTTCAAAGTTAGACCCCAAGTCTCTTAAATGTGTCTTCCTTGGATACTCCCGGGTCCAAAAAGGTTATCGTTGTTTCTCACCTACTCTCAATCGTTATTTAGTATCTACAGATGTCACCTTTCAGGAGTCCACACCATATTTCTCGTGTTCTTCCCCACCTGCTCCACCTGCGGAGGAGGATGACATTCTAATGTACTTTGTCACTTCACCATCACCGTCATCGCAAGCACCCGCTCCCGTACCCATTCAACCATTTGATCGTGTGTATGCACAACGGTCAAAGGAGATTACTACTACCACGCCAGCTTCTATTCCTCCCTTGTCCGCTTCGCCATCAGATCCTGAGTTGAGCTCCACTGAACCTCGTTCTGACCCTAATCCTGAGACACCTCCTGTTCCAGACCCAGATGCCTCTCTTGATCTACCCATTGCCCTTTGCAAAGATAAACGTACTTGTGCCCATCCTATTTCATCTTTTGTTTCCTATGACCACTTGTCTCCTGTGTCCAGTTCCTTTGTTGCCTCCCTAGATACTATCTTTGTGCCCAGAACTATTCGTGAAGCCTTGGCCCACTCGGGTTGGCGTGCTGCAATGGAAGAGGAGATGGCGGCCCTTGATCGGGCAAATACATGGACCTTGGTCGATTTATCGGCAGGCAAAAAGGCCATTGAATGTAAATGGGTGTTAACTCCGAAAACTAAGGATGACGGCACACTTGATCGCCTTAAGGCTCGCCTTGTGGCTAAAGGTTATGCACAGACCTATGGCATTGACTATTCTGAAACCTTTTCTCCTGTTGCTAAGTTCTCATCTGTTTGTCTATTCATCTCTCTGGCTGTTACTTATGATTGGGATTTACATCAGTTAGACATTAAAAATGCCTTCTTGTATGGGGATCTCCATTAAGAGGTCTATATGGAGCAACCACCTGGGTTCGTTGCTCAGGGGGAGTGTGGGAAAGTATGTCGCCTTAAGAGGTCCTTGTATGGTTTGAAGCAAAGTCCTCGTGCATGGTTTGACCGGTTCAGTATTGTTGTACAGAAATTTGGCATGAGCCAAAGCAAGTGCGATCATTATGTATTTTATCAGAGAACAGCGGCTGGCATGATTCTCTTGGTAGTATATGTAGATGACATTGTGATCACAGGCAGTAATGGTTCAGGCATCTCGTCCCTCAAGTCCTTTCTTAATTCCCACTTTCAGACGAAGGATCTAGGCTTTCTGACATACTTTCTAGGTATTGAAGTTATAAGAAGCAAGAAGGGCATATTATTGACACAGCACAAATATGTCCTTGACCTACTAAAGGAAACTGGGAAGTTGGGAGCAGCACCGACTAATTTCCCTATGGTTCACAACCCACTCCTTGACGCTGATGGGAGCATACCGCCTAATGACTCTCTTGATGATGAGAAACGGATGCTTGAGGCTCAAAAGAGCAAACCATTTGAGAATCCTGTGAGGTACAGGAGAATGATTGGCAAGTTAAACTATCTCACTGTAATTCGTCTGGATATTACTTATTCAGTTAGTGTACTAAGCCAATTCATGGCATCCCCGACTGTTAGACAGTGGGAAGCCTTGGAACACGTGTTACATTATTTGAAGGGATGTCCAGGTCGTGGGATATTATACAAAATCATGGTCATACAGACATTGAGTGCTTCTGTGATGCGAATCATGGTGGATCAAAGGCCACGAGACGGTCTACTACAGGATACTGTGTCTTTGTGGGCGGGAATCTGGTATCCTAGAAAAGCAAGAAACAAAATGTGGTGTCCCGATCGAGCGCAGAGGCAGAATACCGGGCCATGGCACAGTCTGTATGTGAGATAATCTGGATATATCAGTTACTGACGGAGGTTGGCCTCAAAACTACTTTGCCAGCAAAGTTGTGGTTAAGGCTGCCCTACATATAGCATCTAATTCTGTGTTCCATGAATGTACCAAACATATTGAGATTGATTGTCACTTTATCAGAGACAAGCTTAAAGAGAACTTCATCTCTACTGGATATGTGCGCTCTAGTGATCAATTAGGGGATCTTTTGACTAAGGCTCTAAATGGGACTCGTGTTGACTATCTGTGTAACAAGTTGGGCATGATTAACATCTATACTCCAACTTGAGGGGGAGTGTAGAGATATGATATGATATTATGTAAATATTATGTAATTATGATTAGGATATGATATGATATGATATTATCATAATGAGCCATTAATGCAAAGGCTCCTCCCAATTGTATATATGTGCATATTCTGAGCAATGAAATACAAGAGAATTATTTTCCATATTATTCTGTATTCTACAGTTATTAAAGAGCTACTTACTCTTTCAATTCCACCAATCATACATAACTCATCTCAATTGATTTTTTCATCACATAATGTAACCATAATCTTATCATGTGTACATTAAAGATAAGTCAAAAGGCAATAAGAAAATAAAGTTCAACTTACGTACAACGTTGAATGCACAAATATCTTATTTTACCCTCATCCCTTAAACACATGCGAGATACAATATTGAAAAACTTGTCCTTGTCAGTTATGACTCTCTTTCTCTTCTTATGGGCTTTAACATGGAAATCCATGAAGAAGTTATTTTTTAACTTGGTATGATTATCCTCTTTGATGTCCTTCGGTCTTCTCCCTTGTCAGTTTCATCATCTTCCAACCCCACTCCTTTATTTCCTTCATTATATACAACGTTGATGGGTGATCTCTCAATGCTTTCATCCTCTTCATCATCATTATTCTTGTTACTATCTCCTTCCTCTCCATTATCATCATGTTCCTCACTATCTTCTTCCTCTCTATCACTATTACCTTTATCACTAACTCCTTCTTAATCATCATCTAAAAATTCATCAGTGTCTCCATCATTATGACCTTTGTCACTACCTCCTCCTTCAGCTTTACCATCAGATTGAATAATTACTTCATCATCATATTGTTGTCAACAGGGTCCTTAAAATTTGAACTTCGCATCCCCTTTAGATGGAGTTACATCTTCATAAGCTCCTTTGTAAATTGGTTACTAAACCTTTTATAGCTTTCCTCAAGTGCATTCATCATCCTTCGATACACTTCCTTCAATTCCCACATAACACATTTGTTAAATAGTTAGACTCATTACTTACTAATCAAATTTATACTTACAAAACTAAGAACACACCGATAGTAGATAGTAACACTTCTTATTGCTTCCTGCCCTTTTATAGACCTTTCTTTGTACAATAGGCTTGTGTTACTTTGACTCTTTATTCACCAATTCTTTCATCCTCTTGTCTGTCCAATATTTGATGGCATTTTCTGGGTCATGGCCAACAACTTTCGACATTGGGAATTTCTCACAAAATACAGCTGAAACAACAATTACAAAACACTCCATATAACCCAATTTAATGAAATAGTAACAAATACATTTAACAACATGTATAACTAGAAAAAAAAACCAGTAAGAAGTACAGGTATCCATCCATGGTGCAAGTAGCATCGCTCTCCATCCTAAACAAATTCACATAATCTTCCATTTCCTTATAGAGGTCATTCATGATGTATGTCGCTCAATCATACTGTTCAAATCTATTCATAGTTGCACACACCACACTTCAATAACTTGTCACAGACTTTCGCACTTAAAGTTGAGACTAGAAAAGTCCCAAGTGTGTACAATATAAATAATAATTCAAATTGCTTATTATCCTTTCTACATTTTATGTCAGCTAATATCTTGCTATATACAACTTTACTATACTTTCTCCTCAGTTTCTTATATATCTTATCATTTTCATCAACATCTCCTTTAACCTCTTCCCTAGTATAGGGTACACCAAGCAATTTTTTCACATCATTTGCTTCAATTTCTTTTGTCCTCTCTCTAAGTCTGAATTGATGTGTTGCTAGATTGCATGGCCGAATAAAAGCCACAATTAAATCACGTGGGTGTCTCTCACAATCTACAATCAACAACTCAGAGAATCCTATATTCTCTATCCTTTCTCTTAAACTTTTATCACTTTTAACAAATTCCACCAATGACATGAATTGAGGAATTGAGCAACATGTCAAAATTTTCTATTTTCTCTTACTTTTCTTCTTCTCGAGCCTCAATTGCTTAGCCCTTCCACTATATGTTTTCTTCTCGATAGATAACATTGCCTATGCCTCCTTCGCCTTATTAGTTCTATCTATTATACCCTTGAATTTGATCCCTTTTGCAAATTGCTCTCTAAATAACACATACCCATTCTTTTGCCCTTTTGAATTTGATGTCTCTTTCTCCAACACCATTTTTTTCTTTACAATACACATTAACAAAAATGATGTCACAAAACAATTAATCTCCAAGCAAAAACTTATTCCAAATTAGAGTACATGAAACTTGGCTTAAAGAAACTTATATATAAAACCCTAAACTTTATTGATAATTCACTTGAAAAGGTCAAAATATGAAAGAAAATTAAGGGGCTATCTACTTGAAGAAAGAGATGTGAATGGTTCTCTAGTTGAGGTTGGGAATATAAATAATACTCTACAATCATGTGTATGATAGGAAGATGGATGCTTCTTTCTTATCAAATTAGGCTTTTCAGACTCAATGCTTCTAAATTGAAAGAATCAAGGGGCCAAACATGCAAGAGGGACAGTGATTTTCAAATTTCATCAAGAATATTTAATCATTACTCAATTGTTTTGTTTACAAATATATGTGTAAGCCTGCAAGTTGGCTTTCATAGTATCATTCTGCAACTCTAGATTCTTATTAATATAAATTCTTTAAGGAGGACAAACACACCCTATACTTTAACATAATCATTCAAACAATATTAATTCTTGAAAGAACATGTACCAATAACGTAAATTTGTGAAAAATGCAACTTTCTACAAAAGAAAATTACAAAATCAATGCACCAAAACAAAGATGTTCACTACCTCACATTTAATGATACTATCCATATTCATAGCTACAGCAAACTAATATTTTTGAATTTCAAAATTTAATCATCATAGATTTCCAACAAGAAAACACGTTCAACTTAGATTTTTAAGCCTTCATTTGAGCAGATTCTCCTACCATTGATTTCAGTAGATTGTTTCTAGTACCAATTAAACCCAATCCTTCCATGAACAACTAGCATATATTCAACGCAAGATTTTTGCCTTTGATCCCATGATGAACAGCTACCATATTAGTACATTATGAAAAAATATATGGACTTAGATGGAAATTATTTCAAAACAAACTTAATCTAACCTATCAGTGGTAGATTTGAAAATGTTGCATTAAAAAAATAAAGCTAACAGCTATTTGAAAAGCTGGAAATATTCAAATATATTTAGATTCTCAGCACTAAAGAAGCGATTTAGATTCTTAGCATTAAAGAAGCGCCCATTCAAGTCTCCAAAGAAGTGGATGCTTATTGCAACAACCTCATCTAGACTTCAACTGATTACTTTCATGCTTGTGAGTAATAAAGTCTGCGTGTGTCAAATAAAAGTTGGCTTTGTTAGCTTCTGTAAGCATGCATCTTCATATATTCTGCTTTCTATTATGTTCAAAGTGGTGGGTTTTCTCAAGTCTAAGTTGTTGCCTATTGTACAATGTAATTTTTATACAAGTAATTAATTCTTGCTCTAAATTTTTTAGATGGCTAGTGATCTCTCCAACTCTCTCAATCCTAGATTTTGATGTTAAAGAAAAGAAATTAATCTTTCATTGATACCATCAGGCTCTTGTAGATTTTGCAATCATGTATGAAATATTCTATTTTGAGAGCATAATAGAGACGAAACCATAATAAAAGAACAACCAAACAGATGTGGGCTATTATGCGAACAAATCTCTAATAAGAAGCAGCTTAATGTTGTCATCAGGTGTTTCTCCCCTTTTTATTTTCACATGGGGTTACTGTGGCATATTCTAAACAGGATGAATTTGGATTTAATTGACCTTATTAGTCTTTCATTTTACTCATATTAGAGAAATATTTAACAAAAATGCTCATGTTTAATATAAATGCAAAACTTTAACTAACAAGATAGTGATAAGTATTTTCCTCAAAATTCAAAGCAAAAATAAAGCACTCACACCATACCTTTAACATAATTTCAAGAAACTGCAAAACACACTCCTTCACTCTTTATGTGTCTTTTTAACTAATAATGCACATGTGCAGCCATTAAGAGAAGAATTCATTTATGATAGATCATGCTCGTATGATCATTTTCGATCTCAGTTATATAAACATTATTTCCATTTATAACTAAAACGATGGAGGAATCAATGAAATCACGAGAACTAAACAATGTTCAGCTACTTAACTGCAAGAAGATTTAGTACAAATGCGAGTCTGGAGCAGTAAGTGACCAAAAATTAATGGAATATAGCTTAAAATGCAACTTAGAAGTCTGTATTTTTTATTCCCAAAATCCAATATTTGGTTTCTTAAAGTTTTTGATCTAGCTAGCAGCAACAACTATTTGAGAAGTTGGGAATATCAAATCACAAGCTTATTATCTAAACCTTCAACACCTATCAACAAATATAGAAAAGCAATCTTCAATAAACTTACCTCTGTCTCAGCACAAATTCCTCATCTTCTCTCTTCCTCGCCTTCAATCAATTCTGACAATGTAACCCTCGGCTCCTTCTTTTCCTTTCTCTTCTTCGATGGTGACCGCTGCAGCACGAACCCCCGATTTCTTCTTCTCTTCTTTCTTCTTCAACGGTGACAACTTCTACTAGGGGAGCCACTTCAACTTGCTCTCTCCTCCTCTCTTCTCCTTTCTTCGGTGCCTTCAAACTCTACCATAGACCAACAAGAAGCCTGCGCCTCTCCCCCCATTTTGTTTAAAAAATTACTAAGGTTAATTTGTTCATTGCATCTAACTTGAAAATCTCAATTTGTTCTGAAGTGATGAAAACTGTATTTCCCTTATTCAAGTGATGATTTAGGGATTTCCAAGTTTATATATCATTTTTGTGTCACTTTCCCAATTTCAAATTATTCTAGTGAAATGATTTGGTATTACTAAAATTCAAATTCTCAAGTGTTAGTTTGTGGATTTGTTTGGTAAAGATTATTGCTGATGAATGATACGAAACACTTCAGCATTTATTGTAAAAATCATAGGGAGGAGGTCGAAGTTTTAAGGAGCACTTTGCCGAAATTTATATAATATTCCCTAATTTGAATTGCTTTATACCTTCTGATCTAGGCAATTATAGATGGATCGTGCTTAAATAAATGTTGGAAAAATGAGTAAGGAATATGATAACAGGGTGAATTTGTTCAAATAAATGCTCTTCCTATTATTGTCCTTGTGTGAATTGTCTAAATGAGAGGAAACAAAGTGTTACACAAATTAGAGAGATCTAATTTTGTGATGGGTTTGCAAGAGTTATATGCAATGCATATATATTCAATAAAATTTAAATAATATTTTTCTACAATTCTCATAAAAAGAATTTATTTCCATGTACCATGCAGGGTTTCATTTAAATTTATTATTGCAATAGAAAGATAACAGAAGAAAGTCAGCTGCAAGTGAGGGTAAATAGTCAACATGTATGTGCACCAATATTTGCTATTAATGTCCCATATACTATTTCGTCAGCTTTATTCCACAAATCACTGCCTTTGCAATTAGTGGATTTCCCCTTCATAGGCAACTTTTCTATTACTAACAATGTTCAAAAAAACCGGATCGGACAGGAAACCAGTGAACCGATCACTTGTCTAGTCCATTTTACCTCTTGAACAAGCAAAAAGTTAAACTGGAGGTGAACCGGTCAAATTGGTGCAACCCAATCAAAACCAGGACAACTTGTTGATTTGATGGGTTACTTAGGTCAGTTTGGAAAAAGGAAAAAAAAGAGCCAAAATAAAGAAATTCTGGGCTGGAAAAAGAAGGAGGAGAGGAGAAAGATAGAGAAGGAAAATAAGGCACTAGATCAGCATCTACGTAGCCAGGAAGCTGGTACTTCGAGCAAAAGTTGAGGTATAAATTAAATGATAAAGAAATCCCATACTACCATATTGGTTTGAAGAAGAAAACTGGTCTTGTATTCAATGTGAGGAAGCTAGATAGATGAAGAAACCAAGTCACTGCTCTAGAGAAGGTAAAGACAGAGGTGATGGTAGTTGAACAAAAGACTAGAACGGAGAAGATGAGCCAGGCGAATCTTAGAGATGCAGATCAACACGCTAGTGAGAATAAAATGGGTTCTAGGAATGAAAGTCTGAGGAAAAAGCTGTATTTAGATGATGTGAACTGGGGAGATAAGACGAGGAAACAAGAAAAGAGAAAGACTAAAGCACTGATAACTAGTCTATAGCTCTTGCAACATTATTTTAGCTTTTTTTAATTATTATTTTGAAAGCTTAGAGTTGCGCGTGATCTCTCCTCATTTAATTCTTTACAAATAATAAAATATTAACATGACATATTCTTCCATGAGTTTGAGTTGCTCTGTTTTTATTGTTTAATAGGGTAATAATAATCCAATATAAATATTTTTGTACATTTTACTTAAATCATGTTTTTTAATTACTGTTGGTTTGATTTCAGTCTAACCCAATCTAACTCATTAACCCTTAACCTATTGTTTTGACCAGTACAATAACCAGTCCCCTTTTTTGAACCTTCATTACCAATAATATATCCATCTTCATCTTCACAGCCGACCCCATTTAGACTGAAAATTGCAACATTTATATCCCCTAAATAGAAAAACCGAGGAAATGATGATGGTGGTGGTAGCGGTAGAATGGTTTGAATTCTTAATCTCTAACCCCACCCTTTTGTGAAAGTGGTATTTTTTGTCCTTATCAGTATGATGAGTATCGAAATATGGACTATCCAAATGTAATTTATGGATTGTCCAGATTTAATTTTGCTTCAGTTTTATTTTTTTAAAAAAATTATTTTAATGTGTATAGAATATAAAATAAAAATGATCTCTTAATTGATTATTAATTTTTTAAAAATAATTTTTATTTAAAAACTATCAGTTAAAAATTCTAAATTTAGATCGTTAAAATTGTATTTAGGTGGTGCAAATTTCATTACAACGACCAGCACCATGGTATTGATTTCTGCGGAAATAATCTCGTGTGTAATGTTTTCAAACAAAACAAAACTTTTGTCCAAATAAAAAGATTCATTGAATAATTTATTCTTCTTTCAATTGTCAAATTTGAATACGCTTAATGTCTGTACTTTGTATTCCCATTGCCAACCAAGTTCGAATTCCTGGTCCCAGGAATTCCTAATCTGCCAGAATAACAAAAATGTTGATGACAACAAAATATTAAGGTTCCAAGTTAAATGTTTCAGTTCCCAATGTGCTTCAGAACCGCGCAAAGATTAAAATTTCAATTCCCCTCATTTTTTTAAGCCAGAAAAACCGAATGTTTTTTAAAATTTTTCCAAAGCAGTAAATGCATGAGAAGAAAATTGATGTAACAAACACATAAAATAGATATATTTCGCATGCCTCCATATTGTCTGAGCTTATTAGAGTTAATCTGTGGGAGGGTTGGGTTCGTGAGAAGAAGTTGTGTCCTGAAATCAAGTTTCTTCCAATTCATCTGTGAAAGTAATAAGAATATACATAAAATAGAATTTGCCATACTCCCCGGAGTCATCTGTGAAAGTAATAAGAAATATACAAATGTTCTTCAATCTTAAATAATATCCAATGAAGTAAAATCATCCAATTCATTTGTGCGCATATATATATATATATATATATATATATATAGTTTTGGAGCAAGACCTCAGATGTTTGCTCTGCCACTGTAAGTTTAGATTTCCTGTGAGGACGATCCATGGAATCTACATATTAAAAAGGAAAAAAAAATGATATTCCTCTGTGGACCATGCCTTGCTTCCCATGTACAGAAAAAGGTAGAAGTAAAAAAAGATAAAAGTAAAAGTGGTGTTATTTTTAGGAAAAATTCCACTAAAGTACTTTCTGGATTTTAAAAACTCAAAAAGCTGGCATTGATTTTCAAAATCTCAAATGAATACTCATAACCAAAATAAGATTTTAAAATGATGGATGGTGATTTTGCAATATTACACCTTATTTGGTTTTTTCTAAAATTAAAAAATGCCATTATTGCCTGCAACCCCATTGCTTACCGGTCATTAGAGTTCTGGCACTAGTGGCCACCAGCACTCCTACCTAAGACTATGCATTTTAGGGTTCAAGGTGGTCTAGGCCGGGATGGATTTGATCTTACCAACCCTTAGATCCTAGAAAACTTGGTGACTATTGATCCCCCAAGAATTTTTATTAATGTTATGCAAAATTGTATGTAAGATAATTATCAAAGTACATGGTCCTATTAAAGATTATTTACTATACTATTAGTGGCATTAACAATACTTTAACGAGTTTCACTACTTCATCAAGGTGCTTCGAAATACTCTAGCTTCCTTTTTTTCTTTAATTTTTCTTTTGATGATATTTAGGTTCTAAATAAAATGCTTACAATGATGAAACGATGTACTTTCAAATTTTTTGTGATTTTTGAAAGAAAATAATAAATACTAATAATTTTAGATATTTTAAAAAAATCATTAAAATTCAAAACTCTACCATTTCACTGTTGTAAGATATCAAAGTGTTACTCTTTTTATGTAGAATCTAATAACAAAAAATATTTAGAAGGTTTGGGCATCATAAAGAGTATTAGACAAAGGCACATTAGAAGTCCTGATAAACACATCTTTCATTATACTTTATGCAAGAAAAAAATATTTTAGAAAATCCAAATCCGTGAACATATAATCCACTCTGCAAAAATTATTTTATTAGTACTTAACATTCTTACTTGGTTCGGTAAGCCATCCAAATGGTAACATGTCCAAATCAGGCCATGAATTCCCATTTAGACCAGTAGATCCTTGCAACTTAAAGTGAACAAAATCCATGAAAGAGAATGAACTAACTAATGAGATAAAAATTATATCTTAATTAATTACTAATTAGTTAAATAAAAATTATTTGACTTGCCTACCTACCCATTTCTGGTGTTGCAGCCACTCCAGGAGACACAGAAAAGATTATTGGTCTCTTTAACCCTTTTAAAAGCTGCAAATGATGACTTATCTTGTGGTTAATTATATTTTTTTGGTTTTGGGAGAAAATGATGAAACTTGGGATTAATACAACAAGAATATAAGAGCAAAAGAAGATTTTTACCATACCTCTGATGCGGTTTTTATTTCACCCATGTTCAAGTGATCACCAAATACGCAATCAAGTTCTACTGCAAAATGAGTAAACAAATTCACAAGAATTAAAGCTACGAGTTTCCAGGTAATTTAAACTGGTTATATCATGTCATGTTTAAGAGTATTTGAATTCCAATAAATAGAAAAAATTTCAATTGGACATTAATGCCTGTAAAATATACTCTTTCGCATTCTTATTATAAGGCATTTTTAGTCATTTCATCAAGTCATTAACTCTGTTTAAAAATTAAAAGAAAAATGAAATGCGCCCATATTTAATATTATTGATTACATCTAACAAGTCATAAAAGTTGCCATTAATGCAATTTTATATGGGGAAAATTTTTTTTAAAAAAAGGTCATTAATACGCAACCGGGTGACTTATAATAAAGACCAACTATATATTTATTCAGAAAAATGTCCTAGAATGAGAATCAGGGAAGTAATTAAACAAAGAATGTCTTGCAATAAACTGATATATATATATATATATATATATATCGTCAAATGCTAAAACTCCAATAACAGCAAATTATACATGCCAACAATTAAACATTGTATAATTAATAGCTTAATAAGGTTAAAGAATGCAATGAAGAACCAAAATCAACACCCCATGAAGCATACTGCTCATAGACCAATCTCAAGAAGGCTTTTCCACCACCCGATCGATGTTAGATCAACGGCCATGAAATTAGGGGCACATATAGCTGCAAACTTGATCCCGTTTTGCTATCTGCCTTGCCTGCACCGGGCCACCACCTTCTTCATAAGCACGTCCCTAACAGTATCTCAAAATTATGTGAACAATTAAGAACCATCCATGTATATTGAACTACGCTTATATAAACTTCTACTCCCTTCTTCTCTTAGTGCATTTGCTGTGTAATAGAGTTTTAAGCCCTACGGATTCTTCTATATGTGCGTGGGCTGAAGTACAGAGGCTAAGTTAAGTTCAATTATCATATCTAACAGTGGTATCAAAGTTTAGTTGTGATCTTTAGACTGTGTACAGTAATGTCTGTCTCATCAATTCTATAAGATTTTCTTCTACCATGTTATGCAAATCATCTCTTAGATGTATAAACATGTAAATTTACCATCTAACATTTAGAGTATATCCATATCTATTTTCCAAAATTGCTGGGAAAAATTTACTTACTTAAGCTATAATGCTACTTCCAAGAAGTAAGTTGAGAGATTAGATTTTATTTTAAATATAAGACTTTAATTCATCCTGTCTCTTATATTTATATTGTATCTGGTTTTTAATATAAGAGCTAATTTTTAGTGTAAATTACACTACAAACTAATTTTTATATTTAGGACTGGAAGCAATAATTTTTCCCCCAACTAATTTACTAGTAACTTGCATATAATCTAATGTTGTACAGGGTACTTTGAGGAGGTCATATGACATTTTCCTACATTTATAATGCCTACCAAATGTTGAACTCTGGTGTTAAGTCAAACATCATCTTTAAAATAAGCACACTTTGCATTCTCGTTTTCGACGGAAATAAAAAGAGACTAACACTTGGTCCTGCCTTATTAAACCAACGAAAGAACTATAAAATGAGCACTAATTAATGTACCATTTTTAATTGATTGACAACAACATGAATATAAACGAAAAGACACGTTAAAAAATGCAAGAGAATAAATTTAATTTTAAACATATACCGTTTTGGTATCTAAGATAGGACTGTTTTGATCCACAGCACGTTTGTTAATGCCACCAACAACTTGAATCCCAAACTTTAAACCTAACTCATGAACTGCATCGGCTACCACTTTGAAGCCTTTTCCATTATGAGAAGAAGGCCATCTTTGTGGGTCAGGAATTTTGGAATAAAATTAATGGTAATTTTTGTTCAATTTAATTTTCTTGAAACTTTTGCAGCATTTGTAAATTTTAAAAGTGTTTTAAATAAAATATATATTATTTTAACACTACTCCGCAAATGTATGATTAATCCAAATAAAAATACTGAAATCATTACCAAAAAAGGGTCCGCTGGTCTGATAAAATTTGGAAAAAAAAGTTATTTTTATGGTAAGAACTAATTAAATAAAAATTTATTTACAACAAAAACAAGCCTTAATTATCTCATTAGGTGGGATCAGCCACATGGTTTGCAATGACTAATTTTCTTGATAAATTCTGAAATTAAACAAACTAATTATAAATTTTAAAAATATAAAATTAACACTGAAAATAAGTGAAATGTAGAGACTAAAAACTATAATCTTTCAGATATGTGAGCTCTGTTTTAGTTTTAACCCGTTTGAATATTTTGTCCCGAAAAAAACCGTTTGAATATTTGATCTTTCATTTAAAGTGTATAATTTATTAAGTACATCATCGCTTATTAATGACTCTAGTTTTGCATTATATTAAAATATTTTGACATAGAAATCAGACGTAAACTTTTGTGAATTAATGTCCATTCAATTATATATTTTTTCTGCAATTGACTACAATATTGGTTTGTGTGTATTTTCACCTAGAAGAGAAAAAACTTGCACATTCCATTAAAAAAAACAAGAAAAAAGTTACACGTAATTTGCTATGTACACCTCATATCCGTGATGAAGAAGACGCCTGGAAAGGTCACTGACATTATCTATAGGGAAAACCATATTAGAGGTACCTATACTTTTTTTCAATTTTCAATTTGGTACCTATGTGGTTTTTGTTCTTAACTAAATCTTTATTTTTCCTCTATTAACATCATTAATCCTTATGTAGAGACTAAAAATATCAATAGAACAAAGTTAGAAGAGCTAATGTTGCTAAAAAGATAAAATTAAATGTTTAATTAAAGGGAAAAAAAACACATAGGTACCAAATTAAAAATTGAGAGAAAGTATAGGTACCTTCAATATAGTTTTCCCTTATCTATAAATTGCCTTTGAGAAATTGTCCAACTGTAGGCAGTATGGGAATTCCAACCTCTTGGTGGAGTCAAACCATTTCGAGATGACACCCTCAAAAATGAACATTAATTTTTTTTTTGGGTCAGATCATCACGCTAGAAATAAAACAATAGTCTTTTAAATAAATTTTCTCATTTCTTTCCCGAGCAGATCATAGTTATAATGAAATATTAACATAATTGACATGTTCACCTTTGAACCAAGAGAGAGAAGGAAAGAGAGACAAAGAAGAACTTGATATTTTCCGCTAAAGATCTTCTTCTGATTGTTTGGTGTGGGTTTTCTTGTTGGGAGTTTTCTTGTTGGGATTAGAGACATCATTTTATATAGATATTCGTATTTATTTATGGAATAAGATCCCCCCATAATAAAGAGATTGTATTTAAGAGAAACCGAGAAATGTATCTTATCAGTGAAAGTTTTCAAATTCATGATGAATTTCAATACATATAATTTTCACAAATGATATTCTCAATAACAAATTCTTTTTTTTTGTTGCGAAACTCAATAACAAATTCAAGGTAGGTAGATTGAACATTTAATTTACTGAAATAATTGTTACAATACATTTAATGTTCTTGTGAATATCATTCTTATTAGAGTAAAATACATCAATCTTCTTTCTATTTAACTTGAATTACAACGATCTCTACATCAATCTCCCATTTGTTTAACTTAAATTACAGAGATATTTTTATTTTAAAAACCTATACGAATCTACTTTAAAATCAAAATATGTGTTGCATAATCTTCCCTTCTAGTTTTGAGATTCAACTTTCATTCATCCAATCGTCAGTTGACTGTTAAATCATAAAGTTGTCTCATAAGGATGGTCTTAATAATGGATTAAAAATATTAATTCTTCTGTGCAACAAGTTCACATGTTACATCATGTATACTATGATAAAATAGATATTTCAAATAATGGATTGAATTTGTCAAATCCATGGTGTAACATCTTGAATTTTATCCATAAGAGCTCAAGAATAACCTTGAATTAAGTATGTTACTAAGGGTTTGTTTGGTTGAGCATTTTAGGAGGGGAAAAACCACTACTCAAAACTCAAAAGCATGTTAATGGTCCAGCTCCTTATTTGGTTACGCGGTAGTTTTCAAGTCAAAAGCTAATCTCAACCTGTAAAATCACAAGTTATTTTGAGTTATTTATAAAAGACAAATTGCTTTTTAATTGTGGAGAGAAGAGAAAAGAACCATGTAAAAAGAAGAGATAGAAGTTTATGGGTCCCACTTACTTCAATTAAAAAATAATAAAACCACTCTACCAAATACTACTCTATTATTATCCATAAGTTATTTGTACTCTAAACCCACGAATTAAAAAACGTATTAAATTTATGACTTTTTTTTCACATTTTCCTTTGTTAAAGAAAGAGTATTAAAAATATGTTTTATATTTTATGTCATCAATTTACTTTATTTTTTTCTATGCATTTATTAAGTCAAAAGGGATAAAATTGAAAAAAGCTTATTAATTATTTGGCAAGTGACTTCTTGTAATTAAAAACAAACATTTTTCTACAAGTGACTTATAAATAGAAATAGACTAGGAACTCGATATCTGCAGAAGTATTTCGAGAAGAAAAATTATATTATGTAAATTGATAATTTTTTCATTTTACACTATGTTACCCATATTGGTAATTTTATAAATTAAACTTGTTTATTCAATCATACGTTAAATAACTTCTACTTTTATCTAATCTAATTTTTTTTTCAAAAGTTAATCTAAATATAAGTTATATTATCCAATATAACTTTAACCCAATCTAACTTTTCTAAAATAAAATAAAAAATAAACTATTTTTCCTATTGTCAATCTAGACAAACACAAGTCTAGTCGAGCAAGAGTCCTATGAGGGCTTTGAAAAGACAGAGAAACTCTCAAGGACTAAATTACAAAATAAAATCTTTTTGGGATCCAAGTATAAGATTTAACTTATAATACAAATTACACTACGAACTAAATGTTATATTTAGGATGGAAAGTAGTAGTGTAGAAGAAACAAATGTCTTGTGTGATTCTAATAAAAATTAGTTAATCATTAAAATGTAACTAAGAAATTAATTATCTATATTTATTAAAGAGAATATAATCTCTTTTTTTTTTTGCAATTTTTGGCCAACACTTTATTTTTTCAATTCAATTCCAAAAACATGAAAAACTCAAAAAGTCATTGGATATTGCATTGCCCCTTATTAGAAGTTTCTTTCTTGGGTAATTACATCGAATCGTAGTTGCCGAATTACGTTGATCAAGGAGTTTGTTTATATTTAAATATTCTTTGCTCTTCTCAAATCTATCCCTAATTAAATATGGATAGTCTTAGAAAAGTAATTTATTATAAGAGTTGAGGGAAAAATCATTAAGTAGAGATATTTTTGAGAAGATGTTTTAAAACACTATAGAATTATAAATTATGTATTATAAAAAGGAATAAATGCTAAAAAAATTAGGGAAAATGACATAAAAAGAAACATGAAAACCTTGTATGCCAAAATAGGAAGCTAAGCATATCATATTACAGATTAGGAAGTCTTGCCTAATGGGGGATTTTGGAAATATTTTTTAATTACCTAAAAGCCTTTCTATGACCACAAATAATACACATTTATGGAAGACAGAAGAAAGGTGTGGTGGGAGGTGGGGAAAAATGTTGGAAGGGAGCATGAACGTGGGAAGCAAGTGATGAACGAAGGAAGCAAGTGGAGGTTAGCATTCAATGACCACATTCTTCTTCTCCTTTTTTTCTCCATCTCCTTTATGCGCTTGTTTTTTCTTCTTTCTGTTGGATGGGAATGTCGTCAGAGTAAAGCTAGTTTTGAGGTGGCGAGGGTAGCGAAGCAAGGAGATGTTGTGGGTATAAAGAGGCTGTAGGGAAGGATGGTAATCAGAGGGTGAATTCATGGGGAAGCAAAAACACTGAGGCAGAGGGATTTGATAGTGTGACAAATGGGTCAGAGTGATTAGTGTTAGAAAAAAGGACAATGTTAAAGGGGATTCAAATAATGCAGTGGCTTTATTTTGAGAAAATGAAGCATGAGTGTGGATGTTTTGTTGCAAATTATTAGCATAAATGTGTCAAACCCTAATCTGGTCATGCAAGCTAATGAAGATGGTATTATGTTGATAAAATTGAAGTGATAAAATAAATGTGATTGTTAAGTCATATAATCATTATTATTCTGTTATTAGTACAAGTAATGATGCAAAATGAATTTTGAAGCTCGCTCATCTTGTAAGAAGACGTTGTTATGTTATTTTCATGTGGGTAGGAAATTTGTGACAAATGATGAAGGTGAAGTGAGATATAATAGAGGTAGCATGAGGTTAAGAAGCATTAAGGATGGGCTTACACTTTAAGAATTGAGACTAATGATATGTGAGTGGATCGATGGTGATGGAAGAAATTGTGAAGTTAAGTACACACTGGCCTTTGATGAGAAGACATTAATTGACCTTCATGACAATATTAAAATGTATAACCTTTTTCAATACAATAGGAACAACGTTCATGTATATGTGGGAGAAAAAGGCCAGGGGGATCCCCAACCAAGGAACAATACAGAAATATGAGTGTAAGTTTGTCGTAATTATTTGTTGTCATTTATGAATTTCATCTTGTCATTCGTGTTAACCACTCTTGTCATTGTGAATGTAGAATAAAGAGATTCATAGGTATGTCGTAGCAAATGGAATTTGATTAATCTCCCATTAGTTTTGTTGTGATTATAGCTAGCTTAGTGAAGAAAATGCTGGTGAATGTAACAATGATGGAGGAAGTAGCTCCCCTAATATAGACACATCCATCAGAGTTGAAGATATTAATGGTGAAGGGATACCTAGCAGTGAGATGAGCAATATGAAATAGAGGGGACTTTTTATAGGTGTGGGTCAACATTTTCTAAATGTAGATACATTTCGGGTGTCTGCATACAAGTTTGCACTTGCACACAAGTTTGTGTACAAATATGTGAGGAATAGCAAGGAATTCATGTCAGTGAGGTGTAAAGTTGAAGGTTGTCTGTGGAAGCTACATGCAAATCATGTGGGGAATAGTAGTTATGTGCTATGAGTGACGATATTTATAAATTAGCATGTTCATTTTGCCCAAGATAGCTCGGAAGTGATGCATAGTGGAAGAGCTAGTTTGAACTCATCAATAACAATTGATGACATGAAGGATCATGTAGACAAGCACACTTTTGAGATAAGGAAGAAGTTGAAAAGAAACTATGGGATTGCTCTAACATATAAACAGGCTTATAGAGCAAAAGAAAAGTCATTAGAAGACATATATGGTAAGCCTGAATAATCATACATGCTGATACCATGGATACGTCAAAGGCTAAAGGAAATAGATAAAAAACTATGGCTGAATGGAGTGTGTGTTTTCATAGCATATAAGTCATGCATTGAGGGTTTCTTGGGTAGTGCAAGGCATATTCTATATGTTGATGGAACTCACCTAAGCGGATCATACAAGGGAATAGGGGTGAGTATTTAGTTATTCGATTCGGTTAGTACAAATAACTAAAATGACCAAATAACCAAACATAGCAAAATTACAGCACCGAACTGAAACTGAACATAGTGAGCTAACCAAACTGAAATAACGGAAAATATTTTGGTTTGATTAGTGGACTTATTCAGTTATTGGGTTGTTTTAATAGTATGCGTATTCGGCCTAACAACAATGACTATTTTATAGTCCAACCAAGCAAGGCCAACTAAAATCTTTTTTTTTTTTGTGAATCCATTAAGATTTTTGTCCTCCTTTATGTTTTTGCATGGCCCATTAAAAAATGTCTCCATTTAAACAAAAAAACTATGTATACGCTCTGCATATAGCCTCACCTCATTTGAGAATTGATTTGGATGTGACCATGAAAGTTGGTGTGCTTCATTAGAGGCTCAGTGCTGAAAACTACACAAATCTTAAAACTGATAGTGCATACTTTTTTTTTTTCAGTGCCTTGCTCCTCCATATGCCACTTGCATCTCACAAATCTAGGTCCCCCATTCTCGATTTTATGCATGTTACTTACATATCATATTTTAAACATAAATACATAATAGTAAAATAAATAATAATCAACCTCTTTCAAGCATCAATCCATAAGAGCATACAAACCAATAACAAATAAAAATCCAAGCATAATTAAAATCTAAACAAACCAACCAAGTACCAACAACATAACTTGTGAAATTTAAAATTACAACAAATTCTAGCCAATCCTTGTGCCCAAATTCCTTGCATGCAATTTGCCACCAACACCAAGTCATCAATTAAACAAGAAAATAAGAAAATTAGAGAGTACACCACTTTAGAGCTAAAAAAAAACGAACAAATTAAGCACAAGATTTGTTTACTCAAGTATTTTTCTTGGCATCTACAATATATCAATAGTTGCCTCCAATGCAATTTTTTGCAAATTTACACAAAAAAAAAAAACAAAATCAGACTTCATATATCACAATAAATCAAGCATTATATTATTCTTATAATGTTATAAAGTAAAAGTAAAATATTACCAAATTCTATCTTTTGAATATTATCATTTCCTTCTTTTACAACATATTGAATTAAATAGATATAGAATTGGATTTAAACATATATGTGCAGTACGGTGAAAGGCACAGGGGATCCTGGATCATGATATCTGTAACATCCTTATTTTTATCTAGTATTTAATTAAATTCATAAATAAATATATTTTAGTATTAAGTTAAATAATAAAAAAAGAAGAAGTTAGATATAGGCAAATTATTATTATTATTATTTTAATAATGTTTTTGTGTGTGATTGTGTGTGTGTGTGGATGATATTCTAGAAAATTAAACCATGGTATAGAAGTCCCACATCGACTAATTTTTAGAGTGAAGGAGTTTGAGGAGCCTATATATAGGAGCTAGTGAGTGGAGCTTGGAGTGAGTAAATAATTTTCGCACATATCTGAGGTAGTCTCAGAAAAGTGCTAGTTTTGATTTTATTAACTGTTGGATCGGACTGAAATTTGGTCAACCCATTTGGGACATCCAAATCGTTAATTTCAACGGTTGGATCATCCTTTTGATCTCTGAGTTAAAAGTTATTAGGTACGTTTTTAACTTATATCTTTTAGATTTAGCAGATAGAGTCCTGAATAGTAAATTAGCATTTTAAAGTTCATTCACTGTTAGATTGAGCTATAATTTAGAGGATAGTATCATGATAGATAGGAAATTAAATTCAATGGTTAGATTAAGGGTTTAACTTCTGTAGTGAGAATAACTTGGTTCGTATTAAGTCTATTTGTCTAAGTCCTTCGAAGATGGAATATAAGTTATAAATTTACAGTTTGTCTATTTCCATTATGAATTTGATGATTCTAATAAAATAATCTAATAGTTAAAGGATATTTAAGTAAGGGAAAATTTAGGAATCGAGTCTAAATCATATATATATGTTCTCATTCCAAACCTTAGACAAATGTCTTTTAGGCTAGGTTCTGAGTAAAAATTAAAGCTTTTAGAGGAGGAGTTAGAGGCTAGAATTTTGTGAGTAGCCTACTCTAATACTATAGAGATAATATTTTAATTTTTTTTGTAGATATAGACTCTATTGTGGCATTTTCGAGGTTGGACTCTGGTTGTAGTTGACTGTTAGCTAGGAGACCAGGTAACTAAATTTCTATCTGTTGCATGCTCTAGTATGAAGTTGGTGAGTGGTTTTATAACTAATTCTATAAAAGTATATTACGTTTTGTATGAACTGTCTTGTGGGATGCTATTTTAAAGAGGATTGACATAGTTTGTATTGCAAGAAATTGGTGATCATGATTACGATGTGTTATTATGAAATTTGTTGATTATGCATATAAATGTGTCATTTTGAACCCTATACATCTATTTTGGGTGGGGAAAGGAGATAATTAGAGTTATTGATATTCATATACTTGCCACGTGGTATTAGCCTCCATACGGAGCTCTATAGTTGGCTGTTATTATTGTCCCACTAGTTCTTCAAGGGACTGCGACATCCCACTAATTCTTTGAGGGGAGACCCATGGTCCACCGAGTGCTCTGTGGTCTTTGGCCGGTCCACATCATTCGTGTGGTGAGCTTGTCAGAGTTTCCAGTCAAATGGAAAGAACTTAGCCCATGGGTCCAATCGACGGAAATAAGGAGGATATAAGGATGGATTTGGGTTCAGGAATTGCATATGACATGAAATATTCATTGATATTTATATCTTTTAAATAAATGACAAGTATGTTATCCCTTTTGAAATGTATCAATTGCATGAGAGCAGTGGAAATATTTGTCTTATATGATTATTGTGAGTTTAAATGTTAAATAAATGTCTATCAATTATTATTAACTCTGTGTATCCCACCTGACACCTCGCTAGCCCATGCTAGAGTGTGGGATAGGTAGGGATTTAGTTACTGAGACCTTGTCTCACTCCCGTTGCTTTACCATTTTCAGGAAACGATACGCTAGCAGGACCTTCGGGGAAGACTCCTGAGGCTCAATAGCTGTAGCTGACCGTGTAGGGCTTTTGGGCCTTATTTTATGCAATCTTTTCGTATATTGCCACGCATCAGGACTGCATTCATTTGGAACTTATTTTACCTCCTTATATTTTCATGTCGTTTGACTTAATGAACGTATTATACTTTCTATCTTTGGTTTATTTTGTCTGGACATTAGACTAGAGTGCTGGTAGTGGGCCTGAGGCCCTTAGATTGCATGTGATTGAATTACTGTGGATCCACGATGTGATAATGGCAATTTTGGCAAGTTTAGTTGTTGCTAGTGTTGACTAAGATAGTCAAGTCTAAACTGCTATTATAATTTATCATTCAAATGCGTATTGTTTTATAACCATGTTTGCCATGATTACAAATATAGGTTATTCTTTTTCTAACCATGATAGTCTTAATTAAGGTTGAATGTTTTCTATCATGGTTAGCCCCTTAATGATGTGATTGCTCTTAATAACCATGATAGGGTATGTTTACTAGTTTTAATCCTTTCTATCATGGTTAGTTCTGGTTAGTAAGTGGTAATGTTACAATATCCAAAAAAAAAAAAATCAAATTAGTATTGTTTTTCGGTTTTCCCCCTCTTCAGATATAGAAATATTTCAGCTTAAAAAAAATACTAGGATTTTTTAGGATGGGAGGAGTAATTCTTAATCAACAAGCTTGATTTGGAGAAATAATAATAACAAGTGATCTAATCTTGGTACAATGTGATGATATGTGTTATGGGAGTCAAAGTGACAATATATATATAATCATAGCTGTTGGGTTAGATTAGATGTGAAGCTTGGGCTTGGATTGCTACTAAATCAATTGCAAAGACAAGCCACTTCTTCATTATAGTAGGCTGTATACCCGTTAATGAATAAGCTCACTTCAGTCTTCACTGGAGAGTGAATAGTGCAAAGTTGAAAACTCAAAATGTGCTATCTTTACATCTATTGAAGGAACAAATCATCATCTTTTAAGAAATTAAAGCTTGAAATGGAAGAAGCTTCGGCTACATATTCCACAAAATAAAGGAAATCAGATCAGTAATATATGATGGAGGAACAGATCAATAATCATCGACTCACATATCATGGATGCAGATAAGGCTCAAGGCTATGTCCCTGTCGGAAACTAGAGAAGACGCCAGAGCACTGAAGGCTTCACAGGGGTGGCAGAGAGCCAGAGATGAAGCAGGGGCTATGATCGAATACACTGAAATCTGAAGCCATAAACCAGAGGTGAGCCAATGACAGCAATTCGACGGCAGACAATGGTTGAGCTCGGAGAAGGTGAGAAGCTAAGTGAGAAAAAAGGAGAGGATGTTGCAGCAGCCGGCATGTGATTTAGGGCAAGAGTTTGAGAGAGAGAGAGAGAGAGAGCCTGTGTTGTGTGCGTGGTGAGTGACTGATCTGAGTCTTGAGTGCGTTGCGTTTTGCTGAGTGCGTTTACTACATTGAGTTTTGCCTTTGCGTGTCATTAAGGGTCTGAGAGTGAGAGGGAAATATTTTGAAAAAAGGGAGAGAAATCAAAATGGGGGAAAAAGGATAAAAAAAAACTTTTAAAAAAAGGGTTATATTCGGTTATTTGGTTATAACTGAAATTTTTTATGCACACCGAACCGAACACCAGATTGAAATAACCAAAAAAACAAACAAAAAAAATAAAAACTGAATTAACCAAACTGAAAAAACAAATTAATTTCAATTCGGTTCGATTTTTTATTACAGTTTGGTTTTGCTTGCCCCTACAAAGGGACAATGTTGTCAACTTTAGCTTATAATATAGATAACGAGTTGCTGCCTTTTGCAATTGTAATTGTGAAGGGAGAAACACTAGATGACTAGACATGGTTTTTCTATATGATAAAAAAAATTATAGGTTTTGTGGAAGTGACGATTGTATCAAATCAACACAATGCTATCATTAGAGGGGTGACATCAATATTTGGTGGTCAAAGGCATGCCTTTTGTTATAGAGACATTAAAGAGAATTTTAGTTCAAAAATTATGAAATTGAATAAGAGGTAAACAAGGACAGCTAGTCGATCAAAAGAGGATGCACTACATATGTTGGATAAAATTATATATATAAGGATATATGAGAAATTTAAGGCAGCAATGGATGAGATGAGAGACTTTTCTCCAAAGCTATTTGATTGGCTTATCAATCATGGGGATATAGATAGGTGAGCTAGAAGTAGGTTTCCATATAAAAGATGAGACAATATTATAAGTAATATTACAGAGTTATTTAATGCATGGATGTAAATGAGAGAAAACACACTGCACCCCAATTGATCCATGAGCACCCAGAGAAAGTAGCAAGAAAGCTGCATGCCTCTTATGTGGCTATGACTAAATGGAAGAATTGTGTTGGTCCAAATATAGACAGTAAGGTGATGGATATGGTGGCTGGCTCTGAGCATATGTATGCTAAAAATTATGGTAGGGAAAGAGTAAAGGTGACAACATCACGTGGAGACCATCGAGTTGATCTTGGACTCCACCAATGCAATTATAGACCTTGGCAAATGATAGGGATCCCTTATGCCCATGCTTATGCAGCTATCAAGGTTGTCCATAGCAATGTTTATGATTATGTTAATAATTCCTATAAGAAGTCATCACAAGAAAAGATTTATGCTCGTAGTATGATTCCTATTGTAACAATAGACATGTCTCACCTAAATGATTATTATAGGATAGAAAATGTCAATGAGCAAATATTCTTGCTAACTCTCAAAACATCTTGATGCCCAGGATGGCCAAAATCAAACAGGGATGAATCATAATTCCAAAATAAACGGATATACCATTGTGGAAGATGCCATCAAGCTGGACACACAAAGAGGAATTACAGAAATCCTAACCTATCATGAAGTTTTATGTACAGTTGGGATGGTTCATTTTTTGGTATACATAGATGTATGCTCTACCCTTGTCAAATTTTTTGGGACTCAAGTTGTAGTTAGTAGCTAAGTGCAGACTTTTTTTTTTTATATAAGTAAGGTGATAGAAATATGAGTGACAATGGAGCAATAAATGTGGCCAGTATCTTAATGTACATTTGTCATTGAATACATGAAACTAAGTTCCTGTTATGGAGATGTTATCTTTTGTTAAGGGCGCATTATTTGTTGTCATTTTTCAATTTAGTCTTGTTATTCGCAATGATGTAACCAGGCTAATTTGACAGTTTATGTGAAAGTGATATTATATATAAAGAACTTGTTATGTTATCCTTCATTGTTGTTATTTTCAAGTTAGTTGTTGTGATTATTGAATATCAAGTAAAATTGAATGACTTCGAAATGGATGCGAATAGCACATATTCAATATGGCAGTTGTCATCATCTATTTTCATTTGGTTAAATTCATATTTGTTGATGTCACTGGGGGAAAAAAATTGGCATCATGTATTTTAACCTACACTGGTGTCATTAGGTACATCTATCTTTGTGAAGCATAAGAATGGAACACACATCATTATAAATTGAAATTATATTCATTGACATGACAAAGTACACATTAGGTTAGTCTAAGGAATATTAAATATATCAATCTAACAGAGAACAAGTGAATTGTCATCCTAACATCAACGAGACAACTTGGACATACGCTTTTTCTTTAACTTTCTTCTCTTGTGTGGTTGTGGTCATCGAATAAGATCTAATGCCTTCTCATGCTTTTCATTCATTTCATGATTCACCAACCACTATATAAGGTCATGATGAAACCCAACAACTTCTTTCTCTGTGTAGTTAAGGGTCACACTAGGTTCCCATCTTCTCAGCCACATCATGTAGTTCACCCCACAATCCCTCCTGTGAACACAACAATATCAACACAGTTAGTTAACACCTCTAACATGTTCATTTACCAGACAAATTCTAAATTAACAAGACTAATAGGTTATTCTACTAAGGAACTTTCACAAATATCATTTTAGATATTGGCTTTTTTCCAACCAGTCCTGGCTTTACCAAGTCCATGATCATATTGAACCTCTTCCTCTATAAAAAGATTCAGGTGTGCTTTACCATGTTCAGTACTAACACAAAAAGTTTAATTATTTGAAAAGTACAAAATATAGGGTAAACACAATTGAGCTTTTTTTTACACAATCCTTGATAGCCATTTCCACTGGATCCTTAATGACAACCTTCTTCCTCTTTCTTCTGTCCTTGGTCCTCAAATGGTCACTCATAAAGTCTAATAAATAGAAATCCAATGTGCTGGGCTGAATAGCAATGCAAAATTAGTGTTGGCCAACAAAAGTAGGATCAATTATCGAATCACATTCACCTAGATTGTAGCCAACAAACTCAGAAAGAATGAGCTTCTTATATTTTTGGGCTTTCCAGGTTGGGTCCAGTGCTATCATGTTCTGCATGACATGAAATTGTTAATCCATTATTTAACCTTGTAATTTCTAATTCTATTATTGTTATTGGTATTTGGATTTGGAATTAAGTAACCTTACCATAAAATCCACATAAAAAATGTGCATCTTCCTTGGCCCCAACTCTGCGTTCATGTCCTCTATTACTACCTTGCACACCAAATTAAGCACCTACATTACACAATGAAAACGTCATTCTGACACAATAATTCACCAAATACTTTCAAAAATAAGCATGGGTGTAGATACAGGTCATTAAAAAATATCCTGTTATTTATTTTGTTCATTCCACTTAGGGAAAATAACTATTGTTAGTCTATATCTTCATCAGACATTTTAATCAAATTCTTGCAAACATTGTCAAAAGTCAATAACAAAAATTATGGTTTTTGGGATATCGTTACTTGTCACCCCCATATTTTTTCTTGTCATTTTCAATTTGATTCTTGTCATTGTCAGTACACACTGTGTCAATTAAAAGTTAGGCCAACCAGGGATATACTTACTTCTTTCCCTCTTCCTCATTATTGGGTCTACAGAAAATTAAAGTGAAAAAAAAATGTCCCTTTCCTCTTTTGGCTTCTTCATCCTTGGAGCAACCTTGAACTCCATCCATAGAGACTTAATTATGGAACTCTTTGGTCTTGTTGACCTCCTCAATTCAGTCAATTTTTGAGGTTCTGCTTCCTCCCCACTATCACTGCTCTTCCATTCACGATCCAACAGCAAAGGAACATTGGTAGGGGTTATAGTCTTTGCATGTGTGTCTTCCTCTCCCTCATCATCATCAAAATCCTCAACCTCCTTCTCATCATCCCCTTCGTAACCTTCATTCTCATCCCCATCCTCCACCTCTTCAACCACATAATCATGACCTCCTTTCCTATCATCATGGTATGTTCTTTCTCATCCTCATCCTCATCTCCTCCATGACCATCATGCTCCCCCTCATCTTCCACCTCCTCAACCATATAATCACAACCTCCTTCCCTATCATGAATGTCATGTTCTTCCTCATGCTCATCTTGATCATCATCTCCTTTGCTGGTATCATTCTCATCAAGTTCCTTATCTCTACTTCCCGCTGTAACCTCTCTTGTAATCTCCTCTACCACTTGGTCAATGTCTTTAGCTTCTTCATTGGCAACTTCATCAGCAATGTTTTCTCCTACATTACCAACTGTTTCACCCCTTTCTTTAGTAGCGGCCTTTTGATTCCTCATCCCCTTCACTTTCACATTTCTTCCAATTTACACTTTTATTAGCTCATCATCAAGAGCCTTTATTAACATCCTTTGGCTTTCTTCAAGCTTCTTTATGAAATGACCCCTTAACTCCTTCAATGCTTGCATACACAATAAATGAAGATAAGCAACAAATTGATCAATATTATCATTCCCAGTATCTGTCTGGTAATTTACAAATCAAGTCTTGTCATATCAAGTATCAAACTTGCTAATAGAATAACTTGAGCAATGGTCAACCAAATTAACTTTTCTAAATTCCCACATACCGGATCTAAAGATTGTAGAATTGAGTTGTCATCATCCCCTACTGAGTAAATCTCACTACCACTGGTTCCATAAAATATTCCCATGTGGCTATTTCTCTCTTTCTCCACTATCTCCTTTATCCTCTCCTCAATCTAAAATTTAATGGCACTTGTTGAACCCCGCTTAAAAATTTTCCCCAGTGCGAAACACTCAGCAAAATATAACTACAAAACCAAAAAAATACAGGTCACACTTTTGCAACAATAACATAAAATAAAATTATATAACAAATAAAAATATTCACTTACCAGCAGCAAATAAAGACAAGTTCCTTCTTCTTCTTCTTCTTCTTCTTCTTTGTCATCTTCACAAAGTCTTCCATTTTCTTCCACAGCTTCTTAATAATATATGTTGACCAATCATAATTTCCAAACTTGTTTATTGTGTGATGTATCACTTTCAACAAACTTAAATATACAGTTATGCTTGACCCAAGATATAAAAAAACCCAACTATATAACGCATAAATAGGAACTTAAAATTGTCATTCTCTATCCTAGATAATATCTTCTTCAGTATTTAGGTAAATAGAACATTCCAATATGTTTCTTTTAATCTCTTAGATGTTGGGTCATCCTCACCAACATCATATTTGACTTCCTCCCCACCATCATAAGGTATAGCTAGAAAGTCATGAGCATCTTTTGCTTCAATTGTCTCCCTTTGCCCTTTAATGGTTAAAAAATGTGTTGGAGGGTTATAGGATCTCAACAATGACACAAGTAGATCACGTGGAAGTTGCTTCACATTCATATTAAGCAAATTCCCAAATCCCATCATCTCAACTTTCTACCTTAACTGCTCATTCTTTTTCACAAACTCAGCCAATAACTTAAATTCGGGCAATGAGTACCAGGTGTACAAGGGAACATCATACTTCTTCTTCTCACCTTTCTCTGGCTTCGATTTCTTTGCCCTCTCAGTATACCCATCTCTCACTTTTTGAGTCAACGCCTTCCATGTCTTTTCCATTTCAATATTTTGTTCTGCTGCATTTTTACTTTTCTCCCCTCGTTTTGCCATACGGTCCCTTGTAAACAACACGAATCCGTTGTGTACTCCTTTGCTTGTGGATCCTTTTCCTTCTTTCAACACCATCTCATATAATTATGCAAAGTCATCAATATATGCTTATTAAGTAGTAAATGTTATACATATACTAAATCTCTAGTTATTTCCTAATATGTTAGTAAATAACACGAATCTGTTGTGTACTCCTTTGCTTGTGGATCCTTTTCCTTCTTCCAACACCATCTCATATAATTATGTAAAGTCATCAATATATGCTCATTAAGTAGTAAATGTTATACATATACCAAATCTCTAGTTATTTCCTAATATGTTATTGTCATTTCTAGTTCCTTCATTGTCATTACCAATTTGGTTATTACAGACTGAGAATATGGTCATTACTATGAATACGGTTATTTCCGGTTCATTCATTGTCATCACCAATATGATCATTATAGACTGAGAATATGGTCATTACTATGAATATAGTCATTTCTAGTTCCTTCATTATCATTACCAATATAGTCATTACTACGAATATGGTTATTTCCTGTTCCTTCATTATTATTACCAATATGTTATTATAATTTCCAGTTCGTTTATATAATTTTTCCAGTCAATCAAAGAATTTTCCTAGTCATTCGAAAAACCATTTTTCACTAACATCACAGTGCTCAACTTCGTTATAAAAAACATTAGCACATCGCAGAGACTGACAATAAACTCTGAATCACTATTCCAGTCATTCATAAACTTAATCGTGTCATTTCTAAATATTGAGTAATCATTCCCTCCCCTAGTCACCTAGTAACGTTGACCACTAGATGAAACTTAAATCCCTAAACTTACCTCAGTCAAATGCCACTAATGCTTGCTAACTGTAATAGTTAATAACTGACTGCCAACCTTCGTCCTTCTACCCAATCAGCCAGAGCCATAAATGCTTGCCCTTCAAACAAAATAGCCTTCTGCTTCAAACTCCTTTCCTCTCTTATGCACACACTATTCCGGCCTTATCAACTCTCCAACTTGCCAGCGTTTGTAGGGTAGCAGTGGGGATGGTAGAAGCGAGAAACGAGGAAGCATGACAGGGTCAATTCGCGCCTCTCTCTTTGTTTTCAAACTCTGGCACAATGGCTTTTACGTAATTTAATAACAGTTCCAAAATCCCACATTAGGCAAGACTTCCTAATCTGTCATATGATGTGCTTAGCTTCCTATTTTGGCATATAAGGTTTTTAGGTTTCTTTTTATGTCATTTTCCCAAAAAATTATGTACCATATTTAGGCACAGAGTCAGAGGGAGTACTATTAGTTAAGAATTTGGAGTGACGAGAGAGTGCCTAGAATCTTCTTCCTAAATATTTCCTCCATTCCTATTTATAAGTTTTAAATTTGGGAAAGAGTGTGGTTGATTTTGTAAACTTTAATTTGAGTTTGTTTTAATCAACTTTATCACTGTGGAGGAGACCCTCTCTCCCCTTCTCTCAGCCTTAGTGGGTGGTGGGAGCTTTTCTCTTATCATCAAATGAGCAGCTTTCATGGCATCTCCCTCTCCGGTTCAGGCTAGGGCAAAGATGTTCGTTTTATGTGTTGTTCTGAGTCTCGTCTCTGTTTTTTCTTTTAAGCTTTTAATCATGGTGTGGCATGTCTTTGTGGCAATAAATGGATTTAAGGGCCTGATAGTGATAGATCTTAATAGGCGACTTTGATTCACTATTTTGGGGATTGGGTTTTGATGACAATCTTACATATTGGAGGCTCTACTTCTCATAAGACTCTGGTAATTTGTTAGTGGTGGCAAGTCTGAAGTATACATTTTGTTCACTGTGTAGTCAACCATGAGGACATCTCCTTCTCATTTTTCATCTTTCTTGATAATGTCTGTGGATGCTTTTACTTCCATGAATTCTACTCGTGGAGGTTTTCCTTCAACCAAAAGGGTTAGTTTCTTGTTGATAAGAGGGATGCGTCCTTTGGGGTGATTCATTGAGCCCCTAACCCTTACAATGGCCTGGTTGGCAATGACAACCTTTCTCTACGCACAGATTCCAGTGAAAGGATGTTGATGGTGGCCGCTCCCTTTTTCTTTGGTCAGGGTTAGGTTTGTCTAGGGTTTCCTGGGTTTGTAATGTGTTTGGGCCTATTCTTTTTGAACTGTTTATGTTTATTTTGGGCTTTGTATCTTTTCTTTGATGATATTAATGAAAATACAATTTCCAAGTAAAAAAAATGGATATATTTGAACATTTAATACATTTTTTTTAAATTTTGTTCTTGATTATTTATTTTCTCTCATTTGTCGCACTTTCTTATTACATTTTCCTACACATCTTTTTTATTTTTTTCTTATTTATTATCAAGACATATTTAGAAATAAAAGCATATTTCTAACTTATTTATTATTTTTAATTAATTTTAACTAATTATTTCTTATTCGTGAATTAATTATTTAAAACTTATAATAAAAATCAAAAGGATTAATATTATCTCATTTGAGTCGGCAAATATTTTCGTTCTCTCTGCAATGAATTCTTTTATTTATTTCCTAGCCAAGACTTCAATAAATTATTCTCATTAATTATGAATGAGGATTCAGTTTCGTGAATAGGGACACAAATATTTAAGTGCTTTTATTTTTTGGTTTTTTTTTGGGGGGGGGGGGGAAGGGGAGGGGAGGGGTGGAGGAGTGGTTGGTATTAATTCACTGCATAAACAGTATGAAAGGTGGCACTTTTGATAAACATGAATTGAAAGACATTGAAATTCCCCAATGCAACTTTACGTAAACGGAATGTATACTCACACACATATAATGGTTCGCTGTATATGTCTTTTCACCCACATCACCAAAAGGGTCAGAGCAAATGCCCTAAAGGAAAGACCAAGAGAAACGACATGCCGTTCATCATGAAATCATTACTACTGTCCATATACAAAACGTCTAACATCACATGGTGCTTTTTTTTTTTTTTTTTGGGGTGCGTTGAATTCAAATTCGCGTCTTTATGGGGACATAAACACCAATACCCGAATATAAAAGGAACACATACAATAAGTGTAAATACCAATCATCACAAAGCAACAACTATGGAGTTCTCTGTGTCTTTCTCCTTCTTCTTCCTCGTCTGTCTCTTTACTCAAAGGTACGATGATATGTCTTCAGAAGTCAAGGCATATTTAGTTTTCATTTGTAAGAACAAGAAGTCTTTTTTTTTTTTGCTAAAAAAAAAAAGAAGTCTTTTCGTTTTGCTCTCACGATTCTTACTAATTTGAATGTTTTAATCATGTTTTTAATTTTCAGTGTGTTGTCTCAAAATGCTATGACTCCACCAAGAGGCTGGAATTCCTACGATTCCTTCAGTTGGATAATTTCTGAAGGAGAATTCTTACAGAATGCGGAAGTACTTTCCAAGCGTCTTCTTCCTTTTGGATATGAGGTGCAATAATTAAATTATCTTCCTTGCTTTTAGCCCTTCACCGGATTCACAATCGAAGAGGATCTTTTCCTCGTCTTTTCTCTCTATTATTGGATTAACATTTTAAGAGTTTGAAATTAATATTTATAACACTACTATTATAATTTTATATTAAAAATACATACATAAATTTAAGCTTTTAAAATATTATTTGAATGGTTTAGAGCTGTATTAAAAAGATAAGGAAAAACTATTTTATAAATATCGTTCTTATATAAAATAATAATAATAATTTCATAAAATATTTAATGTGAACTATTAAATCTAATAGCAGTGAAGGGAAAATAAGGGCCTTTTCTCTCTGTTTTTTTTTTTTTGGGCCAAACAAGGGGCTTCTCTCTCTTAACATCTATATCACGTTAAGTTACACTGAATCACAAATGAACATATAAAAACGAATGGTCATATTTTAATATATTCTTGAAAAAGGGCAATTTTATTTCAGTTCTTCAATGACGCTTTTGAAGTTTTGTCCTTATCGTTAAGGACCATTTGGCAAATAGTTAATGAAAATGACAGGTTTAATATAAAAGTTCTCACGGGTTAATTTTGTTTTTGTTTTTGTAATATGTTGCGGTGGATTTTCTTTGTATAATAATTAAAATTCGCATCCTTGTTTTTAATCCTTGGTTAGATCCGTAACATAATATATATATCAGTCTAAAGGATAATAATACCTTTGATTCTTAATATAAGACTATATTAATTAATAATTACCTTAAATATTTATATTTATTATTTTTTCTAAATTAATTATCTAACTTATAAATTTATATATAATCTAATAATACATATCAGCATTCTAAAGAGATCATGTAGTATATGCTATAGTTAAGTAATTTATTTAGTTTTGTTGATTTTTTTAATTAGTCAACTGAAGGTTATATTAAGGATTGGAGAAATATTAATAATTAAATTACAATGAATCATAAAGAAACATGTAAAAATGAATTAGTCATCTTTAATTTGTTATGGAAAAAGCATAATAATTTTATATATCAATTTTTCACTGACTCCCTATATTTTGTTATGTTTTGCCCTTATCGTCTGTTGTTTGTTTAGGACGGCCATTTGCAAATAGTTAATAAAATGGATAGACTTGATATAATTTTCTCGATGATAGATTAATGAAATTGCTCTCTCCCTCTCCCTCTACTCTCTAGTATGCGGTGGTGGATTTTCTTTGGTATCGGAGTCTGGACGGTGGGGATCAGTCGTTTGGGAAAGAAAACTCGGATGGATGGGGGAGATTGCATCCTGATGGAGCCAGGTGGCCATCTTCCATTGGTGGCAAAGGATTCAAAGCAGTGGCCGATATAGTTCACAGCATGGGTGTGAAGTTTGGCATTCATCTCATGGCTGGAATTAGCTCTCAAGCTGTTCGCCAAAACACTCCCATTTTAGATACTAACACGGTATGTCTATCTATGTCCTCAATTTAATATATAAATTAAGGAAAAGTTAATTGAGGGTTTTAATTGGGAAAATAAAGTGCTACAATTTAAATATTTTTTTAATAATTTAGATCTCTTAAATGGAAGAGATCCAAATTCTCATGCCACTTACTCAATTTAATATATACATATACTCCACTAGTTCTATTTAGAAGGTAGAGAGAAAAGGTTTTTTTGGTCATATTTATAAGTCACTCCATTAAATTTTTACCATAAATGTACTATATTGTCTTTAATTTATTATAATGCAAATAGTTTTTTTTTTGAAAGGTGTATATATTAAATAGGGATAAAATTGAAAAGTTATTATATTTTAATAAAGAGTTAACACAATTTAAGGTTTTTTTAGTCTGTGTGAAATATGTTAAAAGTACCTTATAAATAGAACCAGAGGAGTATATATAGGTACGTATACCTATGTCTTCAATTTAATAAATCAAGGAAAATTTATTTGAGGATTTTAATTATGGCATTTGAACTATTAAAATTAAAATTTACAAAAAATTAATGAGGTTTGAAGGAAAGAATATAATCATCAAAAGTCTTAATGATAAGTGAACAATTTAGATTTTATTGTCATTTTTCTAACCAAAATTTGTAATTTATTGGACTTTTTGCATTGGTATTCCTTTGTTTTAACAAATTTTTATGAATAAACAGCTAAAATTTAATGCTTTGTTTGATTTAGATCTCTTTAATGGAAGGGATAATCCAAAATCTCATACCACTTGCTCATTATATTCTTGCTTGTTGAAATGAATTTTCTTTTGTTTGTTCGCGGTAAACACGTTGATATATGTTTCTGCTTACAAATTCGAAACTGACAGTGCTATTTTCTTAGAGACTACTATTTTTGAATAAAACATTTTATATTTTTATAGTATCTTATTAATTCATCAATAATTGGCAAGTATGAGAAGTTTCATAATTACCTTGTTTTCAAGGATTCTTGTTCACTGCTAGGAAGTTTAAGAAAGAAGTTTGAGATTTAAATGTACATATCACTTGCTAAAGTTAAAAGATCCAGAATAATTATTAATTACGTACACGTTTTAATTATTAACATATCTAAACTAATCTATGTTTATTTTGTTAATTAATATTATTTATTTCAGGGAGGTGTTTATAAGGAAGATGGTAGAGAGTGGCACGCAGGAGACATAGGAATAGAGTCAAGGGCTTGCAGCTGGATGCCTGAAAGTTTCATGGCTATCAATCTAACGTTGGGAGCTGGAAAGGCCTACTTGAAATCTGTCTATGACTTATATGCTTCATGGAATGTTGATTTTGGTACTCTCACTCTTCAGCTATATACTACTCCCCAGATCGTTAACATATGACTTAGTTATTGACTTGATTTTGGTTCTAAATATAAGACTTTTTTTATATTTATTAATCTTTTCTAAATTGCCCCTATTGAGACACTTCCTCAATTATAATCAAGTAAGAAAGAGAGAGAGGATGTTAAGAAAGATGATTATGGTATTTTAGAAAAAATGTTTCATATTTCTTATAATTAACTAATTTACATTTAATCTAATCAAATTAGTTTAATGAGTCTTATATTAAAGATGAGAGGAGTATTATTTTATGCCTTGAACAAATTCATTCACACACACACACATATAGGTATATAATTGAGGGAGCAAATAAAGACATAAGCAACATTGAAATATATAGGAATTCTAAAATGCACTTCGAAGGGACTTAATTTCTATGAAGTTCATAATGATTACCATGAGATTAAGTTTTTGTGAAGTGACCTAATTGCCCTTGGTTAAATTGGTTGTTGCTGGGTTAATTGCTATTGTCATTTGATTAATTTGATTAGTTAGTTATTTATAATAAAAATGTATTAGTTTATCTAAAATATCATATCTAATCATTTACGTTCTGAACTGCTCCAATCGATAGAATTAAACTCTCTTTACAAGTACAGCTAAAAAGAATAATGGGAAAAAACTTGTGTATTTTGAAGAGAGAGTGATTGATTTACATTTAGAATTAAAGCAATATCCTTAAATAGATCCTATCAGAGGGAGTAGAATTCTTGATGAAATTCTTGAGTGTTTGTTGGTCATGATTGCTCCAATCCAATATAATATAAACTTACAAAATTATAAAAAAATAAAATGTTATCATTTGTACATCTTCAAACAAATGTATTCTCTCTGTTCTTAATATAAGACTTATTTTGTAATATAAATTATATTACAAAATAGATATTATATTAAGAATTGGAGGAATATCTTATTAGTAGCTTTGATTTATATGATCTTTTTTTTTTTTTTTTGCAGTGAAACTTGATTGCGTGTTTGGTGAAAACTTCGATGTAGATGAAATAACTACAATATCTGGGGTATGCTACATTCTGCTCTCACCCATCACTCATATTGATGCTAACAAAATTTAAAACTTATTTAATATAAGAGTTAGTTAACTAATTTGAGTAAATTAAGAAAACTAATTAAGTTAATAAATAGGTATTGTTTTTCTAAAATATTTTTGTTAATTAAATATATTGATTAGAATTACTATTATTATAAAGACTACCTCAGAAAAAAATAAATAAATATGAGAAAAAATGTGGATTAGGATCTTATATTTGGAATCAAAATAAAAATCAAACAAGTTTTTATATTTTAAGGGCGGGAGTAAGTATATAATAATATATATATACATATTCTTCTTTCATATGAATTAAATTAACCAATAAATTAATTAAAGCACATGTCGTACGTGTATGTGTATGTAGATATTGAAGGAGCTTAATCGTCCCATACTGCTTTCTTTGTCTCCTGGAGTGTCTGCAACACCACAAATGGCTCAACAAATCAGTGGAATGGTTAACATGTACCGTGTTACCGGAGATGATTGGGATCAGTGGCAACACGTGGCAGATCATTTCGACGTTGCAAGGTCATCATTAATTATTAGTTATTATGAAAAATAATTATCAAAATCGCACGGTTTAAAGTATTAGTTAAATTTAGTTAAAAATAATAATTGTAGGAGATATATATATTTTTTAATTATACTCTTATTTATAAAGAGAACACATGAGAGATAATGAGTAGAAATTTATTACACATCGAGAGATAATAAATAGCACATATTTAATGAGGATGAAAGTAAAAAAGACTATTTCAAAATTTTTAACAAAAAAGTTGTTTCTTATATTTTTTAAGGAGACAATTGGGAGACATACTGTTTCTTATGAAAAGAGAGTATGAGTATTGCTTATATGTAAACAACTCCATCCAGCCCCTATTATAGAGTATGTTCTATAAACAATTTTTTGTCTTAAGAAACCAACGTCTTCATTAGTTAATTTTTTTTCCATTTTAGACTTGTTATTAATTGAGATTTAAATTTGAAAAAAAAATAAATCACATCATTTAAAGAGGGGCAAAATTAAAAAAAAATCAATTTGATACAAATTTAATGACTTGACTGTTATTTTTTTAATATGTGACAATTAGTTGGAAGTGCTTTATAATTAATAAGAACCAGAGGGACTATATTTTAAGATTAAGAAAAATAAGATTTGCGTCTTCTTTATTATCAACGAGTTCACCTAACAAGTTTTTCTCACCTCTTTTTCAGGAATTTTGCTGCTGCTGAGTTGATTGGAAGCAGAGGTCTAAATGGCAGGTCATGGCCTGATCTGGACATGCTTCCATTCGGATGGCTAACTGATCCAGGTTATAATTTATTTCAAAAAAAAAAATCTTAAACTGATCACTTACATTCCGTTTGTTATGAAGCAATTAATTATACTAAATATTTTTTAATTATTTTTGTTAATAACATTTCCATCTTTTATTTTTAATGTTTCGTAACAAATAGGATCTTAGTCTCTAACTTACCAAGTAGGTCATAAAATATAAATTATTTATACAAGCTTCCACGCACACACACACATATACATATATATATATATATATATATATATATATATAAGCAGCAAACACCTCTTTATAAAAAACAGAGAGTATGATATGTATACCACTTCCTAGCTTCTCAAAAAATTATAAAGACATCCCTTTTACCATCAAGAAAGATGTGTGTGTGTGTGTTTTGATTATACATGTATCTTCATGCAATAATCCAATAAAATTTAAGAAAGTTTATACAAAACAATCTTTGTTTTGGAAGAGTTATCTATGTGAGTTTCCGTATAATTAATTTCGTAGAATTAAAGGATTGTTAACTAGTATCAGTTTTTAAAATAAGAAGGATACACGTGCAATTTCATCAAAGTTTAAAACAAGTTTTTATAATTTACTTATCATGGATAAAGCTCATCTTTTGGCATCCTTAAGTGTGATCATAAATGAATATAATATGCAATCAATAATAGAAAATTTGAAAATGAGCTTTCTGGGAATAAAATTACTGTAAAACTAATACCTTTTTTGGCTGTTATTTTCTTGTTGATATATAGGTGTGAAGCAAGGTCCCCACAGATTTACTGATCTAAGCCTCACAGAACAAACAACCCAGGTCATTTTCACAATCTATTAATTATATACAAATGAATCGATTTGCTTTTAATTTTATTAGAGTATATCCTGAATTAATTAATTAATTTGACAGATGACTTTGTGGAGTATAGCAAAATCTCCCCTCATGTATGGAGGTGACCTGAGGAATCTTGATGAAAAAACATTTAATCTTATCACAAATCCTACCGTTCTCCAGATTAATTCCCATAGCGCAAACAATACGGGGGTATGTGTACCATTGATCTGGTATTTTTGTTACATTTAAAGTTAATTCACTATCAAGAAAAAATGATTTTGTCTATGTCACTTCCTCAATAATTTTTCAAGGAAAAAAATTTTATGTTTTATACTCCTAATTATAATATCTTGTTAATTTACAAACGAGGTTTTATAATTAAAACTAAAGGTAGTAGTTATAAAGATGCACGCAATGCTAACTAACCCTTAAATTAAAAAAAGGTTTTAGGAAAGTCAGATAAATTAACAATGGATATGAGATAAGATGTAGCTAAGTTAACTTTTAGAAAATTAAAGCTGTATAAATGTGACTGAATCGCAGAATTATTTCACAGGAAAATCAATTCGTTAGTCTTTATAATTTTATTTTAATTATTTTTAATTATGTCCCCGTCATTTTTTTTCCTATTGGATCTTTACACCTTCCTCGGTTATAAGTATTAATAAAGTTATTAAAAAAATTAATAAAATTAGTTATCTGTCATAAATATATGTTGATCCTTTTAGGATATTCTTTTTAATTATATATATTAGATAATTAGAATTATCCTTTGTCTTAGAATCAACGGGACTATTTTGCAAAAATATAAAAAACATAATAGATTGAGATTTTAAGTATAGAATCAAATCTAATTCCTAACTACTTTTTATATCAAACACCTGACGTGTTTCCCTTTTTTGTTGATAGTTACCTTTCGAAACTCTCGGGCTTCGATCTTGGATGGCGACTGGAAATGATGGTATGTTTCTAACTAATCAACAGTATCAGTTCTTAGAATATTGGAAAAAGAGATAGTAGAAGGGAAACAAGCGTTTGTGTTTCGACCATTTTTATACTCTCTGTCATTATTCTTTAAGAGAGTCCTATATATATTCTTCTGGTCCTATTTATAAGGTAGAGAGAGAACATTTTTTTTAGTAAGTTATTTTATTAAATTTTTAGTGTTTTGTTAATTTATTATAATGTGGGTAGTTATCTCTTTTGAAAAGTATATATATTAAAAAAGAATAAAGTTAAAAATTTGTTATATTTTAATAGAGAGTTAATATGTATTTTAAAGCTTTTCTTAATTTATATAAAATATGTTGGAAGTACCTTATAAATAAGGCTAGAGGAGTAGATGTGAAGTTCTCTTAAAGTTTGCAGGATAAATAGACTAATGTTTTTAAAATGAGACTGATAACTTAATTAGGCAATATTTCAAGATTTATTATTAGTTTACATGTGGTTAAATCCTGCCAAATTTTTTAATCGGTTCTAATTTTTAAGATGCCCTTAATATATGGGGCCAAACCGTAAGTACTTAGAGACAAATATTAGCCTCATACTCATATACCCTCTTCAACACTTCACCTTTCTAAACTCTTCAAGAATTGTTATAAAATTTATTGAGAATTTTTACCAATGAAAATAACTCTCTATTATTCTTATCATCATCATCATCACAGCAATGGTTTCTAATGTTGGTATATTATTGTATGTTTCATTGTTCAGGAAAAGTGTATGTTGCATATTTCAATTTAAATCAGGAGATATCAAGGATGGTAATGAATATGTCAGCACTGGGAAATGTGCTTCTTGCAGGAAGAAGCCTTGCAAATTGCAATGGCCAAGATGTGTGGAATGAGAATAACAAAGTTACAAATGGGACAATATTTGCAAATGTTGGACCACATGGTTGTTCACTCTTTGTCCTCACTTGTACCTAAATCCAAAATAATTAATTATTGAAATGAATTATGAATTTATGAAATCAATACATGAAGTTTATTTGCCGTGATAATAGAGTATATATAAGGTCATCTTATAATCATTAATCAAAATAATACTAGTCCTAATTACTTGGAGGAAGCGAGGTGCCCCTCATAGTGGGCCCATACTTCTACGAACTGGATTAGTTAGTTACTCGGATATTTGATAATGGGATCCAGAAAAGCCATCAAATACCCGTTGATAAAAAAAATTTTTTAAAAAAAAAACTATGTATGACCGCCTGTTGTTTGGCTAATACTTGATCATGAACGAAGTGTAAATTAATTTTGATACGCTTCGTGCGAGTATGATATGGTGTACTGTCAGCTAATGGGCACCTGCGCTCTATCACACCAAATCATTAGTTCTCTCTTGTTATTGGAATTTTAAGCTTACCAACACTACTACAGAAAACAACTTTAACAGCAGTTAAAAAAGACTTTTCATGGCAGTTCTTGAGGTGCAGTGAATGCCGTCGTTACCATAAGCAAAGCATTTCACAGGGGCTATGAATTGTCATGAAAAATTAACTTTCCATAATAGTTTTATACAAATAACTGCCATGAAAAGTCTTCCAACTTTTATGGCAGCTATACAAAGAACCACAGTTAAAAATAATTTTTCATGGCGGTTATATAAATAACTGTTGTGAAAGGTTCAATTTTTTTTTAAAAAAAAAAAATTTTGATTCAATTTTCTATACAACTTCCATGCAATGCCAAACCAATGACAGACCAATTCCAACCAACATAACAAAAGAATGCAAAATTATTTCAAGACATAAACTCAAACCTAACATTAATATAACTAATGTTTCCAATTCTTGTTCTATCAACTATACCTAATAATTAACAACTTAACCAATCAGTATTACAACTAAACATATATAATAAATAATGAACTAAAATGTGAATGACTTAACTAATCCACATTTTCAAAGCTCTCAAATAATGTTATTGACAAAGCATCCCCTATTGAGTTGATTTCTTCATAATCATATGTCACACTATCTTGAAATGCCTACAAATTAAAAATAACAAAGTTATTAACTAACTAGATCAAAAATGTGAAAAAAAATTGAAGAATTACAATATAATTTATATTTATTTTGTCTAACTTCTCAGTGACCCCTATCTCAATAATGTCATTCATATAGCGGATCGTATAATATCCGTATTCAACATTCCCAAGTTAAAGGTACTAACAAAATAAAAAATAAAATTGAATATCTAACTTTGATTATTTAAAAAAATTTATAAACATTAACTTTGATTATCTAAAAAATTTATAAACATATACTTAACTCAGAATAACATACTTGTGGGAGAATCTATATTGGTGGTGGCTTATTTTTCTACTTGACCATTACGTTGAAACTATAAAAAGCCCTATCAACAATTAGAGGAGAAAAATGATATTAGAGTACTCTTTTGTAAAATTCATACATAATAAATATATAAACATAAATTTACATGTTAATAACATCTTTAGTTTAGTTTTGTGGCGCTCCACACAGAGAATCGAACCGGTAGTATCATTATCAAAGAGGGCAAAAATAATGATATTAGTTATCAAAGTGTGTATTAATTTTGATATGCTTTTTCTGAGCACGATGTACTGAATTATCAACCAATAGGCACCTGCACTGTATCACGTCAAATCATTAGTTGTCTGTTGTAGTGGGAATTTTGAGCTCACCAAGCAACCACGTGATTCATACACCCAAAGCCCACTAGTTGTTGGTGAGGATCTTATTTACTTGTACATATATTGTGTGAACTAAGTTAGCAAGACAACCTTGTTTATGGTAAGATTCCATTCACCTTTTGTTTTTTCAGTGCAAAAATGCATATAAATATTTTTAGTTGGAGCAAAAATGTTATGGTTGTTAGGTCAATTAGTATTGATTATCAGCAAACATGTTAGTCAGAAAATGATACATAATTACAAATAAAAATTTTCAAATGGTGCAAAAATATAACTACTAAAGCATTTTAAAATGTCTCTATAGAATTGAGAGGCTGAATTGAAATAATAATATTAAAAAATTTTAAAAAATTAATAATTTGTCAAACAAATAATGTAATATAGAGATTGCAACATATAATTTTTTCCGGATATTATATAAAAATTAAAATAAATTGCATTATTTATATTTATGAATAATGATACTATTTAATTTAAATGTTACTATGTAAATTGACATATGAATATATTTAAATTTTCAAAAGAAATTTGTTTTAAAAGGATATATTGATTGATTTTTAATAAATCTCCATCTCTTGAATTGGTTTCTTTAGGCTTCCAATTACTAAAACTGTTCGAATCCTCTAATTTATTTTGAGAGTATTTCAAAAATATAAAAGGCATTTATCTTCAATTTAAATTAATTAATAATAGAAATATAAAAATGTACTGAAAATAATTTTGTTTACTTTGAAAATTTACTACAGTTATCACAAATATGTTTTTTACTACAATGAAATCAAAATCCTTTGATTTTATTTCAAATTTCCAAAAGAAAAAAGAACTTGCAGAAAAGAGGCAGGGGAAAATTATTAGGCAAAACAGATCATCCGAATAACCCACCAACACAAGACAATAAAAATCTAAACAAAAAAAGAAATTTTTTTCTAGAAGAAAAAACTCAAAGAAAAAGAGAGATGAAAAAAAAAATTTAAGAATTATAACACAAGAGGTATGCATGCTACCAGAGTTAGAATATCTAAGCTAACAAGTTATTGATTAAGGTGGTAACGGCTTCACCCTCTCTTAAGGAGAAGAGAGCAAGTTCAAATATTAAAAAGTGTATTTATTAAGACTTTATCTTAAATGCTCTGGATCTAATATAAATTAGTCTTAACTCTAACTTTAATATGACCTGGGGACACCTTGGCTCCATGTCAAAAATAAAAAAGCTAGAAGGCCCAAAATAAAAATCCATGAAGAATAGAAAACCTCCATGAGCTCCAACTGCATGCTACAATATTATTATTATTATTATTTGCTAAAACATAAGTATCTTTTTATTAAAAGTGATCCTATTTAAAGTATTATTAGATACTAAATATGAATACTTCTCCCGATAAAGATTCAAATCTTAGTTTACTATGTCGTAGGAAATTGCTTGCTGCAATTATTATCATAACAGTAAGAGCCACATGACACTCTTTAAGCCCACACTGACTTCGCCAATCTTACCCAAATTCAATGGGTTCAATCCGAGCATGACAACCCAATGCCTTTTAAGGCCAACAGTATCAACAAGTTTATTAATGTTATTAACAATATGCTTTTAAGAAATTCTGAAATTGTGAAAGTTTTTTTTTTTTTTTTGCAATTTCAATAATATATGGTTATCAACTTTTGTAATGACATTAACAACTCTAATAACATCATTTATCACTAATCTAAGAGGTATTTTGACTTTGAGAGATTTTTTAGTGCCTAATAAATTGGGAATTTTTCAACTCATGTAACGTGCTCAACAATTCAAGTAACGATATTAATAAATTTAATAGTACAATTAACAATTATTTTCAAAATATTTTCGTAGAATAAACACAAATGATATAAAGATAATGTAATCATTTTAGTACATTTAAAAATTCCTATTTAATCATGTATAAATAAAATGAAATTTCTCTTGTTGAAGTCCAAAATCCAATACTCATCTTATTGTCATTTTCCTTTGAAATAATTTAAATTACAATTTAATTAGGGAAAATTGTAAATAAAAACTCCCAATACATGAACTTGCATTTGGGACCTTCAATTTAGAAAATGGCAAATAAAAACGCAGTGCCATATTGTAAAATATGAAATCTCTATGAAATGTCTGAAATGCCATTCAACCAAATGACAAGTTGATTGTGGGAAATGACAATTTCACTTTAGCGAGTGACAACTTCAGTAAACCAAATTACCACTTTGCTGAGAGTATGCCCAATGACAAGTTGACTATAGGAAATGGCAAGTTTATGTTAACGAATGATAACTTTAGTAAACCAAATCACAACTTGGCTAAAAGGTATTTCAAATATTTCACCAAGATTTTGTATTTGCAATATGAAACCGGGTCTTTATTTGTTATTTTTTAAATTGAGAGTTCCAAATCACAATTTAAGGTTTTTATTTGCTATTTTGTCATTTGGTTACTTGGAAAAGCTAAGAAGGAAATCCAATTCCTTCATCCTATATCATCATTGCCATTAGAGTCAAAAAGGCAGAATCATTGCAGGACAAGCGGGGCGGCCTCGAAGGGGAAAACACAAACAACTAAAACACTCATAACTATTTTTTTGCTTAAAAATCATATTAACAATTTATCATTTATATAGTAAATTTAAAGCATAAATCATGTCATTTGTATTTTATGAAAATACTATAGTTTCCTTTGCATTTTAATATATTAACATATTTGAGTTGGCCAGTAGAAAAATATTTTATCAAAAGCGATATGTTTGTTGATTTTTAACAAATCTAAAATAAATAAAAATAAAAATAATACAAAATATAACTAAAGACATCTTAACAATTAAAAATTGATCAAAATTATCAAAAATATGTTTTTAAATTATAATAATATCTTTGTTTTAATTATTACAAATAAAAACATAATTTCATTTAAAGTCAACAATGTAATAATTAATTTAAAATATTATTACCTCCAATCCTAATTATAAGACCTTGATTATAAATTATAAATGAGGTCTTATAATTAGGATGGCATAGTATTACCAAACCACAAAATCTATATATAATAGGCAAACTTTGACAAGCAATGTTATGTTATGCAAGTAATACGCACACATTCTAAATTAAAATATCAAATTATATAAATTATATTATGCTATTAATAATATTTTAATTACTTTATTACTATATTAGATTTCATTTCAAAATCCTTGATTTTTTCCCCAAATTTCCAAAAAGAAAAAGAACTAATATCAGAGAGGTAGTGGGTAAGAGATATAGATTAGGCGAAAGAGATTATCAGACAATCCCACCAACACAAGATAGAGAAATCCAAAAAACAAAAAATCAGACTGCACACTAAACCGGTTGAGATAGTGGTTTAAGAGTCAATGGGTCAAATTGAGATCCAACCGGGATTAAATCGGTCACATTAAAATAATAAAATTTAATTAAAAATAAAAAATATAACAATATTAATAATCACTAACAATAAAATATAAGAAAATACAATAATAATTAGATTGTAATTATAACAAAATACAATAACATTAAGGATTTTGATCTTTATGACTCCTTAATAACTAAAATTAATAATTATGAATAACAAAATCATTATTAAAATTCATTCAAATATATAGTGACTAAAATATTAGGAGTTGAATAAGCAAAAATAAAAAAAATAGGAAAATAATCATTCAAACTGGTGCATCACCGGTTTACACCAGTTTTTGCTGATTTGCACCGGTTTACCCCAATTTGACCGAGTTGATACTGGTTCATTTTATGACCAGTTCATTGCTTAAACTGGGCTTGACCAATAGCTAGTTCACCGGTTCTCCGATTGAATCGACTTGTTCAGTCTGTCTTTTTTTCACTAGATAAATCTAAAGAAAAAGAAAGATTTTTGTTAAAAGAAAAAAAAAAGAATTCAAAGAGAGAAAAAAGAGAGGGAGAGAGACAAAGAACCAAGATTAAGGATTATTCCCCTTGAAGGAGGTGGTGACTGGTGAGGCTGTTCATGTCTTTAGAGCTTTAACCTTATTATTTTCTCTCTCACCAAATATCTCCAATCCAGCCTTCTTCTTCTTCTTCTCCTTTTTCCTTCTACATAACTTACCAACAATCCCCCATTCCTTCTGAAACATGTAATAAACCTGTAACATGGAATGCATACAATAAACTATTCCTTCTACATGACTTACCAACAATCCCCATTCCTCAGGGATAGCTCATGCATAGCTCATGCAAGATCAGAAACAGGCTTCAGCAGAAAGTAATGCTCAGGCATCAGTTATTTCGTCCCATGAAGGGTAGTTGATGGAAGCAAATGAATGTGGTAATCCTCATGAAAGCCTACCCCACCATGTCCAACATAGAAAGAGGAAATCCTATAACAATGACCCTTATGAAACTTCCACGCAAAAATATTAATCACTTCATCCTCCCTTATCTCAGCAACCATATGAGTCCCTTGCATATTAAAGGGGAAAAAAATTAACACAATTCATCAATAACCACAAATACAAAGCCACAACATTGAATAATATCATATTTTCCATATAGCTCATACCCAACAATCAAATATAACTCCACTAAAACGAACTGCCTCATCAATCTTTCCTTGTTCATAAGGTAATGAATGTCCTCTTTGCTAGAAATACAACAACCTTGACCAGAATAACACTTTTAGATCTCCCAGGCCGAAGCCTAGTAAGAGGATCAGAATTAGCATTAGGAGACATGGAAGCCATCGACCCTTATGTAGGATTCGAATAGAACGATGGTGGTGTGAGTGAACAAATGGAATATGATAAGTATTTATAGATGAACAACTCAAATACACACATACCTTGCATTCAATGCATCAACAACTAACATTTGGCATTAAAGAATCCTAGGACACTTTACTCACCAAACCATTTGGTACCTATAAATGCAACATATCGATGGGAGTTGTGGCAGCTCAATGTGGGCTGATGAATGGATTGGTAAGAGGGGGACATTTATGACTTGTTTTGGTGAGCAACGACATGTATAGTCCTCTTTCTTGCCTTAACACAACTGATGACCATTAATTGGAAATTAATGAATTAGGGAACATGACATATCACATCACAAACTTAGAGGTAAGCAAAATTCTAAAATTTTGAACACCACTTACTTACTCAAACAGCACAGTCAGCCTTTAGAAATGGAGGGAAATTAGGTGATTCAAATTTGGATGCTAAAAAATTCATCCTCCAAGATCCCCTAAGCTGATCAACGAGCCATATGTGAATACCTAAGCCATTAAGAAGCCAAAAATAGCTGCATTTACTGCAATTCAGCTAATGCAAAGCTCCATAAATATATTATTATAATCAAGGTGGCTTGTGAACATTAACTTTGTCTCTACAGCTGATGATAAGCTGGATTACTATAGGGCTTTGGCGGAAGAGTTATTGTTTATGTATTGATTAGAAATATAAGTTATCTACCATCTCATCAAGAATGATTAATCAAAACGGATTAGGTTTTGTAATTAGTTTTTTTTTCCTAAAAAAGGAAAAACATATTCCCTCTTATAACAAAATTTAACCGATTGATACTTGTAGTCATCAAATGATATGGACACTAAGATATGATAAAATATAGGGTTAACTTGGGTGTAAAAGTATACATGAAGTTGTCAAAAGGAGGCATTTGACACCATGATGTTAACATCTGTTAGTTTATTATTAGTGGGGTTCATGAAGTTAGTTCGAAGGTGTAACACCTCATTTATTACCCCATTATACATCAATTAGAATCATTATAATGCATTTCCAAACGTTCTTGGCAAAAAAACTTCAGTTTCAAATTTTCACATTTTATTCTGTTTGTACACTGTTCATTCAAAATTGGGCCAATTTTAAAAATTCATAACTAATTCTAGAAAAATCAAAACGGGATGGTTACAATTTTCACGTGAAGCTTGCTAAGAGTTCTATAGACAAAAAATATGCATTAGACTCAATTTTGTCCAAAACAGTACTAGAAAATTTGACAAGATGCACTATTCATATGGTCATTTTTTGAATTTTTAGGATTTTAGCCCAATTTTGGAAGAGCATAATGTTTAGCACAAAACTCAAAATTTAATGGTTTACCACTTGATTTAAAGCTAAAAATGAGATCTATTTGCCTACAAAATCTCAGGTCCAAATTCTATCATTTGCCTATTAACTTATGTGTCACAAGATTAGCCTCTTTTAGGGTATTATTATCCTCTAAACCATATTTTCTTCAATTTTCCTTCCTCTTTTTCAATTGTCATCCATTCCCACACATCATACCATGATGATAACCACCGTACAACATCATGCTTTACATAATATCAAAGTGTTCCATATCCATAATTCATTACAAACTTATAACGAAGTTCAATAAAATACAACATAAGTTAATACATTGTCACAAAATCTCCATGGCCTCTTTAGCTCATGCCAATTCTTTGTCCTTATCCATACTTGGTCCACTCCCTATTGTTACATAATTTAACATAAGGGGGAATGAGATTTCATAGAAATCTCAGTAGCAATGAACTATAATAATCATGTTAATCAAGCAGTGCATAATGTGATTTGTCATAAAATTTCAGACATCCTCAAGTCACATAAAATCACATTTTTCATCAAATCAAGAGAGGAATCAAACACACTTTCACATTAATATATTATTATGCATTTGGCCAAAGCATATCAAATGTCATAAAATCAACAATGCCACAAAATTCAAGCAATCCACATAAACACATTACACAAATAAAATAAACAATCAAATTACAATTCAATGCTACCTTTTATCACTTGATTAACTTGGTCTCCTCAAGGGACAATGATTCTTATTGATTCCTCCTCACAAATCCTATTAGTTCAAGCACAAACATAGGCTATATTGATAACCAAACGACTTAAACATAACACTTTATTTTTAACTTAACAATTTCCCCCTTTTTTCTTGGATTTTTAACAACACAATTTCTCCTTTAGAATTAATAACCTCATGACTCATTCCCACACAATTTTTCACGAGGAATCCAAATATGAAATCAGATTTTCAAAAATCAAACTCCTTCCCCTTCAAGTTGAGTTGGCTGAATAGGGGGTATTTATTTTCAAAAATTCTATTTTTGATTCTAATGATTTTAAACACTTCCCAACAATATATCCTTACACAAAAACACATTCTAAACCCATTAGAATAATCAAATCAAGCAAAAACAATTTCCTTCTGTATGAACAGTGCTACGCCGAAACACACATATATAACCCTAGGTGGATTTTCTTCCAAAAATCAATCCATACACCACTTATACATGCTTATTCCACTTGGTATTTAAGATTTCTATCCTTCCCTAAACCTTCCATGGTCCACCAAAAATTTGGCAGCATATACCCTAAATTTTTCAAGCCAAAAACTCTTACTAATCAAGCTTGAAACTTAGGAATAAGAGGGCTTACGCATACCTTAATGTTTTCTTGATGCAAGTTGGATGATTCCTTGTCCAAAACCCTTCAAATTTTTGGTTGGTTAGTGCTGGAAACAAAGTGACAAAACCTCCCCTTGTTTTTCTATTTTTCCAAATTTTTTTGTATTTTAGGAGGGGGTATTTATAGAAAATTTAATCTGCCATTTTCCCCCTGATTTACATGCCCAAAATGACAGATAAGAGGGTGTTTTTGCAGCCATCAAATGCAACGGAAGTTCAAATTTGAACAAGTGTCCAATCTCCGGATTTTTCCAAGCATTTATCTCTTAATTTTGCATTTATTTTAGTTAATTCTTGGAGTAGCCAGCAAGCAATGAAATTGGGGTCTTATTGGGCTCAATTTGGGCCCTAAAAATTTCTTGGGCTGGTCCAAAAAGATGACCCACAATCCAAATCAAAATCTCAAACTAACATTTCATAATTTTTTCAGACCTCCAAAAATTCATTTATCTCCATGATTATTCACCTTTTAATATAAGAACATGATCTAAAAATTTTCATAATTTTTTGCCACTTCTAAGTATTTATTTTGAATTTTCTTCGATTAGGCCTCTATCAGTGTCATTGGGGGAAAATAAATTTTCTAAAATTAATTCCCGAGCTTCAAAGGCCTAAAAATAATTTTATAAATTCAAGTAAATATTTATATGATTTATCCATATTTTTTTCAAATTTATTGAGGCCTCTAACTAATTAAAATAATTATTTTCCTTTGATTTTCTAATATTTTCTAAAAAAACCTCCATTTACGGGAAATTCCATGATAATTTATTTTCTCCATAATTCCACATTCTGGGTCTTAACCGAGTTTCCAAAACCTTTACCTTATATTTTTCCTATTTTTCAAGAATTTTCTAGAATTTTTTTTCAAATTTTTCCATTTTGCCTTTCTTAGACTAATAATTACGAAAATGTTAACCCGGACCTTATCAGAATTTCACATCAAAAGTTGTTTCATCTACCCATCTAGTTTCTACATTGGCCCTCATCCAAATTTTTAATCCCCTATATCCAGGTGAAAATTTTTGGGATGTGGCAATTCCTCCTCCTTTTAAATAAATTCTATCCTCAAAATTTCGAAACATACCTTAATTGAACAATTCTGGCTATCTGGTCTTCATGTCATCCTCCTTTTCCCATGTCGCCTCCTCTTGAGTTAGATCCCTCCGGACCACTTTGACCACGAAATAGCTTAATTCCGCAGCTGCTTAACTTGCCGGTCTATCACTTTCACTAGTTTCACCTCAAAGGTGAGGTTATCTCGCAACTCTATGTCCTCATATTTCAAGACATGTGGGGGATCCGGCTGTTATTTCTTCAATTGAGAAACATAGAAGACGTTATGAATTTGTGCTCAAATTAGGGGGTAGGGACAATCTATAAGCTACTGGGCCAACCCTTGATAATATTTGGAAGGGTCTTCGGCTTTACGTATTTTGTCTTTTAGGGTTTGACCCATTCCTGTGGTTGATTCCTCCAACCACGATTTCTTGTAACCTCCTCCTTATGTCCGTATACCCTTTCCGTCCACTTTATGCGGTTGATGATCCTTATCAACCATCTTTATTTATTCCCAACTGGATCATCATTTTTGGACTGTAAACTCTTCTTATACTTAATTCAATCTACTATAGTGGTAATCAGTACTTTGTGCCATATAAGGTTCCACAAAAAGTTGTTTATATGGTAGAATAGTAGCTATTGTCACAGGTAACATCTACCTTTAGCAGGCGTATTAGCATCTTTAACCATTTTTCTTTTTGCCTTAAAGGTCTATGTTCCTACTTTCCCTTTTCATTTTACCATTAACTTGCCTAGATGCACACGGTTCTAGACTTACAGCTTTTGGCCCAATTTGACAACAATGGTATTTGTGGAAAAATCAAGGGTACTCTCTCGGTACTAGTTAACCACTGGAGCAAGTTTTTGTATCTTAAACTCATCCCTGGTCACTATCAAGCCTTATGAGAAATCACCCTCACGGCTTTAATGTATCAGGCCTAACAAGGAATCACCCTCAAGGCTTAGCGTGTCATCCCATGCTTATGCGGTGAGAGGTACCGTTGCCTCAGCTTAATGTGCAACCCCTTTCTCACGTCTCAAGAGGTATCATCCTCTCAGTTTAGTATCTTCCCTTGAGGCTTGGTCTACCATGACCTTAAGAGCCACTGCGCTCCTTCATAAGCCTCTTTAGGATCTACTATGATCTTGAAATATTACCATTGCCAACTTGCCATCTTAAGATCTTTAGAAGATCTTAAACTACGGCACTGAGTAATAAAATAAGTCACCTCTACTTCGTGGGTAACTTGACTGATTATTCCCCAAGATTGATCACAGACACCCATATTGTCTTCTTGGAATTTGCTAAGCCTTTCCTGTCGACTTTGGAATTCTTAGGCCTTTCATATTTCCTTAATCCTTGAGGTGGTTACTTTAGGTCACTTCCCTTTCATGAGTCTCTAGGCACTATCCCTCCTCTAAAGTCTATTAGCTTGTCATCATATTAATGTCAATCTATCTTGTTTTACGACTCCGCAGTCCTTACTGCTTCTTCTCAACTTAGACAATACTGAGAGAGGGTTTATATTATCACGATCTCATTATCTGTCATGATGCTACGGTGCCTGTTATGTTTGAGGAGTCACACGCATTTACCTTATAATACCTTTCTAATATGCTTGGCTAGTTTCGCTCTCCTCAGGTAAGATTTACTCCGCACTTTGGTCTGGCAGCTTCCTGTTATCCTCACTGGAGAATTGGCCCTCGTGGGCAAATGCCTTATTCGTGCCAAAGAAATTAGCCGTTCACCATTTCTAGTACCACTGATAGAGGATATATCACTATCAACTCCATTTAGGTGGTTACTGCAATCCTTGCTAAGAATGGTTTGCCCTCACGAGTGGAATATAACTTCTGCGACGGAGTATCATGCCCACTTTTAGAGAAGTACTTCATAGCCAAGACTTTCCTGTGCTCAAGTCCCGTTAGGGTACACTCCTGGATTCCATATCCCTATTAGGAGGGAGCCTCTCCCTTAAAATTAATGTGGTTCCATAAGCACTGGCATTCCTTACTAGGAACCTCGTTTCTCAAAATTTCACGTTAGCCTGGGTGCCATGGTGATATACTCTTAATTGTTCCAAGGATACCCAGGGGTACTATATAGTCCTTAACATTATCAACTATCTAAGCATCCTTGGGCTTTAGGCACCATCGATAACTCATTCGTCTTTCCTTTCCTATCAGTTCATAGTGTTACCATTAACCATCATATGCTCATCTATTTCTATCCATCTCTATCCTCAAGAAGGATCCTATCTGACACAACCTTTTTAACTTCTTTACCTTTCTGGCCAATTGTCCCCATGGTCAGCTATTAATTATTATACATTAGTCATACTACATAACAATAATTTAACTACCTTGTTGTGTCATATCCAATCAGGCATCTAGCTCATTATTTGTTCTTCACTTAACATTATTCAATTTCTATCCTTCTTGGCTTACTATTCCTTAGGAATTTTACCACTAGTCAGGGGTTTAACAACCTCAAACATTTTGTCCTATTACCTTGCCTATTTCGAGGTTATATCGATTAGTTAAAGTTTGAATTGTCACCCTATTTTCTTATTAGGGTATAGGCTCCTACCTTCTTCAGACCTACCCTATCTTAGCCATTTTATTAGGAGTTGTGTAGATGGGAGTCTTTGAAAATCAAGCCCCTTTTTGGCATCCTCTCAATCACAACATCTACTTTCTTTGTTCTGGTGGAGGTTCATTAATCTCATATGGGAGTTTCTTCAAATATTCTCTTATCAACAGTGTTTTCTCTATTTCCACTTCTATTTTTGCCTGCACTAAAGAGTTCTCATGACAGCATACTTACGTCACCATACTTACCTCGTCATAGCATATATTCTCAATCTAACAGTGCCTACGTCCTTCATCCAATCATACACATGTTACTCATCTATTAAAACAATCAGTAATACTTGCTTCAAAGTAGGCTTGACCGAGTTCTCACTGCTGGTCCATGATTCATTACAAACTTATAACGAAGTTCAATAAAATACAACATAACCTAATACATTGTCATAAAATCTCCATGGCCTCACTAGCTCACACCAATTCTTTGTCCTTATCCATACTTGGTCCACTCCCTATTGTTACATAATTTAACATAAGGGGGAATGAGATTTCATAGAAATTTCAGTAGCAATGAACTATAATCATCATGTTAATCAAGTAGTGCATAATGTGATTTGTCATAAAACTTTAGACATCCTCAAGTCACATAAAATCACATTTTTCATCAAATCAAGAGAGGAATCAAACACACTTTCACATTAACATATTATTATGCATTTGGCCAAAGCATATCAAATGTCATGAAATCAACAATGCCACAAAATAAATTCCTTACTTCAAGCAATCCACAAAAGCACATTACACAAGCAAGATAAACAATCAAATTACAATTCAATGCTACCTTTTATCACTTGATTAACTTGGTCTCCTCAAGGAACAATGATTCTCCTTGATTCCTCATCACAAAGCCTATTAGTTCAAGCATAAACATAGGCTATATTGATAACCAAACGACTTAAACATAACACTTTATTTTTAACTTAACAATTTTTCCATTTTTCTTAGATTTTTAACAACATAATTCCTCCTTTAGAATCAATAGCCTCATGACTCATTCCGACACAATTTTTCATGAGGAATCCAAATATAAAATTAGATTTTCAAAAATCAAACTCCTTCCCCTTCAAGTTGAGTTAGCCGAATAGGGGGTATTTATTTCCAAAAATTTCATTTTTGATTCCAACAATTTTAAACACTTCCAAACAATATATCCTTACAAAAAAAATACATTCTCAACTCATTGGAATCATCAAATCAAGTCAAAACAATTTCCTTCTGCATGAACAGTGCTAGGCCGAAACACACATATATAACCCTAGGTGGATTTTCTTCCAAAAATTAATTCATACACAACTTATACATACTTATTCCGCTTGGTATTTAAAGTCTCTATCCTTCCCTAAACCTTCCATGGTCCACCGAAAATTTGGCAACATATACCCTTAATTTTTCAAGCCAAAAACTCTTACTAATCAAGCTTGAAACTTAGGAATAAGAGGGCTTAAGCATACCTTAATGTTTTCTTGATGTAAGTTGGATGATTTCTTGTCCAATCTCCGGATTTTTCCAAGCATTTATCTCTTAATTTTGTATTTATTTTAATTAATTCTTGGAGTAACCAGAAAGCAATGAAATTGGGCTCTTATTGGGCTTAATGTGGGCCCCACAAATGGTTTGGGCTGGTTCAAAAAGATGGCGCACAATCCAAATCAAAATCTCAAATCAATTTGGAACTTTATTAGTTACTATTCACTAGTAACATTTTATAATTTTTTTAGACCTCTAAAAATTCATTTCTCTCCATGATAATTCACCTTTTAATATAAGAACATGATCTGAAAATTTTTAGAATTTTTCACCACCTCTAAATATTTATTTTGAATTTTCTTCGATTAGACCTCTATTGGTGTCACTGCGGGAAAATAAATTCCTAAGCTTCCAAGGCCTAAAACCAACTTTATAAATTCAAATAAATATTTAGATGATTTATCTATCTTTATTTCAAATTTATTGAAGCCTCTAACTAAACTTTTTGGTGCCCAATATTTTTTGGAGTAAATTTTGCTGCTAAAATTACACTTTAACCCTAGAATATATATATATATATATACACACACACAATATAGTGTTTTGATGCAAATTTTGAAGTATTTATCTTATTTAAAATTCTAAATTATGATAAAAATGCAACATGTTTTATTTTTCATTTTTTTAAGTATTTCTTTGCTTTCATATTGTCTTGACACATTTAGCACATATTAAGGAAATAAAATGAAATGGAAACTAAAATAATTTCAAAAATAAATAATAATTAATAATATATACGGAAAGTATTATAAAAGGGAAAAGAAGGATACGTTTTTTCTTTCACTACTAACAAAAAGATCTTTTACACTGGTTAGAATGGGCATTTGACATACGAAAGATGACTAGTGTAGAAATGGGTGGTGTTAAAAGTCTTCACTTTTTACATCAATTAGAAAACCAATGTAGAAAACTATGATTTTAACAGTAGTTATTATACCAACCGGTGTAAACATTAAAAATTTAAATAAAAAAATCCACTTCTTATAGAAATTCTTGAATGACAAATACTTGACAAAGTTCCTCATCTTGTTTAATGGACCAAAATATGGCACGATGCCTTAAGCTTTAGATAGCTTATTGCAACTTTTAATAGACAAATTAAAAGTTGAACTCAAACAGAAAGAGTCTATTGCTGTTTAGGCAAAGAACTCAATGAAGAAATAAAATAGCGATGATTTTACCTACAATGAGAATAGAACAGCAATGACAATGGCAAGTGGTGAAAGATGACCTGAGCGCACTCCACACCATTTCCATCTTTCTTTCTGAAAGCGTGCCTCTTTGTATTCTGATAAGACTGTGAATTGAAGGCAGGAGGGTCTGGTTGACATAAAAACTGGTGTTGAAAACTCATTTTGCGTTGAACATAAGATAACCGGTATAAATCTTAAATGTTACAATGAATTTGACTACACCCGACATAAAGACGCCTAGAAAATAACTAGTTACAAATTCTTCTCTTTCTTTACACCAGCAAAAAAAAAAAGACAACATTTTTATTAATTTCATGATTCATTGTTAAAGATCAAGAACAAAAAATTACATTAAAAGGAACAAACACAAGTGTAGAAGAACATCACAAAATATCATATATATATGTACATTTTTATTTGGTTCCGTACCCCTTTTACAAAATGTTTTAAGAAATACTACATTTTTACAATAAAAAAAACTAACAACCGGAGAAGGATGAGGCTTCTTCATTAGATGACGGGCAACAAAGGGGTCATCATGTCGTTATACTCGATGTGCCTGTCATCGAGTAGGAGGTTGACCTTGTTGTTGAGGGTGTAGAAATGAGACACTACATGGTGGAGGTTACAATCAATTGCCGCTATTCTTGAAGTAGCTGGTCGAAAGGAGGTAGAGGAAGGGGAGGCGAGGGAGGCGGGAGAGGATGGTGGGGAGGGAGAGGAGGGAAAGATAAAGGATGGGTTAGGACTGTTTTCTACCATTTTGTTGTTGTGGGGCTCCTAGCAATAACAGACAAAGACGATAGATAACGAGAAGGATAGCTGGCTTCTGAACTTATAGAGACAATGATAGAAAATGGCTGATGACCGTTCAAGTTTAGATTACTTTTGGGAAATGAAAAGGCTAGAGATAGATTGATGTAAATATTAGTAACAATGGTTGTTTACAATTACCAACATCATTTAAGTACCATTACATCGGTTGAGTCAACGTTTAATGTAAAAAGTAATAATGACACTAGTCGTGATAATAATCAATGTAAATATTGTATCGTTATTACAAAAATACCAACGCGTCATTTCTTACCCTGTTGGCATAGTAACCAACATAAATTAGGTCGTGTAAAAGGATGTTTTTCTAGTAATGTTTATTAACTTTGGGTAATATTGTTTTATTGGAGGCATGTTTAAAATATTATTGGATATTAAATGCAAGTACTTTTACCATGTTATAAAAGACTCATTTCTTTTGTTAGACCCAGCCTTGATTTATTGATAAGGATAGTCCACTCTTCTTGTATGATGCTAAATGAGATTTGAGAATTAAATTATTTTTATGTTCCACATGTCACATGTGGGTATGCCTCGAATTGCCTAGTCCTTCTAACTTTTTCGTGGATCTATTTAGGCATAGAATTATTAATTATTGAAAAAAAATTTAAAAAAAAACTGAAGTTTTATTTCTTCTTTGTTAGTCAAAAAATGTGTAATGTAAATAGGAATTAATTACCTATAAAAAAAATAGGAGTTATCAGTAATCATATCAATCAAACAAACAAACACTCTAATACTCAATATAAGAATCGATTGAGGAATTTGATTTGGCTTTGATGAGTGTAAATGGGTATGACTCGAATTGCCTAGTCCTTCTAACTTTTTCGTGGATCTATTTAGGCATAGAATTATTAATTATTGAAAAAAATTTAAAAAAAAACTGAAGTTTTATTTCTTCTTTGTTAGTCAAAAAATGTGTAATGTAAATAGGAATTAATTACCTATAAAAAAATAGGAGTTATCAGTAATCATATCAATCAAACAAACAAACACTCTAATACTCAATATAAGATCGATTGAGGATATTGATTTGGCTTTGATGAGTGTAAATTCTAATCATTTTATTTTTTGAATTTATTATTTTTTTCTAAATTCTTTTTATTAATTGCAATAGACTATAATATATGTCTAGTCGTCTAAATTACATCAATTTGCAGTTTAACTCTTTAAATTAAATAAAAAAAATATTTTTTAAATCATTTTATATTAACATTGTAAGTTCCATTTAATAGAAAATATTGATTCAATAAATATAAATAGTAATTTAGTAATTAAATGCTGACAAAATATACTCTAAATTTAATTTTTAATAAATTTTTTTTTATAAATGAGAGTAACCGTGTTACAATTAAGAGACAAAACACTTTTGATTTTATAATATTTTGGATTTTATCATTTATTACTATCTTTTAGAATATCTGCATTTAATTTTTTTTAATTATAGAATGTTCTGCTATTTGATTTTTAGGAGTAGATTGAGGCGTATAAATAGAGTCTTAACAAATTTGCTTGATACATCTTTGATTGAAGTTGATTTAAGTATTGCATTTGCCTCTCTACGAGTTTCTCTCTTCTCCTTTATCCTCTCTGTATATCTTCCCTCTATTTGTTCTCTTTCTCTACACGTATACTGCATGTGCCACATGTTTAGATTGTATTTTTTTTTGTCACTTTTTGCTTTTGCACTTGGGTTCTAACATTCTCACTGCTAGAAAAACTGTCACTTCACTTCGATTGGTTAGAATGGGCATTTGACACTAGAGTTAGGCTTGGTGTAGAAACAATCAATGTTCAAAGTCTCCTCTTGATACATTTGATACATCTGCAGTTTTGTAACTGTTGTTAAAAATGTCACTTTTAAGACCGGTTGTCATTCCACTAGTGTAAATATTGAAAATTTATTTAAAAAAAAGTTTCACTTTTTAGACTGGTTATGTTTGTTATAACAGGTCTAAGAAATAAACTTTTTTCAATTAATTATTTTTTCTTATACAAGCTTATGGTTCTTATGACAACTTTCAAGGTTTTTTTGCTTGGTTGCTCTATTTTGCCACCTCCAAGGTGGGGTTAAACGATTTTTGAGTCATGGATTTCATGGATGTAATTTAATCTAACATCTGCCTGCAATTGAAGCTCAATTCATTTTGCTTCGCAACTCTTAGACTGGGTGCTATTGATCAATAATAATAGATATTTTGATCATTGATGTTAAAATGGAACATAATTGTTTGAGGCTGCAAAAGGGAAGAATCTTATTTAATAAAAATTACATAATAGACTAGCTTCCAAATTGAATGTTTTGCATGATTGACTATGACCGAGGAGAGCAAGTTTGGTTGCCAAGGAAACCAAACTAACAATCTTGGTTTTCCTTTTTGTTTCCTTTACAATTAAAACCCACCCCACTCGATCATAATTCAATTATACGAAATGTCTTATTGCAAATCTGAAACTAAGTCTCTTATGCAACTTATATCTTTAAACAAGCAATCTTCCTCTTTGCCGCACCAACCAATAGTTAGAGACATCTACATGTTCTGGTTTAACCCTACAATGATCTAAATGCCTAAGATTAATGAGCCTAGAACCCAACTGGTAGCAACATTTTAGTCTTAGTGATGCTCGCAAAAGGAATTGAACATCTGCTGCAAGTAGATTTCATGCTTAAATTTCAATTCACATACTCCCAACACTCATAAAAATCACTCAAACCTCTCTCAAGTTAGGGATAGAGCAACCAAACAAAAAAACTTGGAAAAAAAACCAAATATAATGCAACTTAACAACAAACTAGTATTCTAGACCATAATGCAACTTAACAAAATATAATGCAATGAACATAGAAAGAAGATGCCAGCAATAAGTAGGAAACCCAATCAAACTGCAAGCTATTTCTTGTCCATAAAACCATGCTTCTAACAACTAAAGCAAGATAACACAATATTAATCAGATGAGGCTGATAATAAACATACAAACATCAACATTAGATCTTAGGGTGAGCTTTATAAATGAAGAAATGAGTTACCTAAGCCAAGGGAGTGCATTATACGGTCGATGAGAAAACCCCTTAACATCGATGACGATATAATGCACTCCCTTGAGAGGAGAGAACGTCGAGAGATTGTTCTACAAGAGCACAAAACTAGACATGCAAGAAACTGTATATAACTAGGACAAACTTTTAACACTAGTTAAGCCTAGAAACTAGTGTGCATATTACATGTTATACTGGATCTCTAACTACATGTAAATTTTTATAATACATCAGAAGCTACAAAAAATAGAAAATGAAAAATAAAAAAAATGCACAAAGATCATCATAAACAAAAAATATTTGTTTCACTAATATTTATATTTAGTAGGGGGCTCAGAGGCTATTACAAAATATTAAAAAAAATTACATACCAAATAATAAACAAAAAAACTCATATTTCTCGTTAACCGAAGGAATAAAAGGAGAAAGGGGCTTCTTCTTCTTCTTCTTCAGAGGACAAGTAGAAAAGTTGTCCGAACATCATACACCATTTCTCGTTCATCAAATAGGGAATTGACTTTGTTGTTGAGGGTATGGAAGTGGGTAGTGACTGAAATAAGACTTTCACTTACACCTTGAAGTCAAATTCAAAATTAAAATCAAGGATTGTACTATAGGCACAACCTCAGGTCATCTCACTTGTTAGAGCCTTAATTATTGATCCTAAATTAACTAAATGTCATGATAATGTACACTAACTAGCAAAAAGTTAGGGGTTTTCATTAAAATTATTAATTGAGATGAAATGTAATATAAATATATTTTTGGATTTTTGGGAAGTTAGGATGGAAGATGGAAAATGAGTTGAAAACAATTGGATGAAACCTCTTGAAAATAAATCTTTGGCAATCATAGTTTAAAATAATTTTGGAAGTGGAAATCACTAAGTTTTCTAAATAGAAAACCTTAAAGTACCCTTTAAGCCTAGTATCTTAATCAATAGTCACACATCTTATAAAATCCTATTAGGCTCACTTAATGTGTGTATTAGGATTAATTAATGCACTTGGTTTGATGCAAATCCAGATTAACTCAACTATCAAACAATACCATGAAAGAAAAAGAGTATCAAAAGAATTGTATAGAAACATATATGTAATCACATATATTGAAACTCAAACTCAACATCAATTAATCTAATACACAAGATAATCATCCAAAATTGATTACAACCATAATCAAAATGGTTCAGTCACAATCTACAAACCCTAAGACCTAGGAAGTCAAAAATAAATAACTAGAACTATGGATGAAGCTAACTCCCCTTTAAAGCTCTTAGAACTCATGCCAATCAACCTATCTTCAAGAAAACAAAAGCTTAGCCACACATTGGAGTAGAAAGCACCATTAGTAGCAATAATTTTGAGCTACCCAGGGTGGAAAATGAAGAAGAAATGAAAGAAGATGGAGATTTAGTGAAGGAGAACGAAGAAGATGAGAGAAAACAAATGGGAGAGGTTGTCAATGAGTGAATGTGGCTAGGTTTTCAAAAATACAATAGCCTTAGGGTGTTCTAGCTGGGTCTAAGTCGGATTTTGAGTGGGCAAACTGTTTAGAGTCGGATCTTGTAAGTAAAATGTGCAGCTTCATAAACGTGCCAAGCACTATTGCAAATGTGTCCATCCACCATGGCGGATTTCGCAGAACTACTCTTCCTCCATTTAGTGCTAGGTTGTTTTTGGTCTTTGATCTTGGCTCTATTTTTCTTGTGTTCTGCAATCAAAATCAGTCTAAATGAAGTACTAATTGTCTTGGAAATTAATTAATAATAATTAATTGCTAATTATAACAGTTTTGAGCCCAAAAGACATTAACTCTATGTAAAGGCATCTAAACCATATCAAACACAAATTTGTACAATTATGCTTGTAATAACCCATAACAACCCATGAAATGATATGAAACAATACATAATAAATAGGTTAGATTAGTGACACGACATAGGGTGCCTTCAATGATAGCTAGTTGATCTTATGGAGGCAGGGTAGACAGGTGTGTAAAAGGAGGTAATGGAGGACGCATTCACCATTGTGGCACTACTGGTGATGAAAGAAATTGATAGTGGAGAAGAATAGTTGGGTTTTGAGCTTAATAGACGGTAACTGACCTTTGAGTTTAGACACATTACTTCAGGAGAACAAAAATGAAAGAGATAGGCTTGTTTCTTCGATTTCTTATTGTTCATATTGTTAACAGCAATTATTTACCATAACCAATGTATATAACCTATGTTTACATCAATTTTTTGAATGCCTACTGTAAATAATTATTATTATACTTGGCGCATGCAAAATTGGTGTAAACATTATATCATTATTTATAAAAATGCCATAATCTTATTTATTACATCGTTGGTGCAATAATCGATGTAAATAAGGCAGTGTAAAAAGTGATTATTCTATTAGTGTTTGGACTTTCCTCAAGACATGAATCATCAAACAGAAGCATATTTGGTGTAAGTTCTTGGCAAAGTTGTTGGCAAATTTGGATATGTTTGTATTGCAACAAGTATGATTCAAAGGGAAAAAGGTTTGAAGATTTCAATATGACAATACAAGCTGAAAATTATCAAGCAAGAATCAAGGATTAATCAAGGTATGTTCAAGCTTTAATTTGGCTATGTTTCTAGCTTGTTTCAAGAGGAGTTTGGTGGCAAAATTCCAATTGTATCTTGCTGTCCGGATTTTAAAATAATGAGAATGGATTAAGGTCAAAGATAGAAACCATGATTTAGAGCTTGGAATAACTTGCTTGGTTGATGTTTGGATTGATTTTTGAAAGAATTCCAAGTTCCCTAACTATTGCAATAATTCGGCCACTTCAAGCTCATGGGGTTAGAGATTGTTTTAGTTTAATTTGATGATTCTAATGAGTTTAAAATGTGTTTTTGTGTGGGATTATGTCAAGAAAAAGTGTTTGAAGGGATTGGAATCAAAAATGAAAATCCTAACCCTAAAAACACATATAATTCGGCCAAGAGAGAAATGATACCCTAGGGTTTGATTTTTATTGTTTTGATGCTTCCAATGGATTTAGAAGGTGATTTTTGTAGGCATATAAGGAGAACATGAGTTTGGAAGCATTAAAATTGAAAGTGAAATTTTGAACCCTAAGGTATCGATTCGGCCAAGCTCATATGGATAGGGAGGAGTTTGTTTTTGTTAAATTTGATTTGATATTTGAATTCTACATGAAAAATTGTGTGAGAATGGCCCAAGAGATTGATCAAAACAAAGGTGAAAATTAAAGTCAAAAAGTGAAGAGAGAGAGAGAGAGAGGGTTATAGAGTTATATTGATACCTAACGGTATTTTATGTGTTATGGTTGATAATATGGTATGTATTTATACATGGATTGATAGGAATTGAGCAAGAGAACAAAAAGGAACATTAAGGGACCAAGGAGGCCGAAATTCTTGGATTAGAAAGAGGTAGCATGGAATTTACAATTTTTAATGTTAACTTGCTTGATTATTATAGGATATTATCCTTTGAATATATGTCACATGGTATTTGAAATTGTGTGATGGTAATGTGGTTGATTTGTTTGTATGGTATGCCTTGGCATAATGCACTAAGATATTGACTTGGAATGATTTGATATGGTTTTATATGGCAAAGAGGTAGAAAAATGTTTTATGAAATTGATTGTAATATATCTTGCATGTTTAACATTATTGTTGTAATGTTTTTGCTGCTGAGATTTTTTTTTTCAATTTTTGCTCAAATCATTCTATTAGAATATGTCAATGTAATGACCAAAACAATGATATAATGCTTATTGGTTAGAAGAAGCCATTCAATTTGGGTTGATCTTCTTCTTGGCATTTGTCATCTGAATGTTATGTAAAAAGAAAAAAAGAAATATTGTTACAAAATTTTAAGTTTTACTCATGCCCAAAAGTGGATGTGCATATGTAAAGTCAAAGATGTTAAATATTAAGCATAAACTTCCATCATTCATTACCCAAGCAAACATACTAGATAGTGTGCAAAACTACACAAGACACAAAAATAAAACCAATGACATCTTTGTAACAATATGATACACATAGGAAGTTATTGACCAAAACACGTTTATAAGTGTTGCATGAAAATCTGTTTTCCCTTATTACCATGAAGCAGATGAACAGCATATACTCAATTGTGTAATGGGTCAGGGGAAGAGGGAACTTCTCGCTCAATCTCTGCTGAAGAGTGTCCCCCTAGTCCCCTCCCGTTGTGTATGGGGTCAGGCAAAGAGGGAACTTTTCTCTCAATCCCTGCAAATGAGCCTCCACTTGTCCCTATCCCGTTGTGTATTGGGTTAGGAGAAGAGGGCACTTTTCTCTCAATCCTTGATAAAGACCATCCACTTAATCCTATCTTGTTATGTATGGGGTTTGGCGAAGAGGGAACTTTTCTATCAAGCTCTTGAAAAGAGCCTCCGTTTGGTCCTATCCCGTTGTGTATGGGGTTAGGCGAAGAGGGAACTTTTCTCTCAATCCCTGCAAAGGAGCCTCCACTTGTCCCTATCCTGTTATGCATTGGGTTAGATAAAGATAGGACTTTTCTCTCAATCTCTACATAAGAGCCTTCACTTGTTCCTATCCCGTTGTGTATTGGGTTAGGAGAAAAGGGAACTTCTCTCTCAATCTCTCCTGAAGAGTGTTCATTTATTCCTATCCCGTTGTGTAAGGGGTCAGGCGAAGAAGGAACTTCTCGTTCAATCTCTGCAAAGGAGCCTCTATCTGTTCCCATCCCGTTGTGTATGGGGTTAGGCGAAGAGGGAACTTTTCTCTCAATCCCTGCAAAGGAGCCTCCACTTGTCCCTATCCTGTTGTGCATGGGGCTAGGTAAAGATAGGACTTTTCTCTCAATCTCTACATAAGAGCCTTCACTTGTTCCTATCCCGTTGTGTATTGGGTTAGGAGAAAAGGGAACTTCTCTCTCAATCTCTCCTGAAGAGTGTTCATTTGTTCCTATCCCGTTGTGTAAGGGGTCAGGCGAAGAAGGAACTTCTCGTTCAATCTCTGCAAAGGAGCCTCTATCTGTTCCCATCCCGTTGTGTATGGGGTTAGGCGAAGAGGGAACTTTTCTCTCAATCCCTGCAAAGGAGCCTCCACTTGTCCCTATCCTGTTGTGCATGGGGCTAGGTAAAGATAGGACTTTTCTCTCAATCTCTACATAAGAGCCTTCACTTGTTCCTATCCCGTTGTGTATTGGGTTAGGAGAAAAGGGAACTTCTCTCTCAATCTCTCCTGAAGAGTGTTCATTTGTTCCTATCCCGTTGTGTAAGGGGTCAGGCGAAGAAGGAACTTCTCGTTCAATCTCTGCAAAGGAGCCTCTATCTGTTCCCATCCCGTTGTGTATGGGGTTAGGCGAAGAGGGAACTTTTCTCTCAATCCCTGCAAAGGAGCCTCCACTTGTCCCTATCCTGTTGTGCATGGGGCTAGGTAAAGATAGGACTTTTCTCTCAATCTCTACATAAGAGCCTTCACTTGTTCCTATCCCGTTGTGTATTGGGTTAGGAGAAAAGGGAACTTCTCTCTCAATCTCTCCTGAAGAGTGTTCATTTGTTCCTATCCCGTTGTGTAAGGGGTCAGGCGAAGAAGGAACTTCTCGTTCAATCTCTGCAGAGGTGCCTCTAGTTGTTCCCATCCCGTTGTGTATGGGGTTAGGCGAAGAGGGAACTTTTCTCTCAATCCCTGCAAAGGAGCCTCCACTTGTCCCTATCCTGTTGTGCATGGGGCTAGGTAAAGATAGGACTTTTCTCTCAATCTCTACATAAGAGCCTTCACTTGTTCCTATCCCGTTGTGTATTGGGGTAGGAGAAAAGGGAACTTCTCTCTCAATCTCTCCTGAAGAGTGTTCATTTGTTCCTATCCCGTTGTGTAAGGGGTCAGGCGAAGAAGGAATTTCTCGTTCAATCTCTGCAGAGGAGCCTCTAGTTGTTCCCATCCCGTTGTGTATGGGGTTAGGCGAAGAGGGAACTTTTCTCTCTATCCCTGCAAAGGAGCCTCCACTTGTCCCTATCCTGTTGTGCATGGGGCTAGGTAAAGATAGGACTTTTCTCTCAATCTCTACATAAGAGCCTTCACTTGTTCCTATCCCGTTGTGTATTGGGGTAGGAGAAAAGGGAACTTCTCTCTCAATCTCTCCTGAAGAGTGTTCATTTGTTCCTATCCCGTTGTGTAAGGGGTCAGGCGAAGAAGGAACTTCTTGTTCAATCTCTGCAAAGGAGCCTCTATCTGTTCCCATCCCGTTGTGTATGGGGTTAGGCGAAGAGGGAACTTTTCTCTCAATCCCTGGAAAGGAGCCTCCACTTGTCCCTATCCTGTTGTGCATGGGGCTAGGTAAAGATAGGACTTTTCTCTCAATCTCTACATAAGAGCCTTCACTTGTTCCTATCCCGTTGTGTATTGGGTTAGGAGAAAAGGGAACTTCTCTCTCAATCTCTCCTGAAGAGTGTTCATTTGTTCCTATCCCGTTGTGTAAGGGGTCAGGCGAAGAAGGAATTTCTCGTTCAATCTCTGCAAAGGAGCCTCTGGTTGTTCCCATCCCGTTGTGTATTGGGTTAGGCGAAGATGGTACCGTTCTATTAATTTTGGCGAAAGAGCCCATATTTGTCTCTTTGTTGACGATTTTTATCCACCCATGAAATTCAAGTACATGCTGTTGCTCCTCTTTTATATGCCGAGCTTTTGAGACTTTGTGGTTTAAACCTGAGATAATTAAATATATTAGCAAAAGGACACATCATTTGAATATTTTGAAATATGCACTTATCCCCCCTCAACCTTAAAATACCATGCGGATTCACCTTCTGAGGTAATTTAACTCAAACACTGATGAGAGAAATTTTATACTCCACATAGCGATTGCAGCGACATACACATCGAAGGAGCAATCTCAAACCTATTTTCCATAAATTATTTTGCATTTATTCTTCTATCTTTCTCTTTCTAATACATTGAACAATAGAAGGGATTGAAAATCAAATCCTAAATCATAAATTCATAGCTGGAATATGGTTCATTGATGAAATTGAAATTTCAATAAGTTGTTGACCAAAACCATAATAAATTGAACATTTGCCTATCATATGCCTTTTACTGATGCAGTAGTTTTCTTATATACCCCTTCTTTATATTAAAGTTCTTCTTTTCATGCATGACTTCTAGTTAGGTATAGTGTTGACATTAAATGACAGATTCATCTTGAATGAGTTGAAGCATTCAAATTCTAGGAAGAGTGAGGTGACTATATGTAATCGAGAATAAATACTTATAAATTTACCTGAGATCACAATGAGAAGAATGAAGATAGTTTGTGTGAACGTTATCTTGCTCATTTCTAAATAATAATACGAAACAAAAACAGTGTCACAAATCTCAACCTTTGTGGTTTGTGTATGCAACCACATGGAAGCATAGGTATATATAGGATTCCATGGTAGTTCAGTATGTTAATTTGTTCTTCTTCTACAACTGTCACTTCTCTCGGAAAACATATTTATGCTTTTAATAAGTATTGTTGTTAATTTTTTCAGTTCAACAAGCTATATTAATACTTTCTTGTTATTAGATTGATGCTTTTAACTATTTGGATGTCGTTTAGTTTGTTAAAAATAGAATGCAAACCAAAATCAGTGAGATCAGACACGTTTACATCTTTGATGTCACTCTATTTTTTATTTTTTCCATTTTTGGTTCCCCAATGCAAATATTTTCAAAATTACATGTAGAATTAACGCAGATAAATTTAAAAATAAGTCCAACGCAAAAATTTGCTCATCCGATATAGATTCAAATCACAGTCTACAAATTGTTGGCAAACTTGCTAAGCAAATTATTGAACTACCATGTCGGGAAATGAATTTGAAATAATAGAGTAGACATCGATTTAGAGACAAATAAATACATCTGAAAAATAATCACTTCAAAACTGTCTCTAAAACATTCTCCATTACATTTAATGATTTTTAATTGATTGAGACAAAAAGAAGTTAGCTTTTATATTTTGATGAGAAAAAGGAAGGTGTAAGGTGAAAATTAGAAGATTTGTTTTGAAGCAAATGTGAGTCAAAATGAAAAGGATTTGAAGATTTCAATATGATAATCTACGATAATGAATCACCATGTTTTGATGATAACAAAATAAGAGAAAGATTTATTTGCAAGGTTCAATATAAACCTTATAGCAAAATAATCAAGTTGAAGAGATACAATTAAAGACTATGAGGGATTTGAAGCTTTAGGATTTTAATCTTGGAGTCTTAATGTTTTTTTGTAAAACAGTCTTGAGAGAGCTTTGTTTTGGCTCGAAATTTTGAAAATGCCAACTCAATAGTAACTAAGGGCACTTTTGTAGAATTTTTAAATCCAAATAGCTGTCTTTTAATTTGACGTGGTGAGATGTATTAATATTTACTAAATACCTTTTGATATGTATTGATTTCTTTCAAAATATGGGTTTCAAAGTATTTTGTGGTTCTAACAACTATTTAATCAATCAACTAAAAGATATCCTAAATAAAATTTAAATCATATTATGACCCAAAGAAATTTAAAGTATGTTATTTTTAAGAGTTTGTCGGAATAACAGAAAGATTTTATGGGAAAGCTATCTTAGTGACTTTATGAGATAACTTTGAAATTTTCTTTAAATTTAAAAATTTCACATTTCTTTCTACTTATAATTAGGAAATCCCACAAAAAATATCTTTGCATTTTAAAACTATAAAACAGTCTTGTTTGTTGATAACATTTAAAAAGTAAATGACAACATATTTTTGTAGTCAGTTCTGATTTGTGATTTTAAAATTTTAAAGGTATTTTTTTTGAGAATTTTTCATTACAATTTAGTTTCTTTTAATTTTTTCCTCCCTCTTTGAATTATCACAATAAATATGTAAATATTGTTAATTCACAAAAAAATATATGTATATATTCTTATTTTCTTCGCTTCAACGTGCTATACTTAATACTTTCTTGTTGTTAGAATGCTTTTTACTGTTTGAATGTTGTTTAGTTTTGTTTTAAATTGCAATGCAAACCAAAAAGATTGAAAACCAACATATTTATATCTTCAATTTCATAATATATTTTTTCCATTTTTATTCTCTAATAAGAATATTTTCAAAAGTACAAATATAATTAACATGGTTAAATTAAAAAGTAGATGTCGTAGAAAAATAACTCATCAAATATAGATTCAGATGGGGTCTATAAAACTAATGGCCAACTTTCGTGGCAAATTATTGATCTCTTATGTCCAAAAATGATTTTCAAATAACAGAGATGAATTTAGAGACTAACAAATTCTCCTCTACAGTATTCAATTCAAAATCGTCTCTAAAACAGTCTCCATTACATTTAAAACTAACTCTTTGCTGATTGAGACTTAACGACATTAGATTTTTTGTTTTGATAATAACAAAACTAAGGTGAAAAAATTTGTTTTGCAGCAAATGTAATTTAAAGTGGAAAATGTTTGAAGATTTCAATATCATTTTTACACGGTTTATAACAAATCTTATGACAAAATGATCAAGTTGAATGGATACTGCTAAGCAAACCAATGATACCAAGGCATCTTGTTAATCAAAGAACCAATCTTTACAAGGGAACAAATCAACCCTTGTAAAGGAAGATTTATCTACAACTCTCGGGCATTACAAAAAGAGATGACCTATGTTAAACTTTCTTTTATTTGAAGCCTCAACTATCCTTCACACCTTAATCCATACACTAAGACCTCTATATATATAATCATTAACCTTTTTCTTAACTAATGATTTTAATGTCTCCTACACTCTAGTTGGTAGGTCTAACACTAATCAAAGTGCCAACTTGCAACATAAATAATATGAAAAAATGATGTTGGAACTCGGAATGCTTATCCAGCCATAAAAATGAATGAAGCACAATTTTGGTCAGTAGAAGCCTTTCAATTATGCAAAGCCAAAGTCTTCTCTTAACCTTCTGCCTATCTGCTAGATTCAATTTTCCTGCAAATCTCCCGTCTCTCAACGTTAATGTGGAATTACCAACTTCCTTCAATTTTCCATTCTTGAATGATGGACCATATATATATATATATATATATATATATATATTAAAGTTTCTAATATCGGAGACTCATCCACAAGCAACTTTAGCCCTGAAAAGGATATATGCTGGGTAGCAACATGCTCCAATAATTTCTTCAACCATCCTTCTTGTTCACTGAAATTCTCAATTTCCTCATGCTACTTTGCTGCACTGTCCATTTGTCCAAGGGGTTTTCTGCAATGGACATAACGTTGCCTTGTTTGGATTCAAGAGCTTCACCATTTTTCAAGAATTTCTTCTGCCTTCTGTGACTAGAAGTCTCCTCCCTCACCTCCTCCTAGCGCAAGAGCATGAAGGGCGATCTTGCAGCAGAAAGGGAGGTGAGCTTGTTTCTTCCTTCATGGCTGAAACGAACAGAGAATCCGTCACCGTCTTTCAAGTACTTCGACGACGCTCTTCGACTGGGCGGATTGAAACAGTAACAAAGACGAAGGCGCAAGAGGAAATGGGTTAGGAGAAGACAGAGGGTACTTCTCTCAATTTCTGCTGCATCCATTTGTTGCTTTGCTGCTGTGTATGGTTCCGGAGAAGTCTGTAAGTTTCTATCGATTGTGACAAGAGACCCTATGTTTGTTTTTTTTTTTTAATCTCTCCACCCATTAAACTTGATTACATGTTCATGCTTGTCTTTTATATGCCAAGCTTCTGATACTTTGTATTTATAACTTAAAAGAACTAACAATATTAACAGAAAAAGACACCCCATTTGAGTATTTTCAAGTTTACACTATTCTCCACAACCGTAAAATGCCATAAGCATTCATCCTTTGATGTTATTTCGCAGAAACGTTGATGAGAAAAATCTTATATTGAGTGGTGGTTATTATGACATACATACATATCATAGAAAAAATCTCAAACCTATTTTTCATAAATTGTTTTCTTCTTATCCTGGTCTCTCTCTAATACATTGCAAAACTCGAGAAATTTAAAATCAAATTTTACAAGTAGGAATTTTCTTGCATGCTATCCTTTACATTAATGAGTCCCCCCCCCCCCGGGTATATCCATAACCGCTCACTGTTTATCTTGTGGTATTAACACCACAACAATAAGGTTACGATAAACAGCCGGGCATTCAGATTTCATCAGTCATTTTCCATTTTCAAAAGGTTTAACTAAAACTGGTATACTACAAGATCAGTGTTGCCAATAGCAACTAGGACTAATAACTTCTTTTATCCTCGTAATTACGGTTTCCTTTACAAGAGGTAGCTAGCTATGTTTGAAGCTAAAGGGTCTCAGTTGCAAGAACGAGCAGACAAAAATCACATATTATATTTCTGAATATAACAAGAAAGGATTATCAACACCTAACTAGTTGTTATCTGAGCATAAAGATGGTCATATTTTCACAAACCGAACATCACTCTGACCAAAGGCAGTCCCACAGGCAGGGCACTTGCGATGACGGAGTTCCAAGTTCCTTTGAATACAAGGATTGCAGAACAGATGATAACACTTCACAATCACAACCTGCCCAATAAAAGATCAAACTCAATAGGTTCTCCATGGAAAAGAAATGAAAGTAAAAAAAAAAAAAACGAAAAAGGAAACACAAAGTAAATTCTACGAACATTCTCTGAACTTTGTTAAAATTACATAAAATTTGTAATTTGTAAAGTTTGAACAGCTCACACTGTAAAAGAAATATACATAATTTTTAATTTTGCTAATGTTACACAAATGCTGTCTTCTATTTTGAAAAACATGCACAAACCTTCGTTGTTAAAAAATGAGTAAATCATACATATAGAGTCATCCTGAAATTGCACAAATCTCATAGGGGAAGTAATCAGAAATTTAATTTATTTTTTATTTCATGAGAGGTTTATGTAAGTTTTAAAAATCGATGAAAAGCATGCAACCTGAACAAAACTCAGAAAAATTGCATTGGTTTTAAGATAGAGGGCACTCAACATTTTTGGGATCTTTTGGAACTTAAGTGTCATTCCCCCTTTTTATTATTAAGATCATTTTCCAATTAGACTATAAAGATGTATTTTGGTCATTTCCCCAAATGCTAACTTAGATATTAGCATCAGGAGAAAATGACCCAAATACCATTGCATTTACTAAAGTCTTGAAGTGAATGAACAAAATGCTTTTTCATCAAAACTCCCTTGTAAAGAGGTTGCTGACCCCCACATCATTGTCGTGGAGATATTCTAGCACACACCCGCCCGTAACAAAGTTTCCTGGTGTTACCTCCTTTGGACGATCAGAACAGACAGTGCACTTGATCATGTTCTTGCAAACCCTAATTTCATCTTGTAGTTTTTGTATTGCTGTCTCTCCAGTTTCGGAACTGAGCTCATCAATTTTGCTGTTTAATTCCTTGAGTTCTTCCTCAAGCTTCTGTTTTGAATTCCTGTATGACATGGTTGATTCAACCTCATATGTATTCAGAAAACTAATACTCTGTTTCACGAAAGATAATCATTTTCCCAAAGTAAACCAGCCTATCAATTGCACAAACTCAACATATATTGCGCTGAATATGTCACATGTACACTATAAACTTGATAAACCCAACAGGAAAAAAAAAAAGTTCCAAAGCAGAAATGACACTATCATTCTTTTATAGCACTACTTTCCACCTAGGGAAAGGATACCAGAAGATAGGCATATGGAATCATAAATTCTATGCATCAATGGATCATGAAATTTGAGTGAATGATCGTTTAGGCACCAACCCCATCTTTTCACCAGAGCTCATTGTTCGGTTGTTATCATTGGAAAGAGATTCCCATTGTATTGCATGGAAAATGAGATAAACAAATTCTACAACGCCCTTATCAGATCATTATATAACAATAACTGTTCTATTAATTTATTTACTCAGGTGTACGAAAGAGATTTCCTATTTACAAAATAAGTTTCCATTTTCATTCTATTCCATTTTACACACTTACTGTGAAGAGAAAGCAATGCTATTAAGAAAATAAAGGAGGAAAATTAAAAGTTTGTTACGAGGTTTTCAAAAACAAAACACACAAACAGACTTTTCACACAGTTCACCAAAGTAAATTGTGTCTTCCAAAAATGACGTTCCAGAGGTTATAATTTTATTGGAGAACTTGATAGTGAAAAGGCCACCTGGATCTTGACTGAACTATAATAATTGATACGTATTATCTGGGTCCAATAGATGTTTTAATGCTGGAGTAAACTCCGCATAGAATTTGTTTAGCAGCTGAAAAGGAACAGAAAGGAAAGGAAACAAGAGGAAAGAGAACAAGAGAGGATAAAGGATTTATTGGTTCAATCCAAACATGTTGTTTAAGAATATCCTATGCATAAAGTGATAACAAGGTTCGTTTCTCTAGCTGTTAGAAGCATTGAAGCATTGAATGGCTAGATTCAAATCAGTAACGACATATAGGTTAAAGATAAAAAATGAGTTCAGATTCTGGAAACCATTCAGCTTCCAGTGATTATCTGGTTCAGACATTAGTCTATTCTGATCCATTTGACTGCAAATCACGCCGCATCTTATGGTTTCTATTTCCAATTCTTACCCCATAATTGCTTATTTTCTTTTGCAAGGATAAAGCTTCCAACTAGTGTTTGGAATATGAAGATAAAAGCATAAATGTCAAATAATATCTGAAACAATCAATTTGAGGGTCCCTAGTTTTGATATTCTGAGTTTTCCAAAATAAGGAGGCGGCACCTAAATTGTTGGCCAACTTTGAGTTTTCCAAAACCATTTAACAATATAATCCTGCGAAACCCAGTAACCCAAGAAAAGTAATCGCTGCATTAGAAATAAACCATATACCAAGACATGTGAGTTCTAGACGACTGTAATCCATAATAATTTTATTCAAGACCACCCAGAATCATTAAGCTACAAGAGCACGTGGTTAATAACCAATGTAGATGCAGATTACGCAACTCACATGGTGAGCCAAACATAGCTTGGCGGACCATTTTACAAATTAACTGCACTCTAGTTTTAATAGAAAACAGAACGCAGCAACGAATAAGAAATAGAAATAGGACATGGGACAAATCAAGAGAAGTTAAAAGTTCCACTATTTAAATTGAAATATATAATATTGACATAAATCTGACACCGATCCAGAATAGAAACAATGAAGCTTCTTATAAAGAAAAATACCTTTCAGCATCCAACTCAATTTGGATAGCTTCCAAGTCTTTCTGAATTTGATCATACTCTTTCTCAGAAGAAGTAACGGCAGACCTAAGCCACTTCAGCTCCTTTTCAGCATCAGCCAATTCCCACTTCGTAGATTCCAGGGTAACTGCAAGGTGTTTTTCCGCTTGAGTACATTTAATGGCTTCTGATAAAAGAGCTTTCATCTGCAGGATTAAATTTCTTAGTCATAAGTTGTAACAATGTAAGCATCGAAGTTGTTCGCATAATGGCCGAAATAAATAAATAAGTAAACTGGCAGGAGGACCTGGTCTTCACTGTGTGTAATCCTCATCTTTAAAGTTTCTATTGAAGTGTTAATTTGTTGAAGCTGCTTTGCTAAGGCCTGCTTCTCAGAAAGTAAAATGCTATGTGCCTGTTTTGTCTTTACGCTCTCTGATACAAGCTGCATATAAATTGCAATATGATAAATAAAAAAACCTAAGCACCAACATTATTATTCGTTAATGCTAATGCCCAGTCGGAGGTGACAATTTTTAGGTGCAAATAAGACCGACCTTAATGTTATAGTCATCCCTCTCAGTCACCTGCTGTAATAGATGTTTGTTCTGCGTCTGCATATCTTCATATGCTTGTCCAATAGTCTGCAGGAGATGAGAAATTTAACACATTTAAGAGAGACCAAAAGCCGCACAGTAACTTCTGAAACTAATAGTTAAACTAGAAGGGGGAAGTAGACACAAATCAGAGAGGCAACCTCAATTTCAGATATATAAGCCTCTGACTCAGCATCTTTGACTTTAATAGCCTCAGTCAGCTCCAAAATATCTCTGCAAGAATGGATCCAGAATAATTAACAGCATAATAAACAAACCAAGTTTGTGCAATCTTAATTGCATTCGTCTAAAGGGAATGAATTGCGACAACATAGCAGAAGGCAAGGAGAAAATGTGTCTGTATCTATCCTGAAACATACTTATGTTTCAAAATTTACAAGATTATTAACAAGAGGGTGTGTGCTATGAGTGGGGAAGCGCAATTGTTGGCCTTAACGTAAAAGTATAAATAAAAAATATAACAAAATATTTAAGGAATATTTATTAAGTTAACACTTAGCTCAATTAAATCTGCAGTAGTTGAGCTCAATCCTCCACATCACACGGCTACTATTGCAGATTACGCATCACTTTTGGTATAACCAATCTATTAATTTTGTTTTCCAGTGAAACCGAATCTAATATATACTAAATTCTATAGGAAATCACTTTAGCCACTCAATGTTCATAATGTCCGTTTTAGGCTATGCGCCCTTGGTATGTGTGTGTGTATGTCATTTCAAAATTTCAAATTAAAATTTTCCCCCATATTTCCAAAATTTCACTTTAGCCAACTCCTCTTTCTTAATTTGATTCTATCCAATTTAAGCGTCCCGTGCCATGCACAAATCAGAATTCTACTCATACTAATGTCTAAAATAGAGGATGTGACAGGAAATAGATTTAGAATTTTTAAACAAAGCTATTGTAATTATGATAGCTAAATTAGCTTTTAAATAAATTTAGGTCAGATTAGGATTTATCCCATTATCTTATCACATCTAGGATAATCTTATCTCATCTAGGATTAGTTTAGACATCATTTTAAATAATTGTACTGATGGCACTGTAAATAGCCTTAGGTTATGTTTAATATTTAAACCTTTTAAATGATTTGAAAAACCTATGGAGTTTGTCAACTACTCCATCCTTTTCTCTCTACTTCCCCCTCCTTTCTTTTCATTTTTCCCTTCCAATCTCCTTCCCCCTTCCCTCTAGCTTGTATTACATCACCTTCTTTCACGCCAAATCAGTTGTTATTTTTATGATTTCAATAAACTATTGAATTAGTCATCGTTTTCTCTCTACTTCCCCTTCCTTGCTTTATGTTATTTCTCCTCCTTTCCTCCGCCTTGGCCAATATCAATATGGCGAACTTTTCTAGGGGGAACAATGAATAACTAAAACAAATTCTTTGAAAACATTCATCAACTCCCTCACATCCCCTCAAAAGAAACCCCACCAAAAATAACTGTTAGTTGAAACAAGGGGATTCAGAATTAAGAAGGTCTGGCACAAGCCTAGGTACAATGAACCAACCAAACACACACAAGTTTCAAAAGACCACACATCCACCAAGCCCCGCATCATTTGTTTTACTTCGAAAGAATAGGAAGCAGATGAACATAAAGTGCTTCAATGCATCATGACAGACCCCCCAGTATACCAGAACAGACTCAGGGTAAGCACATATGCATCAAGGGCAGCATAGTAAAATTAAAGTGACAAATCTCATGCTTATATCCTTAAACCATCTTCCTTCCAACTCCTTATCACCAAAAGCTTCAATACCTTCCAAAACAACCGCTTAGGAGGTTTTAAAAGGGGGAAAACAAAACACTTCATTAGTTTGACATGACAGGAAATTTAAAGTTGATAGAGAAGCATTCATAATTACAAACCTTTCAGAAGCTTCCAGCTTCGACCTTAGATCTTCTATTTCAGCTTCTGCTGCAGAAAGCCTTTGTTCATAAGCAGCTTCAGCTTCATTGGCAGCTTTAACCCTCAGCTCTAAACTATGCTCATCTAAAGCATTTTTCAGTACTTCAGCTTGAGCGAGAGCTTTACTTTCTGATTCTCTGATTTCTACCAAACCTCTGAAATAAACGTTTTGTACCACATCTGGAATGAATCATTCAAACGAACATAGAACAAGAAAACTTGTTTTAAAATTTTTGAATGCAACAGAAGTTTTTTCTTCGGCCATCATCTTATTAACGTCAGATCAGCATACCTTTTTTCATGATTCTCCTGTCCATACAAGTCCAGAAAGAATTGTAATTCCACTTTTTCCTTCTGCAGCTTTTCAATCTGCGGCAAACAATAAATAGCTTCTAAAATAAGATTAACAAATAAAAATTCTAGGTAAATGCTAATTGTGACAGGGAACACTGAGCAGGAAAATATTCTACCAAGAAATAAATACTTCACCTCTGGTCCATTTTTTAATAGAGAAAAATTCAATGAAAGAGAAAACGACCCAAAAAACAGGAAAAAAAAAAAAAAAAGAGAGCATAAAATATTCTAAATGTACAGCTAAATGGGAAACAAAAAGCAGATAAGGAAAACAAAACATATACAAGGAAGGACTTACCAATGTTTTTAAAGACTTTATCTCCACAACCTGCTCGGAACATTTGTTTGCTAAGCTTTTTATTTCACTTGTCTGCATCAAAAAGAAGAATTAACCATCCTCAGTGCCTACAACGTACCCAAACAAAATCAATTATAAACAGCACAATGGAGAACAGATCATGAAGAACTAAAGGTAATGGGAGATTGGCAAGATAATGGAAGCTATGGTTTTTCATAGAAGTAAACTACAGAACTCAGATACAAAACCTTTATGATAGGATATAAGTTGGCAGTTGGGCTTAAGGTCAGGCTCTGGCCCATCAGTAAGACTGTGCTTTAGACCAGTCGTGCTTGGTCAATTATCTCTTTTGATGGTCAGTTATATATGAAGTCATGATTATACTTCAGATTGATCAATACAATTCAATTGCATTGGAACTCCCGAACACAAAGGCACAACGCCTGTGGCCAGCACTGTTTGGTGTGGTGTATGAGATTTTGAAGGAAGTAGCACTGGAAGTAAGGGTGCAAATGGGTTTATAAATTATGTTTGGTTGTTGTGGAGACCTCGTATAAATTTTAATTAGCATACAAATTTTATTATGAAAAGACAAAAATGCCCATGCTAGAAAACAAAAATTCCTTCCCCCACTTGGCATCACCCAAGAACAGTTCACCATCCAATCATCCACCATGGAACAGCGGCCACAGCCACCACTAGAGGAACCACAGTCGGAGAACACTCCATAAATCATTACAAAAATCAGAACACTTACATCCAAAAAAGAAACCACAAATCAAACAAAAGAAAACCCCATAAAAGCACTATATAGATAGACATAGGGAAGACCCTCCATTGCACAATGGAATTGAGTAACCCAAAAAGACTATCAATAGTCACTGACAAGCTCCCAAGTCACTAGTGTTACCACGCCAAAGGGCAAATGAGTTAATAGGTAAAAGTTCCATGGAATTGAGGGGAGTTCCATGGGGCGACCTAAGGAAGTCACTTCCATCGATTTTGATGGAAGTGGCTTTCTGATGTACCAAAAAAGTCAAAAATTGGACTAATGGGAGTTGAGTCTTACAAAAAAAGCTAATATCTCACAACGTGACAAACCAAGTTTGAATCCCCTCTAAGAGAAGTGCCCACATTTAGTACCCAACAGTGCCTTAAATATGATTGCTTCCAATAAGAGGATACCTATGCCTAACCAAAAAAAAAAAAAAGGTTAAAATTGGAGTTCTATCTAGACTTCCACCTCCTTGGTTTTAAGTTCCATGCTACCAAGCAGGCCCTACAGAACAAATTCTATCAAAGTAAGATTGAAAATACAACTCAGTTTATTCTATCGCAATATGGCATTTTATTGGAGAAAAGCTGAGTCCAAAGTGTCCGACTTTGTCATCATATTGTTGTTGCACATCCTATCTTTAAAAGAGAGAAATGAGAATATGCAGTCTCTCAAAACCCATCTTGAGAAAGCAAAAGCCCAGATGAAAGAACAAAGAGAAGTTGAGTTTGAGGTGGGAGATAAAGCATACTTGCGTATTCAGCCCTACTAACTAAAGAACTTGGCCAGAGACAACATGAGGAGCTAGCTCACCATTTCTATGGACCCCATGAAGTGACATTGCAGATTGGAAGGGTGGCTTTGAGACTGAATTACCACAGGGATACATCCCACTTCCCCATGTCCCAGTCAAAAAAATACTCCTGCCAACTATAATCATTGCCAAGTCTCTTGTCTCAAGATTATCATTTACAAGTGCAACCCAGGAATATGAAGGTGAGAAGGATGCCCAGTCCAAAAAAAAAAAAAACTCCTGCCAACTATAATCATTGCAAAGTCTCTTGTCTCAAGATTATGATTTACAAGTGCAACCCAAGAATATGAAGGTGAGAAGGATGACATATGGAATTCGGCAAGTCTTCATGTAGCAAGATCTTCTAGACTGTGATAGTACTTGGGAGGATGCAGATGAGTTGGTCATTCAATTGCCTACTTTTGCCCTTGAGGACAAGGTGAAACTCGAGAAGGGTGATGAACCCACCAACTTTGTGGGCCAAACCTACACAAAGAACAATGCCCAACATGCTACGTGTTTAAATTTACCTCCAAAACCATGTTTTTGTGGTTTTGGACATAAATCCAAAAAAATGCTAAAAGCTAAGAAGAAACATGCCAACGAGGCCCAAAAGGGCAGTAGTTTTGTAGATAGCAGCAAGAACATAGTAATCATATGCATCAAGTTTGTTACATATGCAGTTGATCTAAGGACCCTTGAGAGACTTAGTAAATATGTCAGCTAGTTTAGTAAATACATCAGCTAGTTAGCCATTTGAATTGACAAATTTGGTAGCAAGACACCCAGATTGAATCTTCTCACTAACAAAATGGAAATCACCTTTGATGTTCGGTTCTTTTATGAAATACTCAAATAGAACTTATATGCCTTTACTGCTTGATTATGAAAAATCAACTCTATTTGGTATTTATACTTCATATCTCGATTCCTGAAGTTCCCTTGACCATATAAGTTACAATCATGACATGATATTCAGCTCCTACAGCCCAAGAACCAAATCTTCCAATGCCAAAAAGATATCCTATGCAATCTTGCGATTATGTGACCAAACACAAGAACTGTGGCAGGCCCATATCTAATAAATAAACTCTTATAAATACACTCCAATCTTTTCTTCTTGCCTCTCTCTGAATGCATCACAGGAAGTCAATTTTGTGAAGGATCCAAACTTTTGAATTACACTTTGTTTCATACTCTTCCATCAAAGTAAATCACCCCTAATGAAGACACAGCTTGCACACAAAAAAGGTCTTTCCCAAACCCTTTCCATTATATGTGTGTCAAAACTATGTTGGTTCTAATTTATTGAGAAATTGGTAGTTCAGAATGTCCCCTCAAATGAAACAACACACAATTTTCAGCAAATATCGATGATAGTGTAAGCATGTTCCTTCACTACTAAAATTTTTTAATATGTAAAACTGGACAGAGCTAGTCAGACAAACTAGACGCATTTAAGGACCTATAACAAGATTAGGGGAAAGTAAATTGAAACGGCATTAAAACTTGGATAATTTTGGGAGACAGACCTTCCCATTTAACAAAGATCTTAATGAATGTGCTTTCTCACGCAAGGAAACTGCCTCATGAGCTGCATCCTTCCATCGTTTCAATTGAGCTTCCATCATACCCATTTCCTTAGATAAGGCTGAAGCCATGACATGAAACTCAGAATTAATATCTTTTCTCCCTGAAACATGTCACATCGTTAGAAACTAGAAGATCCAATCCCATGCTTGATGCATCTAAACAGATAGCAGGTAACGTGACCAAACCAGTATCCTGTATAGCTTCTTCCATCTCAATTTCAATGTCATTCTTTTCAATAGTACACTTTTGCAGCTGAAGCTCTAGCTCTTCAATCCCACAGTCAGAATTGTCAGCTGTAAGCCTTGCAGTATCTGCAGACTCTAGTTTTGAGTTCAGTTCCTTTTCCCATTTCACGACATGGACCCTTTCAGCCTGATTTTAATCAGCAAAAAAAAAAAAAAAAAAAAAAACACACACACACAAGGACAAGGTAAGTGAAGGGCCAAATACAGCCATTGATACACCTAAAAAGGGAAAGAAACAGGAAAATCACTTTTAACCTGCAGAGACTCTGTCAATGCTTTATACCGCTCCAATTCAGTATTCCAATGTTGAAGCTGATCATTTACCAAAGAATATAGTCGAGATGAACGTACATACTTGTCATCAGTCAATTCATTCTGAAAATAAGAAAATAAGAACATAAGTACTTTTCTGAAGCGCAGAAGTAACTTTCCCCTATACTTTTCAAGAAAACAAGATTAAACTAGATGGATAGTCCAATCTTATAAACCTGAAGGTCTTGCAAATGCCCTCTTAAAGTCAAATTGTCTTCCTGTGCTTCTTGAAGCTCTGAAAGACGGTCAGCTGCCACTATCTAGGACATTACACAAGCAAACATTTCCATTAGCCTAGGTAGAGAATAAGTAAATAAGTGCAAAAGAAAATGCCATGGCAGACCTTTGCTTCCTCAATGGAATCTTTCAACTCGCGCAGACCCATTGTCTTGTCTGAAGGCTTTTCAGGAGACAGGGTTCCATTAACTGCATCTGAACGAGGCGACTGCATCCCTATTGCTGCATCTTTCTGCATTTTCAGATTGACTAATTTTCTCCTACTCTCTTCAAGTTCAGCCATGCTTTCATCAAGTTCACCTTTCAGCACAAACAGAGGGCACCATCAAATGACAATCATAAGTCATCAGCTCAAATGATTGCATAATCATCGAAGTGAAATCTTGGAAATGAAACCAACAAGCAAGCATGAGATATCTATCAGATAACTATCAAGAATATGACTCAAACTGCATCTTTCAGATATCTAATGGTAGATTTTCATCTCTCCTAAAATTTTCAAGACCGACCAGCTCTTTTGTTATTATATGACTTGTCATCAGTTAAGAAAATGCCCTTTGCTACTCAAGATTTTATTGAAGCAATGCTCAAAATCCTTACTTCTGCTCCAACTTAATACTGAAAGCTGACACTTTGACCCATATTCACAACTGAATTTATCTTATAAAATATTTGAGTAAAACTTCAACTCAAAAAGTTGAAATTATTAAGTTAAGGCCTATAAATAGAGAATTATTATAATCTCTAACAAGCATTTCATATCACATGAAATTCCATTGGACTTGAACTGAGGAAAGAGCTCGGGCTCAACAGACCTTGTTCTGAAAGAGAACAATAGGAAACAAGGGTAAAAGTCTTGACCAATTGGTCATGGGGTTTTTAATACGATGATGATGCTGATGGACAAAGTGAACTGCAGGGTAGGACTTGCGCTAGAAGGGCCAAGGTCATGAACAAGTATGCTAGGAAGAAAGGGAAGTCAGCCCAAGACAACTACAATCAAAACTTACGCTGTTGATTGATTGCTCATGAATAACACCACTGAAATCCTCAATAAAATGCCACAAATCACCAACAAATAAGATGAACCAAATAAACAATGTTCAATAATAAATAGCGAAAATTTACAATGAAAAATAAACAAATAGCATCTTTATAACAAATGCTGACTGTAAAATTAAAGTAATTAAAAATTTCCCACAAAATCTGCTGCTGCAGCTTTTACCATTTACTTAAAATTCAAGCATATCAACAAACCTAAAGAGAAAACCTTGCTATACAAATTTTTGTCTTATAGTAAAACAGGAGAGAAGTAGAGTTATGCAAAATTGCCCCATTATTCTCAGAATCAGCTAAGCTTATACAGAGACCTAAACCAATGAATTGCCTCAGAGTATTCCGTCTAGAGTGTAAAAGAGGCACAAAAGGGGAAAAATTCATTAACAATAGAACAGGAAAGGACATCAGATTTTCACAATACTGCCATGGGTCTTGATCTTCAGTCAAATCAGGATAATAAGTTATGATTTTAATGGAGACAGGATCTAAGGACTCTTTTACTCAATGAAAATATTCATAAGCAAGATTTGCACAACATAACCCTTTCTTTTTATTTTTCCAAAAATGGGAATAAGTTATATCCTTTACAAAGAAAGAGTTACGGTTGCAACTTCTTGCTAAGCCCAATAATGGGCCCAATATTTTCAGTTGACTAGCTGTTTAAATTACATGTTATTTGGTGCATAATCTGAGGTGCAGTGTCATAGGACCATAATCCAGTTTTCATTATGCTTTACTTTGCTGATTATTTCCTCCATGATATTCAGATTAAGCGGCTAATTTTGTGGCTACTACACCAGTATTAGTTGCTGTATTCATTCAATATGGTAATACAGATTAATAGAATTTCCAGGAATTTTCAGTTTATTAATTCCATTTCAGGGGATATTTTCAGGCAACGTGGATTGTAGTCAAACTTAGAGTTCAAACTTATCAACTGAAAATTTATCCACAAAAGTTGAAGACAACAGTAAAGGAAATTACAAAAAAGCTAAATACACCAAGGCACACGCAGAAGATAGAGATGTTTCAAAACCTGCTATGCGTTTAACCTCAAATTGATCATGTAAGTGGCAGCTGATATAATTTTCAATAGCAACAACATAATCTTTATGCTTGACATGGAGAGCATCAATTACTTCACGCAAATTGTTTGCCTCCTCTTTCATCATATCATCAATCTTAGACATTTGAATGATAGCATCTGCAAACCCCAAAATAAGTGGTTAAAAGCTAATCATACCTAGTGGGATAAGGTTTGTTGTTGAATATGAGTGTTTAAAGAAAATCAAATTCACTAGCAACAAGCAGAAAAGGTGAACGGCATTGCTTGGCAACAGGATAGCAGACAAGAAAATTCTGACCTTCTGAAGTTGACCCCTCCAAACCCTGGGTAATACAGTAAGTTCTTTCAATTTGAGCATCAATGGTATCTTCAAGAAGTTTCAATAACTCCCTTGTTGATGACTGACGCAGAGCAAGTGCTTCCTCAACAAAGCTAATGACCTCATCATGATTGTTGGTTTCGATGAAATCTTTCTGTACTAATCTGGAAAGAAAGATATCCTCCACCGGACGCAAAGAAAGTGAATCTAGAGAACAACTCAAGTCAGTCCCTTACATTTTCTTAAAAGTAGCCTAACATTAAAGAATTTGGAATAGAAGAATGTTTACCACATACACACCCAAAGAGGTATGCATAACTATGAATTTACCTTGAGGATTACCAGGGTGCTCCAAATTCTTAAATGCATTTTGGCCTCCCCCGGCTCGTATCCCAAGAAGGATCAGATCATCAGCCAACTAAAATGGAACATAAAAAAGTTCAACCAACATGTATTTTGTACATGAATGAGACAAAGAGTGACTTGTCTTCCACCCCCACCACTTAACAAGAACTGCTATATACGATAGTCTAATTGAAGAGAAAATTTACAGAATCAAAAGATAAATACAAAATGAGGCTAGGGACATGAGGAAGAGGACTATGGAAGCATAACGGCAGCAAATAACCTGACTTCCATCCCCACCATCTAAGATGCACTGCTAAAGCATACTTTTAAAAGAAAATTTAAAGAATCTAAGATTAGCATGGACCAAGAGTGGAGACATGAGGAAGAGAAGCATATTGGTAGACATTAACCTGATTCCAGAGTTCATTCACTGCAATTATCATGTCATCATATGAATTTTCCCTGTATTTTAGATCTTGAATTTTCACTTCAAGGTCATGCAATGCTTGTTTTTGGAGCTCTATCTGTTGAACAAGCTGCTGGTTCTGAAACTGCAAGACTCCCACATCAGCCTGCAGATACATAAGCTTTTTTTTTTAAACAGCTGAAACTTCCAAACAATTTAATGAAAAAGAGACTCAACACATGCAGGACAAATGGCACAGCATAGACAAAAAGAAACATTTAAGGGAGCAAAGGTTATGAGTAGCTTACAGGATACACATGTAATGGATTGTCTTTTTTTGCCCCTAAAAAACCCATAGGAACTCAACGCCCATAAAACCTTTGCTTGAACCTTTTAAGTATGAAAAATATAGCTAATGTACAGCCGTGTGATTCTAAGATATAATAAAGCTCAAAAAATTATAATGAATTTGGATTTATATTAATTGCAAAAGCATGCTAGTGGAGCTAAAGAGACTACAGAAAACAATGGGCCGACTGGGGACACTGTGAAATTTTGTTCTATTTATTCTCATCTCCAACATGCAAATCAGAAGACACCAAGATCATCCTTACTACTACTCACGATAGCCCAAATCAGACTTCCCCTAAGCACATATAAGCAGCCATCGTCTTTCAAGGCTTGCTCACATACAAATGACCATGCAATTTTGCTTCTCTAACAGGAGACAGAGTTTGATGTTTCCCAATTTGTGGTTCATCGTCATATGTGGTATGAATACACATATGCCGAATGTGTGTACCTGTTCTTCCATCAGCCATTATACACTCAATTCTCTTATTCAACACTCTCTCTCTCTCTCACTTCATCTTATTCAACAGGCCAGCACTCTTCCTCTTCCTCTCTTCAGTTCTGTTTCATCATTGTCCAATTGTAGTTTGCAAACATATTATAGTTCTGTACAGACAACCGCAAGAAGGATTTACTGGAAAGAAGGGTGATTTAAACAACATTGACTTTTTTAGATGGATGTTATTGAATTCTATTTCTATCTCACAAAATCAATACCTTTTTTTTTTTAATAACTTTTTTTACCTAGAGATACCAATATCATTTTTCACCCATAAAACATCTTTGTGCATTTTACTAGGTGAGCTCTCGTGAGAAATGAGCCTCTTAGCAAGCTGCTAAATAGTCCAGCTTCTTATAGATTTTTGCAATATATAGACACACATATAGATTCTTCCATCTATTTTATTCTATTTATGCAAACCCGACCGACCCTTGGCTACAATGCACTAGTTTCACCTATCTTGCATTCCTAAATAGTAAATACTGAAGAATGAAATCGTATTACCTCACTCTGCCAGACAAAACGGCAATAAGAATTAACTTACACGGCAGAAAGGGGAGTGTCTTACCCATGAACCAGCTGAAAGCAAATCACAAAGTTCGAAAATACCATATATATATATATATATATATGTATATAATATATACATTCAAAATAACGATGGGACTTACACATTTGTTGTTGGTAGATGGATTGGTTGAATTCAGCGCCATGGGTGAGGATACCGAACTCAAATGCGGCCTCTTCTTTTCGGGTTCATCGGAGTCGACGTCCTCCATTCTGACATCAGAAAGAAAGCCCAACAGAGGCCATTAGAAATGACGAAGTGCCACGTGGCGAACCCGAAGGCGTGGTAGCCCAAAATCCGATCATCAAAAGGAAACATTGCTGCCAATTTTTCACGGCTACTGATGGAAAGAAAGAGGAAAAGAAAGGAAAAAGATGAAAACGAGGAAATGAAGAACCTACCTATTGAACACGAGCTTTCAGTTGTTTCTTAGTTATTCAATATATAGTAGTAAACCTCGAGCTTCATTGGGGAGCTAGAGTGGGCTTCATTTTCAGCGAAGCCAGCACTTGTAGTGCCGAGAGAGGTTAACCTTGATCAAGCTCTACCTCGCCGAGTGCTCAATTGTTGATTCTTCGAGTTCTTCGGTGTTCAGGACAAAAGCTTCTGGTTTCTCGATGCCCTCGTATGGCAGTGTTAAATGACCCCGCCGTGTCTCCAAATGCGTGGCCGCGGCATTTGCAACTTCTACTCTGAGCAATTTTTTTGGTTACTGAACTTTACAAAGGTACGGTATGTGTTTAAAATCATACATTTGAAATTGTTTTAAAAAGTTGGCCAAAAAACTTATTTTAAAAAATTAAACTTAATATTTTGGTATTTAAAAATATTTGATTAATATTTAAGATTACAAAATTATCATTTTTATTAACGGTTTAAAAGTTAGAGAACTAAAAATATATTAACCTTTGTAATTTAAAAATTATCCATTAATTAATAATTTAACATTTAACATTTAACGACTTACAAATAAAAAGTGAACAATTAACAATAACAATAAGGACAATATTTACATCAAACTTCTTATATTCATTATGTCAAGTTTTCCAATTACGCATGATCATATGTCTTTTTTTAAAATATGAACATTTAATAGCATTTAATTATAAATTCATATTAAATAAAAAAAGACACTATAATTGATTGTTTATTGCAAAAATAATTAATAATTAATTTTAACTCGTTAGAAATATTATAATGTTCATAAACCTCTTACTCTTGAGATTAATATGTTATCAAAATCCTAAAAATGATTATTTGGATGCAATTAAGCTTATAAAGGATGGAAATAATGATCTTCATGCTAACTAGAATTTAATTCTAAAAAGTCATGCAAAGCTTCAACAATAATGATTTGCTGATCGTCAACACATTCAAAGATAGAATAACTCTAAAGCTGATATGCTCGCCAAGTGTGATTTAGTAATGTCCCTTGAATTTCATTTGATTCCATTGCATAATTTTCGTTTATTTATTTCTTTTTTGTATTGTACAGTGGTAATACAGTTTTCTTTTACTATAAAAAAAATTATCAAAATCTAACCTAAGTTGACCACTCAAACTAGTATGTCGTTGAACCAATTTTCTAGCCAATCTAATCAAGAGTTTTAAACAGGTCAGCTAAGTTGAATTCTATATTTTTCACTCTTCTTTTTATTAAACCTAAAATATACTATCGTTTTATGTTTTGAGATCAAGGAAAAAAAGAACATGATGAGATCTGTGTTTTAATAAAAGGAGAATTACAATTAAGTCTTAAAGAAAGCAAATAATTACTCCTTCCGGTCCTAAATATAAGACCCATTTTGTATTATAATTTATAACACAAAATGGGTCTTATATTGAGAACCGGAATAGTACAAAACAAGTCTCAGAAGTTTTTATTATCTACTTTGAAACTTCTCATTACAGACTACTGAGATTATTATTAGAACTTTTTAGTAATTTTTTTTAGGGACTTGATTATAATTCTCCTTTTAATAAATCATGTATAGTTATTTTGGTTGTGTCTGGTTTGTTGTGTTTTGTTTGTAGGTCCTCTAGTAGTTGCATGTTTTATATTGCACCTTTTGTTGCTTCATCACATTGCAATACTGCCGATGCTCCACTCTGGCTTCGCTCAAACATCATAGTTATAAACATCATGAAGTATCCAGTTATGGAGGTGCTTGGTGGAGGCATTTCTTATTGGGTCTTCTCTGTTTGGCTCTTCAGTTACCATCCGGCAATGTCCTATTTTCATTGAAGATGGTTGCATCATGCATGGTGGGAGATTTGGGCTATGTCCTATTTCGTGGTCACTAACTCTCATATGGAACTTCATTTGATAAAATGATATAAGAAACTTAACATAAGTATTATCCTGTTGTTATTATACTTCTCCTTAGTTAAATAATAAAACTGTCTTTTTTATCTAAAAAAGAAAATTTATCTATAGTTTATACATAAATGTGTATATTAACATCTTTTTTATTTAATATTATTTTGATATTTTAATTATAAATGATCTAATAGCAAGTTGATCCTGATTTGAGTAACTAACCCCTGAATCATTTACCATCCCGTTTTTCAACTCTTTGAATCAAATACTTTAATCTTTCCAATTCTTCTATCATTAGCAGCCCTTATAATTCCTCTTGGCTCTTGAGAGGCTTTATTCAAAGTGCGGACTCATCTTGGAGTGACTAGAATGGAGAGTAAGAAATGGTTCATCAATCCCTTTTAACCGCCATCTTTGGTGGTCAATGTAAGCAAAACTTGTAACTGTTCGACTGTTTCACTCTATTGCAGGTCTTTACTGCATAGCCAATTCTCTTGGAACCTCATCCATTAGAATGTTCCTCTTCTTTCGTTATTATATGCTTCAAATATTGCTAATGCCATTTTGAACATCCTACTTTCTATTACTGATCAACTTGATTCTTTGACTTGGAATGAGAATGCCTCAAGATGTTGCTCCGTCAAATCTGGCTTCAAACTTCTTATGTGTAATCAAGATCATCACTAGCAATATCTTTTAGGAAGTTCTTCTGGTCCATAGCTCTGTCTTATAAATTTCCTTTGGATAATCTGAAAGCTGTTACATAATGTGATTCTTGCAACTGATGCTTTAACGAGGCATCACCTTACCCCTCGTCTGTGGGTTCAGCTGGCAAAAGGGACGGACTTTCTCACCAAAAAGGGGGAGTTCGATCCTGAGAAGTATCACTTTGTTATGGCTCCAATCGCGACGCTGGGAGAGGCATCTCCACAGTGTAATGAAGCTGGATAATTCCTACCTATTAGGCCGGGGGGGAAAAAAACTTGCTTGTCATGCTCATATGCCCGTAGGAACAAGCCCCAGTGAATCAAACGTTAGATGCTCTGTCCTTGAATCGTGGGTGAGCCCAACCCCTTTCCTAAAATTTCTGTATCAAAAAAAAAACGAGGCTTCACCTTAATGCAAGTGGACAATGCTTGTTTGGTTGCCATTGTGATGAATCTTCGGAACAAATTTTCATCTCTTGTCCCTTTACCCATGTTGTTTGGTATGACTTTCATCTCTTAGCTTGGCATAACTCTTCAAGTACTCCACCATGACAGTTTTCTTGAGTTATGATGCGAGGAATTATCATTCTTATTAATTTTATTTGGATGAAGAGAAATATTTCCTTAAATCATGGAAAGAATCATGATCTACAGCAAGTGATCAAAGGAATACTTCATGCAATCAAGTTCACAAATCTTGCCTTTCAGCAGGACTATCAGCAGGATGATTGTCCCAATCAGGTTATGAGGAAGACTCTAGTCATCAAACTAAACTACTTATGATAGCTTGTAAATGACATGACTTCATATCAATTTTAGAATCTGTATTATGTCCCTATGACTTCCACACACGAATGGTGCCATCCACAGAAGAGCTTATCATACAGCTTTCTCTCGGATGATAGCTCACGCTCGTTACCTGCCAGAAGATCACTGATCTTTGTAAGATGCAATAAAAAATATTATAAACTGAAGAGATTAACGAAGATAAATCTAAATCGATTCAGTTTGATACATCTAACAAGATTATAAACTGCTTTGTTTGATAATCCATCACCGATTTTTATACAGATACGCTGTTGCCCAACATCAGGTCAGAAGATAAATCTAAATCTAATAATCAATTACTCTTGCAGGAGATCTTGGACAAAGAACCTTCTTATTATTTCAATTATTAAATCAAATGTTGGATGACAGTTTTGGTGCAGTGGTTTCAACAAAACGTAGAAAAGTTGGCTCAATCTTTCTCCGTTGGCTCAACCCCAAGTCAAATACTGCATACTATATCAAACAATTATTGTGAACAAACAGAGAACAACTAGACAACAGCTCAATAAACCACCAGTAAGAGGAAATGGAATGTTTATTGCTATTGGAGCAGAAGAAGGAATTAATTCTTTTAAGGAAGCCATACTACATTACCAACATATCTAAAATAACCTCCTAGCACTATCTTAATGCGATTTTCTTTAGGCATGCAAAAGGCAATCAAAAACTTTACCACTGAGGTATGAGCTCTGAATCTTGACACAACTGATGCATCAACAAGATCCCAGAAATAGATGAAGCCATCCTCAGATCCACCGGTCACATGGGCATCCGTATTGGTGAGGCAGCAATCCAATTTGTAAGACTGAGAGCAACTCAAAATAAATGACAATATTCCATAAAATGGTTCAGGCAAAGGACCCGTATGCTCACAAGTCCAAATACACAGCAAATAACTTTTCCTTTTTTGGTTGGATGACCAAACAGGAAATAGCTTTAAGATTGAACAATTGCATTCAACCGAACAAACCAAATTGCACATCTGATTGGACAATGCAATACAGAACATCAGAAAGTGCTAAAACAGTATTTAGGTAACTAAAGAAATACCTTACAAGTATGACCTTTGTATTCTTGCAACAGTTCACCTGTCGTTCTATCACAAGAAAGGACATTAGAATTAATAAAAGCAAACAGCTAAGTTTCCATCCAAGTTAGATTAATACCTGTCCAAAAGTCGAAGAGTAGAATCTAAACAACTGCCTAGTATGCAATTACCATCATTTGACATTGAAATACAGTTGACAGGTTGCCCCAAGTCATCAGATATTTCTCTAGATAATATGAACAAAAGCATTAGTAGTTTCATAACTTGAACATATCGTAATGCAGCAACAAGCATGTTTTCAAATTTAGAATCTCATCAAATGAGCATTACTCAATGAGTTTCTAAAATCAACTAAGGAGCACAATCTATCGTGTTGTGGTCTGGTAAACTACATACCTGCCAATACGGATGTCAAATGTTCGAACAGTTCCATCAACACTACCACCGATAATTTCAGTTTTTGTCAAACAAACAGACATAACACTGTCTGAAAACGTGTCAATAATCTGCCCAACAACAGTAATTCTCGATTGACAAGCCAGTACAAAGGAAAGTAGTGACTTGGGCCACATTGATCATCATCATAAGGAAAACAGGACAAGATAGAAACTCGCAAGTGCACCTGAATCGGCTCAGTGCTATGGGATCTGCAGTCCCAAGCACGCAATGATTGATCATAGCCAGCTGAAACTACAACAGATGCATGCTCATTGAACTTTACAGCATTTACCTAAATAAGAAATGATGAACCAGAAACTAAGTGACAAAGTGGTGAGCATAAGAAGAAAACGCTTTGGGTGTCACATAAGAAAAGTAACAACCATACCTCACTATCATGGCCCCGAAATTTTCGAATTACACGTCCTGTTGCCACATCCCAGTAAAAGATCTGTCGATCTCCACCACAAGAACATAACTTGGAGTTGTCCCTATGGGAAATGAGAATGTTAGCATTCAAGCCAGACAATGCCATGAGAAGTAACATAAAATCAATAGCACGTAATCATGTGATTACATTTTCAATTTCCTCCCATTTCATCTAATGATGAACTATATACATGCATGGCCTTTAGGAAAATCTTTAAACTGCATACAAGTATAACACCAGGACAACAACTCCCTGCGGCTGGCACTAGTGAACTTCTATGACAAGCACTATCAAGAAAAACAAAAGTTGAAGGATCATTTTACATTTTCTATCTAAACTTACCCATGTTTGTGATCCTAAATCACAACATGCATAATTCCCCTGTGCATGTTCAAAAGATTTTCCTTTTCAAATGCAGTATTCAGCGATAGGGCTGGTTTTCAGGTCAGTTAAGGTAACAGTACCACCAATTCAATAGCCAGACTGGAAAGATTCATCCTAGAGCAGATATAAAGAGAGAATGGGAATAAGAAGGTACAAGGTGACATGGACATCACGGACTTCACGGCCATGAGCTTTGTAGGTCTTGATATGAATACCACGGTGAGGATTCCAGAGACGAATGGTACGATCTTTGCCGCAACTCAAGCAGTAATTACCGTCACCATTGAATCTTGCCGCCAGCACGGCACCCTCATGCCCTTTTAGCACGTTAACCTCCTTCTGCGGCAGATCCGCAACACCCATTTTTTGCTACAAAAATGGATCAAGTGTAGGAAGGAAGGTTAGAGTATCCTGAAGTGAACAGCTATCAGCTGTTAGATCTTGTGAACAAACCAAATCCTTCCAATGATGATGATGATAATGCAGAATTGAAATCACTTCACAATTATTATTTGAATTAGGTATTGCAAAATTTTGACATATTCTTTCCTTTATTTTGTTATTTTTGAGTGCCTTTTTTTTTTTTAAAGAAATAACTTCATAAATAACATGCTCCACTCCTTTAATCTCCCAAACTTCCTTATATCACTTGATAACGATTTTAAACGTAGAAAAGTAATTAATTCTTACATTATAATTTCACTGAAAACTAACATCATTATATTTCATTCCCAAATTCATAAGGTTTCCTTCTCAAGTATTAAATCAAACACTTCAAGTGCATTACACAAATTAACTCATAACAATTGAACCATCTTAATTCAATCCAATTCCTCTTCTACACAATGTAACCAACATCTCACGTGCGTCTTCAAATTTATTCATAAACAATCACTATGACCACAATTCGGTGTAAAATTATAGAACTCCCAAATTTTATCACTACACAAGATTTGCATCATAATCATACGAAATAGGATGTCAATTCTTCTTCACCATTAAGATACTTTGGAAATATACTTTCAATTAAGTCTCTTCTCTTCCAAACATTCCATCAAACACCTAGTGGGCACTCAAGATTTTCTCAAATCCACAACTGGAATCATGATATTTTAATCCTCTCTAGTTGTTCATTTTAACTTTAATTCTCCCCTAATATACATTTTATCAAACATCTATCATACATACAAATGAAATTAGCAAAATAAAGTTCCTCTTCTTCTTCTTCTTTTTTCCCCATTCTCAGACTTATTTTGAATTGTAATCTCCTTCCTATATTCACCCACAGCAGCTGAAACATTAAGAAGGGTTATATTTAACACCACCCACCCAGCAACAACAAAGAGGAAACCGGAGGCAACTTCAGTCTATACACACAGCCACAAAAGTTCAGGAAATTGAGGAATTTGAGCTCACCCAAAACTACACTTGCAGCAAAGTATGGAAGAAGAAAAGAAGATTCATTACAGCACCCCACACTCAACGAACAGATTAGATGAAGGCCGAATTGAAGAAGCAAATTCAAGGAAATAAGTTTACAACCACCACAACGTTGGCTGAGGAGAACAGAGGATAAGAACGCCGAACAGAGGATGAAAAGAAGCAGCAATCCGAGATATTGAGCGTAGGAGGAGAAGATGGCGGTGGTCCCTGACACACCGGCGACGACAAGGAGACCGGCGAACGACGGACAGGAGCGATGGAGCTGAAGAGGTGTGAAGTCCCCGGCAAGGGAGGAGGAAAATAAAATCATCTGATGCCCTTTGCCTTTTCTTTTTCTTTTTTTTTTTAACAGTAAAAAAAAGGAAAAATCCCAAAAAAGCGATAACTAAATTTCAAAATTTCAAATCAGTACTAGTTACTACACTCATAAAGAAAATGACTACATTCAAAGAGTAAATGACAACACATTTTTATAATAATTTCTAATTTGGAATTTTGAAATTCAGTAGTCACTTTTTTAGGAGTTTTCCTAAAAAAAATTCCAGTACCAAACTACAAAGTTTTCTTTCTTACCCATCTGCATAAATTGAAATATTAGCTTATGTTATTTATGTATTTATTCATCTACTATGTCTTGATTGTTAATATAATAGTTATATAACTAACTTAAAATTTAAAAAAATTATTAAATTGGTTATCTCTAACAAATATGTATATATATTTTTAAGGGAAAATTACGTACAGGTCTCACAGAAGACAGTTTATTCATCTAAGGTCCCACGAAATGTCAAAATCACTAACAGGTCCCAAGGGACCTCAGAGTAATATATTCTACTTGTAAAATGACATTACTGCCCTTCACATTCCAAATTCACATTTGCTCTGTTATTGCGATTTACAACCTCAACAGCAACTATTAACAACCCAATGAGAGGGCGTTAACAACCTAAGCAGTATCCGTTAACAACTTACTTTATAGAATCATATAACCTCCACATAAGAGTAAATTATAACCAAATAGTATAATACAACAATTTTAACACTAAAATGGGAAGCTTTTTGATATCATTAAGAATTTTAACTAAATTCAATAGGATTATAACAACATTTTAATGCGAAGATCCATTTACAACCTCAACGGTGAGTATTAATAAGATAAGGAGAACTGTTAACAACCTTAACAGTGTCTATTAACAACTAACTTTATCAGATAATATAACTTCTAATTATAACTAACTAAATTATAACTAAATAGTATTAAAGTTAATCTTATATAGTTGTTAGAGGTTATATTATCTTATAAAGTCAGTTGTTAACAGATACTGCCTAGATTGTCAACAGCTCTCTTTGGGTTATTAATACTCACTGTTGAGGTTGTAAATGGATCTTCGCATTAAAATATTGTTATAATCCTATTGGGTTTAGTTAAAATTCTTAATGATATCAAAAAGTTTCCCATTTTAGTGTTAAAGTTATTGTATTATACTCTTTGATTATAATTTACGCTTATGTGTAGGTTATATGATTCTATAAAGTAAGTTGTTAACGCCCTCTCATTAGGTTGTTAATAGTCGCTGCTGAGGTTATAAATCGCAATGATAAAGTAAATGTGAATTTAGAATTTGAGGGGCAGTAATGTCATTTTACAAATAGAATATATTATTCTGAGGTCCTTTGGAATCTGTTAGTGATTTTGACATTTTGTGGGATCTTAGATGAATAAAATCTCTTTTGTGGGACTTGTACGTAATTTTTCCCTATTTTTAAACTATCTCATTTAATCATGTATATTAGAATTACCTTTTAATATACAATCAACAAGGATATTATGAGAAAAAACTTATAATTTTAAGAGATAAAATGAAGTGAGATCAAATATTTAGAACCAAATTTAACTTCTTAACTAATTTTTATATTAAGCAGCAAAGATATTTTATTATTATTATTTTGAAGGCTATTACAGATTTCCCCTGCATCTCGGAACACACTCTTAAGATCTCACAATCATGAATGCTGGCTCTAGTGTCCATCACTGTTGTCATCCACAACCTTTTTTTTTTTTTGCCCCCGCAGCTTACTAAACTTGAACAAGTCATTCTAACATTCAAACTACCTACCATATGAGCATCTGATGTCCTCAAGCATGGTGCATAAGTCACCATGAGGTGAGGATCCCTTTTGGGGTCCCACCTTACTGCCTTAGGTGACTATACACTGTTAGCATTCATCAGAATTTGCTGATTCTTGTTTCTGGCAGACAAAAAACAATTAGGTTCTTGGACATCCAGAACTCTGAGATCGTTGGTTCAGGAAACCTCAGTGTTCCTGCTTGTGCTCCCACCATGGGAACTGCATTAATCATTATGTTCTTTGTTTCTTACGAAAAAAATAATACATATCAATGTTGATATGTACGCATGTATGTATCTATATTAACATATAAACTGATATACGTGTGTGTGTGTGTAACACTGAGAAGTCCTGCAAGAAATACATGGCCGGCCGACCTGGACAAAAGCTTCAAGCATAACAAGTGAAGCACACATTTAGTTTATACAGAGAATATCTTGTACTCTCTACCACATGGTCATCTCGCATTAAATTTGCAGCTGAACAATGCCCTTTCTTTTGTATTCTGGCTCATCATGCATGCAGAGTTTCATGTATAGATAAAAACACTCTCGATGATGAAAACCATTAATTAAATTTGAGGGTTTAAAAATCTGATCAACCTCAATAAATTTTAGACTTGTGTGCGCGCGCGCGTGTCAAAGTATTGTAAGTTACAGTCATCCATGGCAGAAGTTTGGGATAATAGACTGAATCAAACATCACAGTAAAAATGGACTACAAATCCTTTTAACATCTGTCTAATTACATGACTAAACAAATTGAGAAACTTTAACTAGCCATTGGTGGTTGTTGCATAGCTATTAGTAAGATCATAATCGAAAAGCTCAATCACCACATGCAGACTCATAAACCATTTATAGCATAAAAACTGAATATTACTTCTTGGTTTGATGTTCCCCCTCCCCTGTCTCTTTTGCAGCTATTTTGGTTCAGTATGCAGAAAAGTAATGCATCATGGTACCAAATAGCATTTAGCGGGAACTAAAATCAGGAAAGTAATTTCCTATTCAAAATCTTGGGGTTAGCAAGCTATATATATGCCGAGTAAAAAACAAAGATATGAATCAACTAACCATATAGCACACCTTTATCATAAACAAAAGGCAGCTCACAAAATATTGAATTTCTCAATACAGCTTTGCCGTGGAAACAATAATATGTACAAATTATATCGGACATTTCGTCATAGTGAATATTTTGCCTTTGGGTTTAAATTTGACCATCACTCACAAGTCACAACCATTAAGTAGACTTCAAAATGCATAACTACAGAATGTAACCACAATGCAGAATTTCCAAAATTATACCATCATCATAGTTGCGGAGGTATGAATCAAGGACAATGATAATCAATTTCCAACTCCAGCTTTATAAACACCATAACTTATTCCTGAACTCCATGTGTTTATTCAATCTCAAAAGAAACCAAAAACTTGCTATTGCACAGGAATATCAGCAAAACCACGTTGCATAAATCAGAGTCAATAAAAGCTGCCTTCATGGAAATGATTAGAGCACTTGATGTTTTCTGCATTATTTATAAATGTTAAATAATTTAATGGAGAAAAACCAAATATAAGTCACGTTTTACGCTCAGTATAATCTAAATTTTCAAATTAAAACAACCTAAACATTAGTCAAGATACCATATCATTGTAAGTGCAAGGTACAAACAATGTAGCTAGGAACACCATAAAATAGTGCCAAATATAAGCTAAAAAACAGACACTTTGCTGTCAATGTTTGATTTCTGATAGAGGACTCATCACAAAATGCTCAAACATTAAGTATGATTAGATTGAAAAAAAAAAAACACACATAGATGCACAGTTAGCAAATAATGTAACTAAAACCACACCACAATAAAATGAAACACATTATTTAAGACAAACAAACAAATATTGACAGTATTTAGTATTTACAAACCACAGAAGCAAACTTCACATCCAGGACAAGAATGCACTCTTGATGCATTCATCTTGTCTCTATTATATCTTCTAGCCTTCTAGTCAGTAAGACAGGACACCGTTTTCTTTATTTATAAGATACAGGCTATCGAAATGACATCCAACAAAAGCATTGAAAAATCCACCAAGTCCCAAATGCTTCGTTGGTTCTCTCTTGGGATCCAACAAAACTATCGCATCACTCCAAGATTGAAGTACCACCTCCCCACTACTGCTGAGGGCTAATACTCTAGATATGCCCTCAAACCGACTTGAATCAAAATGATACGCTTCAGTCCATGATTCCATAACACCATATTCTTTCATCACCCAGATACTGAAAAAAGTTCCATCAAATTCCGCAGAGTCTTGCCTTAGAACCACAGCAAGGGAATCACTTCCTGCCAAAATTGATACCATGAAAGGTGACTCTTCCAAAAGTTTCGGCAACATCAATTCACCAAATGTGTCTTCGGCCAAGTTAAATGTCAAAATGCAATTACGTATCCCACCATTAGTTCTACAGTTGACAACCCAGTGTATTACACCATTCACAAACATCTGGGATGTCTTCCATACATTTGTAGAAATGAGAAACGGAGGAACTCTAGTATTGATGCTTCTCCAGCAATTAGTAGAAAGAGAATAAACCTCAACTTCTGGATTATCTTGGCGTTTGGAGCTCAAAAGCCTTACAACCTTGAAATCATCGTTCCTAGAATCAAATCCGAACCCAAAAAATACTCTATGATGCCTCTCTTCCCTGTTGCTTAAGATTACTCCGGGCTTGGGAAGCACCACATATTTTCGGATAGATGGGTTCCAAATAATCTGATTAGCACCATCTATCGCTTTATAGTCACCCAGACATACCAGTCCATTACAAGTGCCAATCACACGAGAATACTTTTCCAGGAACAGATGACTGAGAGGGAATTTGGAAATCGATAGGCGATCGACTTGTTCGTTATCTAAATAAACGGCGTAAAATTCCTCAAAGCAATTACCTGCACCTTCTTTTTCTCGACGATAGAGGTGAAGAAAAAGGGATCCATTGTTGCGATGATCCAGTTGGAGGGAACGAAAGAGGTAACCATGTATAAAACCTTGATGGGTGATGAGGGCCCTCCAAGATTTGCATACGCAGGTGCATTTCACGAGAGACTTGGGGCACAATCTGAGAAGAATTTCCAACAAGATTTCTGAAGGGAAAGAGTCGGACATTGCATGAACGATATAAGATCGAATTTTAGCGGGGGAATTTATGAACCTTTCTTTCCCTGTTCTGTCTCGGCGCTTTCACGTTCGTTTCTGATCACTTCAGACCTCAGCTTGATAGTACCTGGTATCGTTTAGTGAAAGCAACCATTTTCCCTGGTCACTATTGGCTTCACGATCGGATGATTCAACGATCAAGCCGTGGTTGACCTTCTGCCTCCCTGCGGGCAAGTGGCCAGTGCCCAGTGGGGTTGACTTTCTTTGGGAGAAGCCGGAAAAAAATCATGGGAAATTTCAATCTAGGACCGCTGAAGCAAATTTATTTCAGTCAACTCCAAAACAATCTGAAACTTCACCGCAGGACTTAGGGGAAAAGTAAAATTAATTCGACAAAAAAAAAACGCAAATATCCTTGTTAACTTTGCTGTTGAAACCGAACAGAAAAGGACCGAAAATCAGAAAAAACATTCATTCTACTCTTCTCTCTTTTACACTGAAATCTCTCTGGTATGCTCTTTCCTTTTGTATTTCAAAACTCATCATTCGTCTATTCGCTGTGGCACTCTAAAAAGTCACCAAAATCATCCAAGGAGATTCATTATCGTTTGTTATACTGGTTCTCTCACTCTCAAAACTCGTATATGGATCTATTATTAGGTTTGAATGGATCTGTTATTTTTTAAACATGAAAAGTCTATATTCTATGAGATACTTAATTATTGCTTGTTATAGTAATAGTGGGTATTTTGTCCAACATATTTGTAAGTCTGAGAATCCCGTTGCTTGAATGGGTGTTGTGAAAGGAAATTTGCAGAAAAATAGTAATTTGACATTGCTAAAATATATGTATTTGTATTATAAATTTGCAAATTCAAGTTGTTTAGGAAAATGACAATTCATGTTGTGAAAACTTGTATATCTCTTGCTAATCTGTAAATTTCTATTGTAAACATATACAATTAGGATATTAATAACAACAATTAGTGACTTTACAGCATGATGTTCTAGAATTTTACCTGTCATAGGCAAGGATGGTGCAGGAGCGTAGAGCATGACAAGTGGAGAAACACTTGAACTAAGTTCTGGCATATGAAGTTAGTTGCTATTGCAAAACTACTTCAACAGATAAAGACGCCACCAAAAAGAAAGTGATCACATCACAGACTGATAAATTTTCTATTTGACATGTAATTTAAGCTATTTGGAATTATGTTAAAAGTTGTGAATAGAGAATTTGAACAATTTTCTTTTTAGAAAATATATATTTTGCGTATGTTGCAAGTTAATTAATTGTAATTTTTAGTCTTTTCCTACTAATTTACAAGTATGTGATGTATTATTCACAATTGGAATTAGAAAATATGTAATAAGAATAAGTTGATTTGTTAGAGAAACTCATCCATTGCAGATGAGTTAATATAACTAAAAAGTTGAACATCATAATATAACAAGTCTAGAGAAATTATTCACAAGTGAAATTAGGAAATTTCCAAAACGGATATGCACATTAACAACAAGAACTCATCTATTTGCAAATAAACTAATATGATTAAAAAAGTCGAACATGTTGATTCATAAGTCTGGGAGGACTTATTTGAACTGAAATTATAAAATTTGCAACATGCATACATATATTAACAATAACAATATGCCCATTCACAAGTGATAGTTGAATTGAAGAAGTTGAACAAAATTCACAACTCTGAGATGGCCTATTTGCAATTGGAATTAGGAAATTCGCAACACGCATATGTATATTAACAACGTGTCTATTTGCAAGCGAGCTGGTTGAATTGAAGAAGTTGAACAATTCACAAGTTTGGAAGGATTTATTTGCAACTAAAATTAGAAAATTTGCAACAAGAATACATATATTAATGATAAGAACACGACCATTTGCCGGTGAACTAATTAAATTGACAAATTGATCACGAGTTTAGGAGCGAGTGTTCATTTATAACTAGAAATAGAGAATTTGCAACAAAAATATGTATATTAACAATAATAACACGTTCATTTACAAGTGAACTAATGAACTAATTGAATTGATAAGTTGAACATAAGTCTAGGAGCGAGCGTTCATTGACAACCAGAATAAGGAAATTTGTAACAAGAATACGTGTGTTGCCACTAGTTACATCTCTTCTATTCACAAGCAGAGTATTTAAAATAAAAAGTTTATGCAAAAGTCTGGATGTTTCATTTATAACCGGAATTAGGTAATTTGCAATAGAGATGTATATATGTATTAACAACAGAAATACATCCATTCGTAAGTGGACATAGTTTTTCATACATTTACATTGTTGTCAACCAATTTCAGTGCAGTGGTGAGGATAGCTTATTGTCTAGTACCGTCATAACATTTTTCAACTATCACATCATTATACAATATAGATTCCAATCCACCACCAAAAATATTAAATGGATTGTCATAGCTACTTCCCCAATCAATCCAAAAATATATATTGAGATTCATTCATGTGTAAAAGCGACTCTATATTAAATCAGAAAAGACTATTTTCGGTAATAAAATCACATAGGGTTTAGGGACAAGTCTTTCTAGTATGACTAATTTCACCACCTCTTGAGAAATTATGCATTTTCTTCTGCTAGAATTATGATTCAATCCTCCTAATTCTAAGCCTTCCAGGATGGTGAGTAATCAATGGTGGTTGCAAATTCTTCACAAATTCACCTCCCACATAGGAGATGCAAATTAATTGTTTTCCACTACTGCTAGCCTTTTGTTATCTGTAGCTGAGCATCATTCAAGTATCAATTTCAATCAACTTTCAATAATTAAACACATTATATATTTACAACAAAAATTTGTGAATTAGCAAGAGATATATAAGTTTTCACAACACGATTGCCATTTTCCTAAACAATTCAAATTTGCAAATTTATAATACAAATACGTATTTTAGCAACATCAAATCACTATTTTTCTGCAGATTTCCTTTCACAGCACCCATTCAAGCAACGGGATTCTCAGACTTAAAAATATGTTGAACAAAATACCCACTATTACTATAACAAGCAACAATCAAGTATCTCATAGAACAAAGACTTTTCATGTTTAAAAATAACAGATCCATTCAAGTCTAATAACAGATCCATATACTAGTTTTGAGAGTGAGAGAACCAGTACAACAAATGATGATGAATCTCCTTTGGACGATTTCTGCGACTTTTCAGAGTGCCACAACCAGTAGATGGATGGTGAGTTTTGAGATGCAAAAGGAAAAAGCACGCGACAGAGATTTCAGTGTGAGAGAGGGAAGAGTAGAAATAGCTGGGAATCAGGGCTGGTCCGGCCCTAGCCCTTCAGGGTTGGTGAGCTTAAAAGGGTCGGCCCTCCAAGGATGAAATTTCAAAAATACCACGATTTGCTAGGCCCGACCCAAGCTACAGGGCTCAGGGCCAGGCCGCGGGCTTTTGGCCCGTTTAAGAAAAAAATTGTTATTTTTTATATTTATCATCTTTTCATAAAAAAATAAAAATAAACCAATAAAATTATTAATAAAAGACATAAATATGAATAAAATTAAATCACAAATATAAAATATCCTCATATATAAATATCCATCAACATCCAAGAACATCTAAAATATTTATTAACAAGATAACAACATTCAAAAGTTTTATCTATAGTGCAATTGTATAATAAATAAACACTATTATTAATCTCTTGAAACTTCATCATCACTATAATTAATTACTCTTCTTCATAAGTATGTTTTTCTTTCGTAATAAAAATATCAAGTTTTTCTTCTTTATAGGAATTTTACTTTTAAATTTTTTAATCTAGATATTATTTTACTTTAATATGAGAAATATTGTTCTTGAAACTCATGAATTTCTAATTCAAATTATAGAATTACATGTTATATAAGTATAAAAATACTCTATTATCAAATATATATGTGTTAAAAATATCAACGCATATAATATAAATCAAATCATTATTAAAATCCAAATTAACCTATTTTTTGAAAAATTTAATTGGATAAATTATTCTCTAAAACTAAATTTAATTTTAAAATGATAATAATAACTAAATATTTGAAATATGATTAACAATGTAAAAAATTAGTAACATTAGAATTATATAAAAAATTTACAAAACAAAAAAAAATTATAAAATGGCTTAAACGGGCCGGCTCGCGGCCCTCTAGGGCCGGCCCTTTTAAGCCCTCGACCCTCCAAGGCCGGCCTTCAGGGTTTATTTTCCATTTGAAGGGAAAAATATCAAGCCTGGCCCTCATAATTTCAGGGCCTAAACGGGCTCAGCCCGTTTTCCTGGCTCTAAATAGAATGAAAGTTTTTTTTTTAATTTTCGGTCCTTTTCTGTTCAGTTTCAACAGCAAAGTTAACAGGGATATTTGCGTCTTCTCTTTTTTGTCAAATTAATTTCACTTTCGCCCTAAGTCCTGCGGTGAAGTTTCAGATTATTTTGGGGGTTGACTGAAATAAATTTGTTACAGTGGTCCTAGATTGAAATTTTCCCAAAAATAATAGCTGCTTTGCATAGTTATAAAAACTAATTTAGAGGGTATTTGGATAGAAACCAAATCATGGTTTTAGAAGTGCTTTTACGGATTACAAAGCAAATATGTGGAGGAGATTACCTCGTTTTGCGGAAAGCGCTTCTGAAATCGCAGTTTTGAGGATGCCAAGCACCCCCTTATAATTTAACTAGATTAAAAAATTTTATTAAATTAATTATTTATAATAAATATGTATTTTTTTAATGCCAACAAGGTGTCACAATGAGTCACTCGTTTAGAGTTCGGTGCGGGGATCAACCCCCTTCCTTCAGGCTAGTTCAGCCCTGCCCCTAGATAAGAAACCGACCAAAAGCATCGCAATAGACGCAACAGCAGCCTGCGCCCACTGGCACTTTCCACCTAGTTCACTGACCTCACAAGTCTTATTTTGCTCTCTATTGTCCACCAAGGAAACTCCAAACAACTCCATTGCGACTGAGCGATCTGACCTTCTTACTCGGTATGGAAGGACTCTTGACTTACTCAGAGACTCAGTCTTCTGGCTTTATATGAGGAGGAGGTCGAATCAATAGCTATAGTAGACACGCTACGATCTCTCTTTTCTTAAGAAATTACGGCTTTGTTCTCCTTTCAAATTCAAACACCATCTGCATCCACCGGAATAATAAATTTAGGAAAGGTCAACAGGATCTTAATCCACTATTTTTTAAAATGTGTTTGTTAATTATTTGTATTAACTAAAGATTTTTAACATGTGCAATTACCACAATAATTATTTAAAAAAATAGATAAATATGAGAAATAAAGTAGATTAAGATTTTATATTTAGAATCAAATTAAAAGTCAAATTAACTCTTACATTAAATATTGGAAGAAGTATTTTAATTATAAATATTTATTATTTTTTTTGGTAAAAAATATATTTGTTTTTCCCTGGTGCGCAGCTTTAACCAAAGCTTCCTGTTGTTGGCAGGAAAAAAAAAAAAAGCTTGGTGATAAATTAATATAAGCTGTATATTTGATAATTTTGTTTTGGTTATTTCTCTTTTATTTTTTATATTAAATTTTTGGGTTAAGGTTGATTTTTGTTTTGATATTATATTAAAAATGTTAAAAAGAATCAATTTCCCTCTTTTTCTTAAAAATGTTAATATTTAATGTTATTTTTTTGACCGACGATGTAGATTTTTTAACTAGCAAAGCAACATTATTTGTTTTTTAATACTTTCAAAGTGATATTGAATTAAAAACAAAATTCAGATACTTATAGCTCCTCATATGAATTCTTAAAAAAAAAAATGTTACAAATTCTCTATATAAAACTGTCAATATGAGCTGTGCCGTTCCTAAAACCCAACCAAAACGACAAGAACTGGCCATGTCTAATTGGTTCCCTGTTAAGGAACAAACGAACTGTTAAGTTTGTTTGCCACTTTGCGTCTGTGAACTTTTGTAAGGAACTTAGACTATGCAATTTCCTTATTTTTGCTATAAAAATTACTTTGATATTTAATTTGATTTTAACTATAATATTTTAATTCACTTTATTTTTTAATTTTTCTTTTAAAGATAGTCTTTATAGTAGTTGCATATGTTAGTAGTTTCTAATAGTTTTAACTGATACACATAATTAGCAAATACTACATTTGGTCCTAATTATAAGAGCTTGTTGATTAATTTGAGGAGATTAATAAGTTGAGTTAATTTATTTGTCCTAAATAAATGTTGTCTTTCCTAAAATATCATTGCTAATCAAGTATATTGATTAGAACTATCATTGTTAGAAAAGCTACTTTGAAAAAAAAATATAAATATGAGAGACAAAGTGGACTGAGATCTTATATTTATGATCAAAATAAAAGTCAAACAAGGTTTTATATTAAAAACCGAAAGTAGTAGTATTTAAAAAAAAACACTTATATTTATTACAAATAATTAATTTAACTAATTTTTTTAATTTACTTACATTAGACAGTTAGTTTTTATATTAAAAATTAAAGATAATATGTAACAGCACTTTGTATCTGTTTCTTTTAATTTGTGCGTATAATTTGTGCCTGAGGTTATTTTGTTCCCATGCAATTGAATCGATCGTTTGTGGTTGGCGGAGGAGACGTCCGCAAGGCAGCGAGCCTCCTTGTGCGTTGGCCCCGAAGTGTTCTTTTACACGCGTCAACATCTTAAATAGCCTAATCCTAAATTCTAGATTAGAATATTCGACGCACATAGAGATTAGAAAGCTAGTGTGGCTGGTAGAGTCTAGTAGCATATCTTTCATCCAACACATTTAAATTAATTTTACTACATGGATCTAAATAAACTCAAAATCAGCCAAATTACGTAATTCTTTATTTTTATTTTGATAATAAATAAATTTAATTTTATTTCTTATAAAGTTTCTATTTTGTATTGCCTTCCGTCCTTAATATAAGACCTCATTTGATTTTTATTTTGGTCCTAATTATAAAATCTCAATCTATTTTATTTCTAATATTTATGCATTTTTTTTCAAGATAATCTTTTTAACAATGGTAGTTCTAGCCAATAATACACTTGATTAGCAATGATATTTTAGGAAAGATAACGTTTATTTATTACAAATAACTAATTTAACTTCTTTTCTTAATCTCCTCAAATTAATCAACTAACTCTTCTAATTAGGATCGGAGGTAGTATTTTGTGACAACTTATATGTCATTTAGTTAGCATTAAAATCAATCCTAATTAACAAGTTGAGTGTATAGTTTACCTGTTGTCGGAGAGACTAGAATGACGCAATAAAATATTCCCTCCAGTCCTTTTTATAACATTCCAACATTAGGGCTAAATATTAAATATATTTTTATTAATTTTGCCAATAATTAATTTTCTATTCCCACTCATCATTTTTTCACTCCCTCTGGCTCTTTTGATAAGAGCTTGAAATTTAAGTTACCTTAGTCCATTTTATAAGATATTAATTAGGTTTGTCTAAATATTTAATATATTTTTATTATTTTTGCTTATAATTAATTTTATATATTATATTAATTAAAAGGTTGGCAACTTAACATACTACATTCTCTATCATATTTTCTCTCGTTACTATAATATTTCTCTCTCTTACTTGTCTCTTATAAATAAGGTCATACTTGGAAAAAAATATTTTTTTACATATTTATTATTTTTAATTAATTTTAATAGTTTTCTTAAACTGTATAAGTTGGTTATCAGGACAAAAAAGAAGGGAGGAAGTATCATACTACATACTTTTTTTTTTATCATTTATTTAGTTACTGGTTTTTTTTCTTATTTGTTTTCTTATTAAATAATAACATACTTAAGAAAAACAATGTTCAATTTTTACATATATATTATTTTAACTAATTTCAACTGTTTTTTAGACTCTGCAACTTAGCTAAATTTTTTTGCAAAAAGCAAAAAAATTTTGCAAAAAGCATGGGACGAAGTATAAAATATAAGGATTGACTAATTAATTTATCTACCAAATTATAAATAAAGATTCCGTAAATAATGTGCCTTGGATGCCAAGATATGGACGGGGTTCTATTGTGTGAACATTAACTAGCACTCCTCTTTTCCGTATCTCTAATGGATGAAGCCGTATATTTTCAAAATATTTACGCTCTTAAGTGTCTAGTGATTGCTGTCCGCCAATCGCATCTGACAAATGGAATATCTTTAAAAAGATCGAAGAACCCTTTTTTCCTCTTCCCGAAGGTGCGAGTTCCGATTTGCGCTTTCTGTACATCTCTTTCTGGTTGCACTCGGCGATCCAATCGCCGTTGGATCCTCCGGCGGAAAGTGGATCTTGAGTTGAATGAATTATGCAGCGGCTGCGGAGTTCCGGGACCTCCATTTTGGGTTCATTTTCAGCACCCAACGTGAAGAGAAAGGCCCAAAATTCATGGGCTGCTGTGCAGGACACTTTTTTCTCAACCAAGGTACTCTCCCTTCCCTTTACTTTTTCCGTTATTTCTTAAAAGTTTTTGTTCAATTTGTTGGCAATAATTTGTGTTGGATAGTTGTTTGTTTGATTTCGATTGAGAGAAAGACTCAAAATTCATGGGTTTTGAATTGTTTCTCTTTTCATATTTACTTTTAGGACACATTTGAGAGGCATCGGGTGGTGTTTACAGTTGGGACTTCCATAGCATCAATCGCCACGGCTTGGATGGGTGTGTTATCTTCATTGTTATTTCTTTATCCATGTTTGTTTTGTTTTTGTCTTTTGGGATGAATATGCAATTTTTGACTCCGTATAATAACATGTGCTTTTCTTAATGCACGCCATTGATTCCTTGACTTTAGAAACGTTTAAATTAAACTGCGTTTTACCCTTTATGAATGGAAAAGGGAAGATAAATTATGCCGCTGAAAGCTTTTTTTTAAAGAAAGCACACCCTGATGTGAATTCTTTTTACTAGAGAGTGCGTAGGCTTTTCTCATATTTTGGATAAGCTAGCATTGCAAATTATCAAACCTTGCTACTGCCAATGACTTGAATATATTCCTGTTTTATATATCTTTTAAAGCTGAAGCAGAGGGTGAGTCAAAATGAACCAAAATTTCAATGACACTTCTAATTGCATTTCAGATAATGAGACTTTGGACTTGCAAGTTGAAAAATTGGTTGATAGCTATGTTTTGTTGTGAAAATCATGCAATCCTGAATAAAATTACTGTGAATAGGTATGTTATGGAATACGATTCCAGTGAGGAAAGTTGAAACAAACCTGATTTCAGTTTTGTGAACTTGTTTCTGACACTTTCGATCGTAAGTGACATGTTCGTAGTTTTGAGGTATTGTTGTCCAGAGGATTGTAGGGCATCTATTTTCTCATCAAAGAGGGAAATCTGAATTGGAAAAAAAAAAAAGGGGGGGGGGACAGAGAGAAAGAACAATGACAAAGAAAGGAAGTCTGAGAATCATAGAGATTTAGTTTTGAATTGTTTCTTGAACTCCTAGTGTTATTTGATGAATAATTTATTCTTATTTTTTATTTGAACTCTGAAGAACTAATTAGATGCATGTATGTAATTACTCAGGGTATAGTTTACGTCATTTGCATGACAGCAAAGTTGATCAAAGGCTTGAATCAATTGAAAGAGCTGTGAGTATTTAATAGATTAATGTTTTCTTACAAATTTTGATATACCCTAGATGATACACCATTTGCTCCTATGTGCAATTGAATTTTCTATTTAGCTGTGAAGCACATATTGCACTATTTATATCTTAATTTTCTCTTTAACATTCTCTTGTCTCTATTAGTTTGTCCTGGTTAAAAGAAATAAGAAAGATTAAGTTTTAGGATTAAGGTGTAAATTTATGCCGGAAGTTTTCACTCAAGAGCATTGGACACTCAAAAGTTTTTATTGGGTGCAAATTTATCTCAAAAATTTAAAATCGTAGCAATATTACCCCCTGCTATTAAAATTGTTGACGGTCAATACTACTATTGTAACTGTCAATGTTAATATTTTAACGGTAGGGGGCAATATTGCCATGATTTTAAACTCATGGGGCAATTTGCACTCAAAAAAACTTCTGGATTTCCAACACTCTTAAGTGAAAAATTCTAGAGTAAATTTGCATCTTAACCCTAAGTTTTAAGTGATAGAAGCTAGGCGAAGAATCCTATTTTTGTCATTGAAGTGAGATTTCCCTCTGATATCTGAACACGTGCATAGTATGTTTGTTATGAAGAGCTTTCATGATTAATTCTGGATAGTTAATTGATTGAAAGTCTTCCAGTGGCATAAGTAATCTGCTAGGTGCTACTCTAAAAAGAGTGAAGTGTATTTTTCTTGAGCATGTTATAAACTTTTGGTCATTCAGGTAATAACCTCAATCAGCTTGAACATTAAAGATGAAAAAGTCAAGATAAAAAATGAGCTTTTTGTTTCTTCCGTTTTGGCTTGCTGAACTTAGCATTTATGTGTCCTGTGCTTTCTTAAATGGTGAACAAGTCACCATGAGGTGAGAATCCCTTTTGGTGCCCTCCCTCATTGCTTTACTGCTTTAGGCAGCTAAACTTCGTTGTTAGCTTCATCTAAATATGCTAATTACTGTTTCTGGCAGATGAAAAACAGTTATGATCTTGGACAGCCGGAAATTCGAAAGATTGTTGGTTCGGGAGGCCTCAGTATTCCTGCTTGTGTTGCCACTGCTGGAACCACCTTAATTATTGGGTATGTTTTTTGTTTCTTAGACCTAACTGTTCTTAGATAAGAACTTAGAAATTTTGAGAAAGAATAAATTTGTTGCTTCTCAAAGTCCAGGCAACAAGATTTCCCAATCTAGCTACTTCAGAGCCCTAACCTCCTCTCTTGTCTTATTTCCATTCCCCTTGATAACTTCTTCTAGAAATTCCCGTCCATGAAGCATAATTATTACACGAACAGTCAGGCACAGCTGGGGACAATTCAATCTGGCCAAAAACAAATTAGAATGTATTAAAGTGAATTAAAAATTGAGCAGCTTGGTTCAGTTTTCCATTTGCGAATGAGTCAAACCAACAAACCAATATGTACTTCTATAATTTATAGTTCTGTACTCCTGCTAATAATTTTTTTGGTTATTTTATTTATTAGGCGTTAAGTTGTATATGAAACATGTAAACTTTCATAAGTTTGATTTATAATGCCTTTTTATATAAAGTTCGTAAAAATGAGCCTTATTCATAATTTAATGGAACTAAAGAAGGTAAACTGAGATTAAAAAACATGACTAACTGCCAAAGGTTTGGTTTGGCTCAATCAATGAATTTAAAAAAACTGAATTGACCTGCTGTATTACAATTTGTTTGGATCATTCAAACACGGATGCACTGAACTGATGAACACTCGTTGGTTACTTTTATTACACTAGAATGTTAGGCATGGAAAGATAGAGGAAATGAAAATATTACTGAAATAAATGAAAAATGACCCCTGTCCCAAACGTAGGAAAAGCAATAAAAAGATTAAAGAAACTCTGACCGTACAAAATGTATACTGATAAAAAGATTGTAATTTGTGTTTCCCTCACTCTTTCCACGTTGGAATGTATACTGACGGTGGCCTGGTTTTCCTGGGAATAATGGGCTTGTAATTGACTTGGTCCTCTGATCCCTCCTTGTAATCCCTGGGTTGTTCCTCCTCCTTGATTAAGGTGGCCTAGTTTTGATGTTATACTTGCTTTCTGCTCTGTTGCGGAACTCAAATAAAAGTAGTATTAGCATTGATGGAATAGGAGCTTACAGTTGAGAAATTAATGGTGAAGAATGTAACAAGTAGATAGCAGCCTTTTGAATATCTTGTTCACTGCAAATTATTTTAACTCTTCATCTGTTAGAAGTGATGCGTGCAAGTTTCATGGCTGATAAGATGTTGTTTGATAGAATCGTTTGTCTTTTTTATTTGTTTGTGTTTTTAAGGGTCAGTAATCATGGTTTGCTTTGTTATCTATTTGGCGTTGGCAATTACCGGCTTCTATGATTTCGATTCCCTGAAATACCTTTAACTAATTATTTAGTTGTCCATGCAACGTGAAGCCTCATTTATCGTTGGTCATAATACCTCTTCTCTCACCATGGTAACAAATCATAAGAAATACTTATATTCCAACTTTGTTTCCTTGCTTATCTTTTCGTTTTTTCATTCATAGCTATAAGGACTAGGACAACTGCAATGCTGAAGACCACGAGGAAAATTGTTCGATAAAATTACATGAACATCTTTCTTATTTTGCTTTTTATCATATGCTTTTACCTACCTAACGAAGAACTAACTTACAAGGGGGAAGGGATGGAAGAAAGGTGGGAATGCCTGCAACCAATGGACATGTCCAATATGATAAAAGCTCATTTTTAGTTAAGCAATAACAATTTCCTGATTTAGGTAGGATAAGATAAAGTGCATATACTGTACTATTCTTCTCCTAATTCTGCTGAAGAATGAACAACTTTCCTTTTCTTGCGGTCGATCAAATCTCCTGATCCTCAATAACCTTTTTTCCTTCTTGCTCTGAAAGTAAAATGGTTGTTTTCTACCCCGTATATACAATGTACTTTGGAATAGATTTCTAGGTCACTTCCTCTTTCTGTGATTAATCTTGACATGCTGTATGTTCTGATTCAAATGATGATTCCACACTTGCACTGAATCACGCAACTCTCACCTTCTTGAGGGATCCATATACTTAGACTTCTATTCATGTTGGCGATAAATCTTAACACATTAGTAAAGCTTTCTCTGGTGAAACATCTTTACCTGCATATATATCAAACTGTTTCTGAGAAACCAGCTGATATAAAGGATGACAAACGCTAATCTTCTCGTTGTCATCCCTGATTGTGATGTGCCTTTCTTATTTTGTTTGCTTTTCACCATGGCTGACATATGCAGGTATGGCTTGGGATGGCGAAGTGGTAGCTGGTATGCAAACAGGAAGTTTAGAAAAGAGCAGATGAAGATGCTAGGACTGATTAAACCTAGGAAATGGCAACTACTTGGGCAGATACAACCCAGAGCATTGCAATTCATTAGAAGACCCTTAAGGAGATCCAAATTACAAGAAACTCCAGTGGAGACACCTGAAACACCTACAAATGAGTCATCCGTTAAACTTGTCGCCAAATGAGTCACGTCAGTCTTCCTGGGAATGCGGCTGAAGTTGCTGGTTTAAAAAAAAAAAGGAAGCAAAAAATGCGGCTGAAGTTGCTGTATGGGCCTTGAATATTGGTAATATAGTTCCATAAGCTCTTACAGTTGGCACTGATAGTCATTTTTAGGACTCTGATTGCTGGGTCCTCACTTCATCCACTCTTCTTTCTGCATATGATGAATATTTAAGATATTCTGATAAGGCAGATCATGTTTTGGTTCTGATCATAAGTTTGCAATGAAACAAATGCAATGTTGTTCAGCTTTGAACTTTCGGCAAATCTGTATCTTCAAAGTTTAACATCAGCCTTATAGAAGAAAGTTTCTTTAGGTAGTGTTACTTGTAAATGACATTGTTTCTTCGGAGATTACAATGTCTCAAGGAAGTGTTAATGACAGGATAATGCGTTAAGTAGAAAATTACAATCTTAGATTCTTTTGGTTATTTTTTTCAATTCAAGAGCTATAAATGAACTTTAAATTTTGCAAATGAGGTGTTATTGAAAAGATTTGGAAGTATAGTTTTCAATAAAATAAGTTCCACATTAAAATGCAATGTATTTTATATATGACGGAAAAGGTAATCAAAGGTCAAGATTTAATGCACAATTCATATTTCAATATTCAGACTTTATGTTTGGAAAAGTAATAGAAAAATACTCCTTGAATTTCAAAAACACAAGTAGTCATGTTTGAATTTCAAAAAAACAAATAGGTCATGTTACCTACTCATATAATGGTTTGGACTATTCAAAATATGGTAAAATTACCTATTTGTCATTTTGAAATTCAACATGTATTTTTCTACTATTTTCTTTTAATGTTTTCATAATTTTTTTGGGGTAGAACTTTATTTTGAGTAAAAAAGAATGACATTACTCCCTAAATCATGTAAATCAAAATGTTAGTTAAAATTGATTAAAGACAATAAATGTGTAAAAATTAGAAGTTTTTTCCTCTTAAATGCCCCTTATTTATGGGAGTGAGTATAAAAAAAAGAATAAGAAAATTATTATAATAAAGAGAATTATGAAAGAAAGAGAATATGTAATGAAGAAATGATAATTTGAGAAATAAGATAATAAATATATTGAGTATTAAAAGTACACAGCTCCTAACAAAATATGTGCCTTATGAGTATTATACCAACGTGTGTACATTTATAAGCATGAAAATACATGTAAGAGTTAATTAATCTGTAAGTTCTTATAATTTCAACCAATTTTGAATCGGGTTCTTATAATTTTTTTCTTTTTATCAAGTCCTTATACTTTTTCCTGTTTTTAATTAGGTTCTTGTATTTATTTTTCTTTTTATCAAGTCCTTATAAGTTTGCCTTATTTTTAATTAAGTCCCTGAATTTTTTATTCTTTATTTTATAAATTCTAATAGTATTATTCTATAAACATAAAATAGTATATATTATTTAATATTAGTTTATAAACAATAACATTCTAGAAATAATGAATTATTATAATAATTTTATTTTTTTCAAAAAAAATAATTGTTCCAAAAAATTTTCCTGAATTAATTATTTATATTACTTATTTTATTATATAATTATTAATTTAATTTATTTATTAATATTTTATATTTCAGTATTAATTTATTTAATTAATTTTATATTTAATTAATAAATAAAAATTAAAAATACATGGACATTATTAAAAATTTAGTGAAATTATAAAGACTTAATAAAAAGAAAAATAAGTGCAATGACCTAATTTAAAACAGATAAAAATATAAGGACTTAAATAAAAAAAATTATAAGAATTTAATTCAAAATTAGTTAAAATTATAGAGAGTTGCAGATTAATTAACCCTACATATAATATTATATAGGTTCTATCAAACCACTTGTGTCTCCTTGCAAACCAATGAAAATCTCAAGATCTTTGGATTATATGAATTTAAATTTTTTATTGATTTTAAGTATTATAAGGATGCAAAATATCCACATAAAAAAGTATTATTGTTTAAAGGAATCTACCGGTTTAGTGCCTTTTGATATTTGAACATATTGGCCGCGTGCGCCCGGGGGAACGATGAACAGTTCCGATCTGCTCTGAGTGGTCTATGCCTCATTTGGAATCACATTTGCGTTTCTTCTTTTTCAAACAAAAATTGCAGTTCTAGAGGATCCTCGAGTTTCATGTTTACTTAGGAATAATCGCAACTTGTTGAGGAAAAGATTAGGAATATAAAATAGAAAATTAGGTGAGATAATAGAATTTGGCAAGTAAAAGGGATATTAAATAGTTTAACGAGTTCACTTGATCAAATCAGTCAAATAAACATTCTTTTTTGGTTGACGTGGTTTTCTAAATATATATAATGATGAGTAAAATAATTTTTACATAATTAAAACCCACGACATATTTTATAAATTTTGTCAAGTATACTCGTAGTCTATTCACAGCGTATGATATTTTTTATTATATGTTTAACTTAGATACTTGTACATTAATTACAAAAAAAAATATAATTATAAAAATGTTCTGTTTTTTTGTCTGTTTCTTGAGTACGTGTGTATATAAAGGAAGTATTGATATAATTTGAAGCTAACATAGGAAAAAACGGCATGGCCAAGATTTCCTTAATCTTTGTCATTCTATTTTCTCTGTAATGTCTAGCAGCTTGCTTTAGAAAAAACTCGACAACAATCATAAGTGAAGATGCTAATCCTCCATCAGAAGTAATGACAAATGGAGATAGTGTTTTCTCATTGCTGGTGTAGAAACAAGGCTATACTTGTGAAGAACTCTTGGTGAGAATAATATATATAGCTTTATATCTTTTTCTTCTGTTCTTCATTTCCAACAATCACAAATTATAATACTTCCTCCAGTCTTGCACCACTCCGGTTCTTAATACAAGTCGCTTGTGAGAAAAAAAATTTTGTTCTAAACATAAGTCACTTATAGGGTATTTAATGATTATTTTTCAATTTTAATCTTATTTAATTCTTATTGGAAAGAGAAAAAGATGAGAGAGGGGTGAGAATAATTTGCAAATACAGAGAGAAACTTTTAATAAGGGGTAATTTTAGAAAATTTTATCAATTTAATGCATTTGTTGATATGTGAGAATGAATTACAAATAACTTATGGATCGAAGTGGTGTATGAGAAAACTTCTCTAGGGATATTCTATTTCTATTTAAAAGGGGCACTAATTAATAACCTGTTTGAAATTTGGAAAAACAGCAAAAAAGACTGTGAAAATCACAAAATTACAAATCAAGAATTTTGCAAAAAATGTGTTGTCATTTGTAATTATTTAATTATTGTCAAAACTCATAAAAGTATTATAACAGGTCTCAATTTGATTTTGTAATTTTAACGGTCTTTTTTTGTGATTTTTCTTTAAGATGCTTAGTGTCATTTTTATTTTTGTAGTCTCATCATGTTGATTATTAATTTGTTCATTCACTCTCACCGGTTCTCTCTTTTTCTCTCCATCCAGAAATAATTAATTTCTTTTTTTTTTCACAAATTCATTGTCTTTAACTATCTTCTTATTTACATACACAAATCGGTTATTTATATCTTCTAAAAAAGAACTAAACGGATTACATACATTGGACTTGGAGAAACAACTATTAATTGTTGTTACTGGGATTAAGTAATTTGTGTTTGCTTCATTACTTGGTTTTTAGGTGACCACACAAGATGGCTATGTTCTTAGCATGCAGAGAATTCCGGTGGGACCATGAAACTCGTCATTGTCGGAAAATAGGCCGCCGGTTCTCCTCCAACACGGGCTTTTCATGGTAAGTTTCATGTAAAAAAAGTGCACTTTTGATACGTGAAAATTTCAGTTTTCTAACGTTTGAAAATTTATCATCATAAAATATTTAGGTATATTGCCCTCGTGAGGGCATTGAAGTTTGTTTAATCCGTAGTGTATTATTGATAGCAAAAATATTTAGGTATATTAAATAATAAATATGATAATCTCTCTTTCACACACACAAACAAAGCCACAACAAGCCGTATCATTCGACGTTGTAAACGACGGTACTGATTGCACCGAGTTTTTCAGTTTTCTGACGTTTGTACGAGCAATAGAAGTTTCAAAATATATTTTAATAGTTTAATTTCTTATATGCATATGTGTGTGTTTTAACTTTTAAACATCTATCAAATAAGTTTCTATGATATACCAAGAGATAATTTGTTAAATTATAGGTTACTATAATTTTAATCCCTTGATTTTGCACTCATTTTAGCAGTTTTAATCTCTTGAGTTTCATATCATAGGTTTTAATCGTCTTTCAAGTTTCTTTCCATTTAAAATATTGGGTCCCTATAATTGAAGAAAAATTTGTATCATTTTAAAGATCAAAATTTGTGATTTAAAAATGGAGACATTAAAACCAAAATTTGTACAAATTTGAAGATAAAAAATTATATTAATATTTAAATTATTCGTGTATGCTTGTTTAAGTTTGTAATTATATTTAATTTTTTATTCAGTTTTTACAAATTTAAAAAAATGAATGAATTTACAACTTGCTATTGTTTTATATTTTATCTCATCTCATGTATAACTTTTGTCAGTTAATGTAACCAATTTATGGTCTTTTTAAATTAACTTGAGATGATCAAGCAGGGTCAAATCAACCGTTTATCTCAAGTAAAGCTGCTAAGAAAAAATTTATTATTTTTTTGGGTGGCTAATAAAATCATTCAAGGGGTCTATATTAATCTGATGATTATTATATTAAAAATTAAAACCCTAACAATATAAAAAATGTTATCAGTTTGCTGGGAAAGCTTAACTATTGAATGATTACCTTTTTTATAAGGAGGAAAACCTATTGTGTAACAATATTTGGTAAAACTGAATGACTTAACTTGTATTAATGAGAGAACCGTATTTATACAAGGAGAATGATGTATAACAACTTGACACTAATAAATAACAGAATCAGTTAATATAACAAAATTGTTAATTCTATGCTTCACACCCCCCGCAAGCTTGAGCATGGATGTTTTTCATGCCAAGCTTGGATATGAGCTCATGAAAGGGTCTAGGATGAAGAGGTTTGGTAAAGACATCTGCTAATTGATCAGCTGATCGAACAGGAAAGAGCTGGATAACTTTAGATTGAACTTTCTCTCGAACTAGATGGCAATCCAACTCGATGTGCTTCGTTCGTTCATGAAAGGTGGGATTGGCAGCAATCTGCAAAGTTGATTGGTTGTCACAGTAAAGAAATGTAGGATCAAAGTGTCTTATGTCAAAGTCATTTAGTAAGTACAAGAGCCACTGAACTTCACATGTTGTAGACGCTAGAGCTCTATATTCTGCTTCTGAGGAGGATCTGGAAACGGTGGCCTGTTTCTTGGCTTTCCAAGAGATGAGAGAGGAACCGAGAAAAACTGCATAGCCAGTAACAGAACGTCGACTATCAATGCAACTGGCCCAATCAGAATCACTGAAGGCCTTTAATTTGAGGTCAGAGATGGAAGGCAAGAACAGACCAGCTCCAGGAGAAGATTTAATGTACCGAAGGACTCTGTGAACAGCTTGTAAATGAATGTCTCTAGGGGTTGCCATGAACTGACTGAGTTGTTGTGTGGCATAACTGAGGTCTGGCCGAGTTGTGGTGAGGTATTGCAACCTACCAATGAGCTATCGGTAAGTTTTAGGATTGTCAAGCAGATTGCCTTTGGTGTTGGAGAGTTTAAGATGTGGGTCCATTGGAGTAGAGGCAGGTTTGCAGGCTAGATAACCAGTGTCTTCTAGTAATTCCAGAGCAAATTTGTGTTGTGAAAGAAAGATACCATCCTTTGACCGGGCAAGCTCAAGGCCAAGGAAGTACCGAAGGTCTCCAAGGTCTTTGATGGTGAAAGCCTGATCTAGTTGCTGCTTAATATGATTGATTTCAGCGAGGTCATCTCCAGCAAGTACTACATCATCAACATAAATGAGAATGACAGTAAAAGAGGAAGAAGCAACCTTAAAAAAAAGGGAGTGATCGGAAGCAGATTGCTTATAACCATAGGCCAGCAAAGCAGATGACAGTTTGGAGTACCATTGGCAACTAGCCTGCTTGAGTCCATAAAGTGACTTTTGTAACCTACACACCATGTCTGGCTGTGGAGCAGAAAATCCTTTAGGTAAGTCCATATAAACTTCTTCTTCAAGGTCACCATGGAGGAAGGCATTATTGACATCAAGTTGGTGTAAATGCCAATTTTTGGTAGCAGCAATGGAAAGAAGAAGTCTAAGAGTGGTCATTTTTGCAACAGGAGAAAAAGTGTCAAAATAGTCAAGTCCTTCAGTTTGAGTATAACCTTTAGCTACTAACCTAGCTTTATGTCTATCAACTTCACCATTGGCTTTCAACTTGGTTTTAAAAACCCATTTACATCCAATAGTCTTTTTGCCAGGTGGTAAATGTGTGAGGACCCAAGTATTGTTAAGTTCAAGAGCATTTATTTCTGCTGTCATAGCTTCTCTCCAAATTGAGTGTTTAACAGCTTGAGTATAATTTTTAGGATCAGAAAAGGAAGAGACAGTACAAACAAAGTGCTTATAGACAGGAGAAAGTGAAGAATATGAAAGAACAGAGGATAAAGGATATCGAGAAATACCATTTGTTGATGATTGGTCAGTATAAGTAAGTAGAGCACAATGATAGTCATGCAGATATGAGGGAGGGTTATGTGGTCTAGAAGAGCGGCGAACAGGCTGTGGTGGAGTAACAGAAGAAGGTGAAATAGAAGAAGAGATAGAAGTGTCAGGAGAAAGAGTGGGTGAAGGGGGTTGTGGTACTGAAGAAGTCGGTAGTAAAGGGGTGAAAGTGCTAGGAGAAATAGGAGAGTCATCATCAAGAAAGGATGGTATGGACTGGATGGATGGTTCAAGAGGGGTAGGAGAAACATTAGCAAAAGGGAACACAAGTTCATGAAACACAACATCTCTAGAGAGAAAGATTTGATTGGTGTGAAGGTCTAGTAAAATGTAGGCTTTGGAACCAGAAGGAATGCCTAGGAAGATACATTTTTTTTGCTCTAGCAGCAAATTTGGACCGATTGTGAGATAAGGTGGAAGCAAAACATAGAGAACCAAATACTTTTAAGTCAGAATAGGATGGGGATATTGAGTGTAAACGTTGAAAGGGAGTTGTATTATGTATGACAGGAGATGGTAATCTATTAATGATGAAAGTGGCATGCATAATAGCAAAAGACCAGTAAGAAAGGGGAATGTGAGATTGAAATAAAAGTGCACGAGTGACATTTAAAATGTGCTGGTGCTTTCTTTCCACCAAACCATTTGGTTGAGGTGTCTCAACACATGAGGTTTGGTGAATAATTCCTTTTGAATCAAAGTAGGATTTCATAGCAAACTCAGGACCATTGTCAGACCTTAAAATTTTAACAGATGTTGCAAATTGATTTTCAACTAAGATCAGAAAATTCTTAAGATGGGTTCTTGTATCAGATTTTGAGTGCAGAAGAAAAATCCAGGTATAACGAGAAAAATCATCAACTATAGTAAGAAAATAACGATAGCCTTGGACAGAAGGAACAAAAAATGGACCCCATATGTCACAGTGAATCAAGTCAAAGATTTTATTAGATGAACTTGTGCTTACAGGGAATGATAATCGTTTCTGCTTAGCAAAATGACAAGCATCACAGGGAAAGCTATAAGAAGTACAATGAATATCAGGAAAAAGCTTATGTAAGGTGGAAAGAGTGGTATTTGATATGTGTCCTAAGCGTAAATGCCACAATGTAGAATCAGAATTGGAAGTGTTGACAGAAACTATATTAGAAGAAACCGTATGGACTTGAGAATGAGGTGAAGGAATCATATCTGCATGAAGAATGTAAAGCCCTTCAAAGATTTTAGCTGAACCAATCATCTCCAAAGGATTGAGTGAGAGAATCTGGCAAGAATCAAAGAAGAAAGTAAGGAAACAATTAAGAGATACTGTTAACCGAGAAACAGAGACAATATTAAAAGAAAAATTGGAAAGGAAAAGAACATTGGTGAGAACAAGGGAAGAGGATATGACAACCGTGCCAGATATGGTGGAAATGGCTTGGGTCCCTGTAGGTAAGCTAACAGAGACAGGAGAAATGGAATGATATGAAGAAAAAAGATCAAGATTGCTACAAACATGGTCAGTGGCACTCGAATCGATGATCTAGGGAATGCAAAGAAGAATTGAGTATACCTTTAGGTGACTTGGCGGAAGCAGTGAAATGGTTGACAGAGGCCGAAGGTTGTTGAGGTGTGAGGAGAGTGAGGAGACGCTGGTATTGTTTAGAGGTGAGATGAGGTAAAATGGAAGCCGTGGAAGAGGAAGAAACCGGAAGAGAAGCAGCAGTATGAGTTTCTTGAACATTACTAGAGTCTTGAGTAGTGATACTGTTTACCGTGGCAGGGGAACGAAATTTGAAGCCGGGAGGGAAACCATGTTTTCGGTAGCATGTGGCTTCAGTGTGACGAGGTCGACCACAGTAGCTGCACTGTTTGATGGCAGATGCTGTGGGTTTGGGGCCAACCGGAGCAGGACGAGAAGATAGAGGTGGTCCTTTGGTAATTAGAATCTTCGAATCGAGAGGAGTAGTGAGTTCCCGTTCTTGTTGAATCACAAGGGAGAAGACCCGATTGATCGATGGTAGAGGATCAACCAACATGATTTGAGATTTGATAGAGCCGTAAGAATCGTTGAGGCCTTTCAGAAATCTGATTATGCGATCTTGTTCACGGTGATGAAGCGCAGTATCAGCGGAAGTGCAGGAACAGGGTTTTAGGGGGCGAATGTTGTCCAATTCATCCCACAGGATCTTCAGACGGGTGTAATACTCGCTGACACTAAGGCTACCTTGCTGTAAATTGTAGATGTCCTCCTGTAGTTCAGCGATGCGGAATAAATCGGAATGAGAGTAACGCGATCGAAGGTCGCTCCAGATATCTGAAGCTTTGTCAAACCAAAGGATGCTTTTGGCAATAGTTGGAGAAAGGGACTTGATTAACCAGCCTTGAATGAGGTTGTTGCAACGGTCCCAGGCGTGAAACAGGGCATCATCAGATTTCGGTGGAGTGAGGGAGCCGTCGACGAACGCGAGCTTGTTTTTGGAGAGCAATGCCATGCGCATTGCGCGAGCCCAGCTGTGATAGTTAGATCCATCGAGGGGAGGGGAAACCAGAACAAGGGCAGGGTTTTCACTAGGGTGAATGTAGTAGGGACTCTGTGAATCGATTAAGGGAGAAGGAGAAGATGAGGATGGTTCTGCGGCCATGGGAGGGTCGGTGAGTTTCAGGAAAGAGATGGAAATAGGAAAAAGACAAAGAGAGAAAAAAAAGGGTTAGGCTCGTGATACCATGTAACAATATTTGGTAAAACTGAATGACTTAACTTGTATTAATGAGAGAACCGTATTTATACAAGGAGAATGATGTATAACAACTTGACACTAATAAATAATAGAATCAGTTAATATAACAAAATTGTTAATTCTATACTTCACATATTGAATGAAGATTACTTGTAAAACATAATGAGACTTGTAAATTAAAACATGGATTTAGACTATAAAATTCATTTTGATAATATTCCATTTTTTTTTATATAATTTTGAATGTGTATGGTGCAGGATGGGGCAACATGGGTATTACCAGCTCCAAATGAATCTCTGGCATTTGTTTTGGCAGACAGTGGTTTTGATGTCCGGATTGCCAATACACGTGGCACAAAATATAGCCTTCAACATGCATCCCTCTCTACTAATTCTTCTGTAAGTTTATTTTATCATTTTTTCAAATTATGAGTTTGGTTGCATTTTAATTGGTACTAATATTTTACATACAAACTAATAATACTACCAACTAATCTGAATTTGAGTTAAATGTTAATTAGATTAGCTCGCTTAACATAATTCTTTTTATAACCAAACAAAACTCAATGTGTCTTAGCTAAGAGATGTTGGGTTGTTAGCACTTACTCCGTCGCTTTGGATATTTTATTTATATCTCATGTTCCATCGTTTCTCAATGTAACATCATTTACAAAATTGAATATACTCTAACTATCTCCTCATGGTCATGGACAGAATATATATGTGTGTCTATTCTATATTTCACCCTGTCTGAAGGTGATTCTGAAAAATTGTAAAAAATTTTTATATTCAATTAATTTTAACCATTTTCCTAATCTAAGTAAATAGTTAAAATATCCATAAAGGGACTAAGGGGAATGATTTGGAAGGTAAATAAAAAAATAAAAAAATAATAGAGAAAAAGGAAAAGGAAATAACAAACCATAAATTTAAAAATTGACAAGACTACCAACAGAGACTACCAACAAGGCGTTGATCTAGTAGGAGTTATCATCGCTTAAATATAAATGTAAAGTCTTGAGTTCAGCAAAATCTTTTTAAATCATTAATTAATAATACTTCCGATTCTTAATATAAAAGCTTACTTGATTTTTATTTTAGTCTAAAATATAAGACTCAATCCACTTTGTCTTTCATATTTATCCATTTTTTTTCTCAAAGTAGTTCTTGTAGCAATGATAGTTCTAGCCAATATATTTAATTAGCAAGAATATTTTAAAAAAGACATTACAAATAATTATATTATTTAATTTCTTTAATCTATTCAAATTAGTCAACTACTACATTTGGTCTTAATTATAAAACCTTGTTTATAATTTATAAACGAGATCTTATAATTATAATAAGAAGCAGTAGCTCTTATGCTACTATTAACGACCGAAGGTTGTACTACTTTCTTTCTCTACCGAATATTTGTATACGTGTGCGCATATGTATCAATCTTACACTTGTCAATATTTTTTTATTTTTTATTTTTTAAATTTAAAATGTTCTTTTTTTTTACAAAATAATAAAGAGTTTGTCATAAGAATCTTTTCGACGAAACTTTCTCAAACAAAAATTAAGAAAGTTGATAAATTTTAAGATAAAATTAATAAGATTTAAGATTTTTCTTATTTTAGTAAAACATATTATTAAGAAACTTATAAATAAAGTTAGAGGAATATAATAATATGTCATTTTCTGAATTCCATCCATGCAATCCATGAAAACTAATATAATATACACTTTGATAATTAACTATTGTGTAGGGAACTTTGATTGCATTGGCTGCATTTTCAAAACAAGAATTAGTGGAGAGCTTGAGATCAGCTTTTTTACTTAGCCCCATTGCTTGTCTTTCTCATATCACCTCTTCTCTTGCAAGAGGTCTTGCTGGAATTGATTTCGCAGAGGTAATAACTGTCCTTTTGTTCAGTAAATTAACGGACCCTTGAATACACACACACACACATATTGCCATGATACATATGTACATTAAAAATAATATTAAGACAAATATTATTAGATTGTTCAACAAAAAAAAACTACACATTCTTCGCTTGTTTAGATAGTTAAAAAAAACTACAAATATTATTGGATAGTTTAACTGAGATTTCATATTTTCATTATATTTTTGAAATAGATGCAAACTTTTCTAGCATGAACATATCTTTTCTCTATTTTTAAAAATCATAGAAATTTCTCCTAAGGTAAATATTAGCTTATACAAGTCAAAAGTGTGTGTATATGTAGAAAAATATTTATGTCATGTTCTTTATAGCTATTATCATGTGTCCTATTTTTTTCAATTTTTTTCATGTGGCCTTATAATTTAATGACAGTATTTTAAAAATAAGACACATATATAGTCATGTATACTATTAGAGAACTTGATATAATAGATACTCTTCCGGTCCTTAATATATGACCTAATTGTTAAGTTGGTTTTGGTCCTAAATATTGTTCATATTTATTAATTTTCTCTAAATTACCCCTATGGATACTCCCTCAACCATAATCAAGTAGAAGAGGAAGATGTGATATTAAGAAAGATGATTATGGTATTTGAAATAGATGGGGTATTAAAATAGTTAAATTAAGGACCGGAGGATTACAAAATTTTGAAAGGAAAAACTGCAAACGTTTCTTGAAATTAGGAAGGATATTTTTATCATTTCACCAAAAACATAGAAGAAGTTTATGTAATTGACTCTTTATTATTAGGGCTTTGAAATAGAAAGAAATTCGTGGAATTCAACAAAATTTTAGAGATGTTTGTATGATTCAATTTTTATTTTTTAAATATATTATTTACATATTTTAAAATAAAGAAAAAGTTGCATGTGAGTAATGAAACTTAAAAAAATGGTTATACATGCCTCTATAGTTCATAAGTAATTGTTTCTGCGTTCAGAAATAAGAAAAATAACAAAAAAAAAATGTTGAATTTCAAAATGACAAATAAGTGATTTTAATTATTGTTATAATGACTTTGACAGGTTAAAATATGTCAAAATCATCCATTTGTTATTTTGAAATTCAACATATTTTTTTTCATTTTTCTTTTAAAAAATTTAATTAAACTCTAATCAAAAGTATATAAACAAATGAATACGTATTAAAATATATTCTCGTCAAGACAAATATAACAAAAAAGAGAAATTTCACTTTTGAACGTTAAACACTTTCTGATGCCCAATTAATCCTACCTTTTGCTAATCTTTGATAGCAGTTTCTCTGAATGAAATGTATCAGTTTAAAGATTTATTTAAATACGTCGTTATCTTCCTATCAGTGTTAATAAAAAAAAAAAAAGTACCAAAGTAATGTAAAAATTTTTACTGCTTGACATGTTTTGTGTCTTGTGTTATATAACAGATGATGCTCCAGGCGGGACTTTTTGAATTTGACCTCAGTAATGGGAAAGTAACCCTGTTATCTTACCATATTTTGCAACTAATTCGAGGGTTACATATATGTAATTTTTTTTAGATAAATTAGGTATACTTATATGAATTTTAACATTAACAACTGTATATATGTACTATTATATTAGGTAATGGAATAGCTGTCAGGCCCTAAACGTTTAAACTAATAATAATATGATGTTAATTGCTAGGGGTACGTATGGGTAGGGTTAGGCGGAGCAATACCCTACCCTACCTAATGTCCAGTCTGAATGATGAGTGGGCTGCATTTTACAGTCCACTGTTGGACCCTACCCGTAGAAACCTTAATTATTTTGGATTAGGCAGGGCGGGCTTTCTTGCCCAAATGGTAACACCTTGCCTGTCATCATATGTGAAAAAAAATTATTTTTATTTATAAAAAATATGTTTTATAATTCATATTTTCACACATTGAAATGTTTCAAAATAGGTCTTAACAAATATTCATACTTCAACAATTAAATATAATTCATAATTCATTTAACTTATAATTAACTGTTAAAATATGGTTCAAGAAGGTCCATCCCTGTGTTAGTGGAGTTCACCAAATTTGTTATGCAAAACACTAATTCACGGAAAAACACTTATATATGTTGGCAATCGAAATTATTTTGCGTTCATGATTAAACAAAAAATGCTGTAGGCTCTTATGTATAATTAATTCCATTATTTAATGTCAAAATTATTTCTCTACATTCCTAATTATAGAAACAAAGAGAGTGTATAAAATTTATAGAAAATCCAATAATGCTTATAAACAACAAAAATACATGTTTCTGAAATGTCCAAACCCCCCTTACAGCTTAAGAAAAATACTGATACTTTTGTTTTGGCCAGAAAATAACAATACTGATACGGAGCTTCTCCATTATCGTCTCCCTACAGAAAATTTAGATTAACATGTCAAATTCCTATATACTACTCTCTCTTGCATAAGTTGCATCCATACATCGAGCTAATGATAATGTCGTGAAATGAATGAATAATTGAATTATATAATAGAATTATCCGGCAAGGCTAAACGAGTAAGACAGCATGGATGGCCGAGCCTGGCCGGTACTTAGCCCGGCCTGAGCATACCCAAATTGCTTTTGGTCCAATTTTCTTGGGTTGTGCAGGACTATTTTTTTTTTTGGGCCGACTTTGGCAGGTAAACCAAGCATCCAAGCTATATGAACACCCCTATTAATTGCTAAAAGAGAAGTTGCAAATGATGTCAATTAGTTAGAAATCTCTGATTTACCTGTAAATCTAAATTTGCTATAAATCTTTTTGACTAAAATTTTTTGGAAGCTAACTTTCGTTAAATTGTTAGATTCCTAGCACAAAATATTTGTTGGTTACTGTACAAAAGCCTCTTCTAGGTTTTAAGTACTAAAAACAATGATCACAATGCATATCTCAAACTCGCATGTAGAAAATTTGATAACAAGTCATGATATGAACATTTATATTTCTCATATGAGTTAATATAATATAAATGAACGCGATTTTAATATATATGAACACGATTTTGAACCAATATTTTCTTTAAAAATTTTTTAAATTAATTGCCACGGGTACATCTTTGATATATATATATATATATATATATATTCCTATTCCTAGGATCCTACTTATAAGGAAGGGAGATAAGAGTTTTTGTTCATATTTATAAGTCACATAATTAAAATTTTAGTATCAATGTACTATTTTACTCTTTATTGATTATTGCGTAAATAAATATTTTTTTTGGGAAAATTTATCTGTCAGACAAAGGTAAAATTAGAAATTTGTTAAATTCCAAGACAAAGTTAATAAGATTTAAGATTTTTCTTAATTCCTGAGAAATATGCTGAAACTAATTTATAAATAATTACGATCATAAAAGTACATGTATGTATGGTATATTTGTACAGTGGCATGCATGATAAACAAACACATGCTACTATTACTTTTTAATCTGCATGTTCCAACTCATCATCATCACTTCCCAGATATAAATGTGCGTGTGTGTGGTTGTGTCTGTGTAAGCAGGAGCACCGCCAACGAGTTTATCAAACAAATTTGCGGTAATAAGTGCTCCGACGCGATCAACCAATATACAGGTATTTTATTTTAATAGTAATAGTGCACATGATCCAGTATTGTAAATTGTTTAGATTGATTTTATAGGTCTAACTTTAATTTTCTTATATTAAGTATATATACTCTTCAGGTTCTTAATATAATAATTATTCATAACTAATTTGAGTAAATTTAAAAAGTTAAATAAATTACTTAATTTTGACAAATGGGACATTATTTCCCAAAATATTCCTATTTAATGTAACATACAGTTAGATAAATAAATTTTAAAAGATGACAAGTGTCAGAGATAAAATAAATTAATACATTATATGTAAAACTAAAGCATACTCTTTTTACCAGTTCCTATATTTATGATTGGAGAGGTACTACCTATTAGATAAGTCTACACATTTGCCCATGCAGAGCTGAATCTAGAAGCTTGTGTGTTGTGGATGAATGAAAAATTATGAAAATTGTGTAGGGATAAGATAAAAGAATAAAGTTGGAAGTATTGGAATCAAAACTGAAATTTAAGTGGCAGATTTCGGTTTTGGCCTAGAACCAGGAGAATGAGTTGGATTTTGATGAATCTAAACTCATATTTGGATTCCTTGGGTAAAATTTGGTAGGATTGGCTTAAGGAAACGATTTTTACAAAATTAGAACACTATATTATGAATTAAGGAAAGGAGATTAAGTTTAAGAGTATAAGTCTTCCACATTGCATAGTTCTTGGTCCTAGTAAGTAATGTGACCCTTGCGGTTGTGATTAGGACCTTGAGACATTCAAGAGAAGGTTTGGATGTGGTTGACCAAAAGCTAGATGGTTGGGAAGCTTAGGGAGCAAGTTAAAGAACAAGAGAAAATTTATGGTGCAAGGTAGCAAACTTTACCCTACTCTTATGTGCTTGGTAATTGCTTGCATGTATGACGTATTTCTATGTTTATATGATTTTATGAATTCATGCATTGTAATTGTAAATATGTTTGAAATATACCATAGGCCTATGTGTTTTATGAGAAATGCATGATGATTTCCAAACACGTCATTATGTTATAAAAATGTTAAGTTACAAGTATGTTATAAATGCCAAGCTTGCCATATATGTTTACGTGGTTATTGTTTGCAATTGAAATTCTCCCGAATCTCACCCTCCCTTAACCAATATAGTAGGTCAAATGATAAGGAGAAAACATGCATAAAGAAGGGTAAGAAGATGGAAGCAAAGAAAGTGGAGAATTTACATGCGTTTCAATGTAATGATTGACATCGATAGTAATGTAATTAATTGTGGATATGTCAAGCATGAAATGTGATGTAATGTTTTATGTATAATGTTAATGTCATGCAACTCAAAGTATATGAATGAATGAGAATCTGTAAGGCTAGTTGTTGCATGTTTGAATGAAGAGAGAATTAAAAGTAAGATGTTAATGAAAGATAAAACGTAGGTCTTGGGTAAGTGAGTTTATAGCTTCAGTTTGACCTAGCAAATGGTGGAATCTGACTATGAAGTTTAGTGACCATATAGTACACATCCCAAGCTTTAAAATGAGAGGTAAAGCACCTAATTTGGATGTGTATACTAAGAGATATGAATCTCTAAAGTTGAGGCAAGAAATCTGGAAGTTCCAGAATTGACCAAATGAACTGTAGAGTTTAATGAATAAACTGTATGAATTGGGTAAGTATAAGTCCTTTTTCTCCTATATAGAATTGAAAGAGTTTCGAGTAAATTTTAGAGTACATCAATATGATTTTTATAGAATTAGTTATCATTTTTTGAAATTAGACCTATAATCTGAAATTTAAATAGTGAATAGTAACCTAAGAACTAATTGTAAATTTTCAATCTACGGACTTGTTTCGTGAATCGCTTGAGCTGTAACGCTTCTAAACACATACTCTGAGGAGTTAAAGGAAGGATGTTTCACCATGTTACTAGGGAATGCATTTGAATTTGTAATTTATGATACTATTTATCAGTCAATGCAAGACATTGATTGTATTGAGAACTTGTATTTAACAGAATTCTTAGATACAATCAATTGCTCAGGGATGACCCCCACATAAATTATAATTAAAGGTCAATGCACCCACGATGCTATTGTGGAACATAGATCAAGCAACTAGACTATACAATGGGACATGTCTTCATATTTGCAATCTTGGTAAAGCCATTATTGAAGCTATCACTACTAGAAAAAAGAGATTTAATGATGCAAAATAATGGTGGTTAAGAAGCAAAATGCCATGGAGAAAAATGTGGTGGCATTTTTATAAATAAGTAAACTAACCCTTCACTTTCCACGACAGTTATTTAAAAAATTACTGTGGAAAGTTTTAAAAGAAACCACGATAAGGTTCAGTTTTACTCATTTTCACAGTTTGATATCAGTGCACTGTGGTTCCCTTCTATCCCACCACCAATGAACTACCATTACTGGCCATTCCCCCCTCTTTCCTGCCGTTTAAATTCCTCCGTTTAGCTTATGGTGTCTTGCCGCTGTCCACTACCATTTCAACGCCCATTTTCTCGCATTTGAATCGTCTCTACTGAGTGAGTATCCTCTTCTTTCATTCTTTTCAATTTTTCTTGGTTTCTTGGAAGTTTTGAGCATAAAAATCTGTTGTATTTCAAATAGGTTTGTTATTTTTACATTGTGGTTGTCTTGTATTGTTGATTTTGTGTTTTCTATATGCTTGAGGTGTTGATTGGTGGCATTTGGTGTGAGAAAACCTTAATTCCTTCCTATGTATGACATTAGTAACATGTTTAAATGTTTGAAATTGATTAGTTTTGAAGTTTTTGATTTTTTTAATAATTTTTTGATATTTATTTTGATTTTTGGTATTTTTTGTAATAAAATTGAGAATTTAGTAATAAATAATATGTTTAGTGTTTTGTGAAATTTTTTTTGTTATGAACTTTGATTGATGATAAAGTATTGTTTAAAATTTTATTGTAAATGGATATCATTTGTGTTCCTGTTTTGGATTCAGAAATTTTAGCTTTAAAAATCTTTATTCATTGAATTAGTTTGAAATTAAATTTTTATTTTTGTTTTATTTGTTATATTTCTTCAAATTTATCCTGTCTTTAATTTGTTTATTACATTGTTAAGTTGGTTTGGTTAATTGATTGATTTGTTTATTTTTTAAATAATTTGAGATTTGTTATAGGAGAAATTAGAATGGAGGACCTAAAGAGAATAATATTTTTACAAAAATTTACTTCTTTACGTATGTGTTTTAATTTGTTTTTACAAAAACCTAAATTTTATATACAAATCTATTTTTATTTTTTTCTATAACTTTAAATTAGAAACAAGTGTTTGAAAAGAAATCATATTAAATTAATTTAATGTTTTTATAAAACTTTATGCATGTTGAAATATGTTATGAGGAATAGTTTTAATTTTGATTAAAATAATTTGTATTTAACTATTTTACAAAACTTATATATGTTTGTTTGATTTTATATTTTTATCAACATTTTCGCTTATTTCTTATATATACCAATTTTTCTTTAGAAATTACTTAATCTAATTTTTAAAAATAATTATATATTTTATTTTTTATTATAATATATTTAATAAGACAAACAGGGCTGAGAAAAAAAATAGAGCTAAAGAATTTGTCATCATCTTATTGGTTGAAGAAAATTTTATTTTTGATTAAAAATTTTGAGTGCATTTTGTTTCTAATTTGGTGTTTGTATATTAAATTTTTTATTTATTGTCCTTTTAAATAATTATAATTTTTAAGATTCTTTATAATAAATATAACTTTTTCTTGGTCTTTCACTCTAATTTTCCCTTTGTTATATATTTAAGGAAAAATTCTGTCGAATTTTTTATTTTTAAAAAAGAGACATTCCTTTTAATTTGTAATTGAGTGTTAGTCAATTTTAATTTCTTGACTAATATTTTATTATTTTATTATTTCAATATTTGAATTATAGAGTTAGAATTGAGCTTGACAACTATGCTCATTGACTCTATAGAACAATGGATCGTAGTTGGATGAAAGCTAAGAGAATTAGCAAAGAATATGAGAATGGGGTTGAAAGGTTTCTTGAGTTTGTTAAGAGAAATGCCCTTAGTAAAAGAGATGGATTGTACTATTGTTCTTGTGTCAAATGCTTAAACAATAGTCGGTGGAGTATTTCTGAGATAAAAGAGCATTTTATCTTTGATGGGATAAATTTGAGGTATACAAATTAGACATGGCATGGAGAAATTAGAAAGACTACACTATATGAAAAGGAGAAGGTTGTGAATGAAGACTTTGGTGATAGAATTTTGGATATGTTTCATGACATAAAGTCTGAATCATTTACACAGTTCTCTTTCACTTTTGAAACTTTGTGTAGTAATGCAGAGACGCCCTTATACCTAGGGTGTAAAAATGATTACACAAGGTTGACAACCGTGTTGAAATTGATGAATTTAAAAGCAAGAAATGGTTGGATCGATGCTTGAACTACTGAGTGATATTCTTCCAAAAGTGAATTCACTTCCAAAATGAATGTATGAGGCAAAGAAAATTTTGTGTTTGATGGGTCTAGAATATGAGAAGATACATGCATGCCCTAATGATTGTATATTGTTTAGAAATGAGTATGAATGGTTGAATAAGTGCCCTAAATATGAGACTTCAAGATACAAAGTTAAGAAAGATGATGGTGATTATAATGAGATGACCAAAGGTTCTCCTTTGAAGGTTCTGTGGTATCTTTCAATAATACCACGATTTAAGCATCTATTTGCTAATAGAAGCAAAGAACTTGAGATGGCATTCCGATGAGAAAATATGTGATGGAAAGCTTCATAACCTAGCAGATTCTCCTCAATGGAAAATAATAGATCAAAAATTTTCTCAATTAGATAGTGAGTCAAGAAACCTTCGGTTAGGGCTTTGTACGGACAAAATTAATCCATATGGTAATCTTAGTAGTGCACACAGTGCTTGGCCGGTGCTCCTCATAATTTACAACTTGCCTCCTTGGTTATATATGAAAAAAAAGGATATCACGCTATCTCTGATGATCTTAGGGCCAAAACAATCGGGAAACAATATTGATAGGGAAAAAGATAGAAAAATGCCAAGTTAACTCTAAAATCCTAGAAACGTCCGGCCAATTTGAGAAATCCCGTTTTGGTCTCATATTACCAAATTGGGATTATTTTGTTAAACGAAAAGACCAAACTGCCATTCGTATTATTTGAAACAAAAGCAAGGGGAGATAGGTGTGGTTAAAGTTAGGAACACTTGGTTGAGACGGACGGCGCGAAGAAGAACAGAAAAGAGAGGAGAAGGGAGCAGAGGAGGAAGCTGTCGCCGTGGAAGAAGAGAGAAGAGAAGAAGGAAGGGTGCTTCGTGGTGCTGTGGTCACCGTGGAAGAAGAGAGAAGAGAGAAGAGGAGTTACACTGAGACAGAGGTAAGTTTGTCTAACATTCCGTCAGTGTGTTTGTTAATGGACAGTGGGTGAATGTCATATTTCTTCTTTCTTGGTTTTCTAGATTGTTGCTTGTTTTATTTTACCTTCTCTGTTGTGTTGTACGCGTGGATTGGAAAATTGTTAGTTTTCTTCCAATAGCTTTTTTATTTGAGTTTTATGAAGGTGTAGCGAACATGTGGAGTTGGATTGTAGCCGTAATGTATCAAGTTTGGGACTGTGATTTTAAGAGGAATATCTTTGAGCTCGTTAATTTGAATGCACTCTGAGTGTTTGATAAAATGTTTGCAATGAGAATTTAAAGTTAATAGATATGATTAATGTAGTATAGACCAAATTATGAGACTATGGAAGTCTTGAGAAACCATTTATGTTGATTGGAGAATGGTGATTAATGCCTGAACAACGATGATCATAATTATAAGATGTGCAAGTCTTGAGAAACCACTTGTGTTGACTAGAGAATTACAACTAGTGCTTGAACATTGATGATCATTTTTGGTGACCGTCATTAAACGGCGACATAAAAAAGCTGTTTCTATAGTAATGACTTAATTATTATTGGGAGAATATCAAGAATGTTGATTTCAGAAAAAATTGATAAACATGTGAAATAAGTCTTGCATAAGAAATCAACATCAACTCCCCAATTAGGTCCTACATTAAAAATTGGAGTAGTAGATACACAATTTAAAGTATGGATTAGGTCTGACATTCTTCACAAGTAGAAGGAGGGGCCTCCACAACACTCCACTAATCCTAAATCAAGCAGTAGGTTTCACTACAACTCTAATCACTTCTACATGTTCCATCTAATCCTTCATGTAGGAACTAATTGAGAAGTTAACGTTAGTCTTAAATATAAGGGTTAAAGTGTACATTTGGTTCTTTAAGTCTATATGAAATAATTTCAGTTTTGTCCTTTAACTTTAATATGCATATTTTAGTCCCTTAAACTTAACATTGTTAACTTCGTTAGTAAAAATTGTTGACTCATCGATTTTAAAATGATAACTCAGCATTTAAATGATAACATATTAATTTTTAATTTAAACTATGTAAATTAAAAAGTATTTAAGATAAAACTTAATTACAGGTGCTGTCAAACATAATTTTTTTCCTGTGACCGAATTTTCTAACATGATTCTATAGGATTTACCTTTCAATTTTCATAAAAATAATAATTTAAAACATATTTTAAATTGTAGCTTTTTAATTTTTATTCTATTCTTTCTAAATTATGCTATCGAAAATAGTATAAGAGTTAATAATAGAATCAATCCTTAAGGTAATTAAAATTTTTTTAATGTCTTAATATAAGTTTTTAAGATTAGTTAGATAATGTTTTGGGTTAATACCATTTCTAGTTCTTGAAATTTGACCTCATTTTGGTTTTGATTATTAAAGTTTGAAACCGCTTGTTTTAATCCTTAAAATTTGATTTCATTTTAATTTTAGTTCCTAAAATTTTAACCCAGTGGTTTTGGTCTTTAAACTTTGACTTCATGTTGTTTTGGCTTTAGATTTTTGGTGTGTAAAACAAGGATAAAAACCTAAATGATATTAAATTTGAAGGACCAAAACCAAAATGATATCAAATTTCAGGTAGCAAAATTTTAGGGGTCAAAACTAAAATGAGGTCAAATTTTAATGACTAAAGATAATATTAACTCTAATGTTTTCAATGACAAAAGCGAGAAAAATGGTCTATTTCATAATTATGTAAAGCTGCATAAAAATCGCTGATAAAAATGAGGTTTTATTTTAAATATTTCTTAATTGGCAATCTTTGAATCAAAAATTGATATGCCAATATTTAAATACGAATTCAACATTTTTGTTAATGTGATTAACATTGTTAAATTCAAGAAACTAAAAATATATTTTTTTAAATTTAAGGGACTAAATTGAAACTTAGAGTCAAACATATGCTTTAGCATTTTTCATCTTTCAACAACTTATTAGTCAAAGGTTGGGGGAAAACAAAATCAGAACGCAAAATATGCGTATTCCAATCAACCGTCCAATTAGAATTGAAGTTTGAAACCTAACGGGCACGTCAAGCCAAAGCATGAAAAATACTTTGAAAGTTTTAAAAGGAACCGATAAATGCCAATGCTTTGTTTGAATTCAAAAATGTTTGAACCGTAAAATACGATATAACCCTCAATTTCTTTCCTTCAAATTATACTTCTTATTTAGACTATCTATATATAAAACGCTAAATCATTCATTTCTGCGTAATAGGGCATGACCAATATCATTTGGTAAATATGGCCAAGAAAATTTTCTTAACTTTGCTTGCAATATTGCTTGCTTATATTTCAGAAGCACAAGGAAGAAAATCTCTGTCCTTATTGAATGGTAAAGATGAAATGCCTTCATTTTTCAGAAGTGATAGTAGTGATGGCATCTGCAAATCAATGGTGGAGACACAAGGCTACAAATGTGAAGAACATAAGGTATGTCATTAGTATATTGCCATTATTAGAGCTTTTTTGATCATGCATACCTGAGAAGAATTGAAAAAAAAAATGAAATATTAATATCCAAATCCTTATAATTTCAGCTCATTTTTAATGAAAGTCATTATATATATTTTTCCTTTTATTGAGTCATTATAGTTCTCAATTATGTGTATTGGTTTGTTAATTTATAAGATAAATGGGGTAAGCGGCTGATGCCCAGCATACATCTGATTAATTTTGCCATATGGGTCTAGATAAAATCAAAATCATCAACCAATTATAGATTAAATACATATACAAAGATGGTTTTCTTTCTAAGATTGTGCAAAATTGCAAGTTTGTTTTGAAAAAGGAAAATATTTAGGTAAGTTCACTTAATTGATGTTTACAATCATCAAATTTCTGAATAAAAACATAACATATTTTTTTAAGTGCATTATACAGACTTTCATTAAGGTTTACTAATATTTGGCCAAAAAAAAAAAATAAGGTTTACAAATATACCGCTCATTTATTTCCAAAGTCGTGGCGAAAAAAATTCTTTTCAAAGTCAATAAAAACCTTTCTTGACTTTAACTAAAATACGCAAACCTTCCATATATTTATTGACCTACATAAATCACTCTTAGAAAAACAAAAGAAAATTGCACAAACCTCCCTTAAATTTTATTAAATTAAGCCACGCACATAGATTTCCCCCTAGTTGAAAAGAAAATACTCAAGCAGATTTTATAATTAATTGAGGAATTTATTCATTTTTTAAACATCTAATCATGTATTCAGAAATGTAAAACATGTTTATCACAATAGTTTTAAATCAAATAGCTAATAAGTATCCAAAAGTCTCACTTAAGTTTTCTTCTTTTATCAAAATCTCTTGTCTAATTAAGGCGAATCATGCTTTTAGAACAGAAAATGTTGTAGATTAATGTGCATATTTAATAAGAATATTTTAAAAAAGACAATACTCATTTATTATAAATTACTAATTTAACTAATTTTCTTAATATCTGCAAATTAGTTATCTAACTATTACATTAGTATTGTTTATGAAGCTAATATTGGCAATATGTGAACATGAATTGGGGGATTTCAGGTTACAACAAAGGATGGTTTCATTCTAAGCCTTCAGAGGATGCCAGCGAGGCGATCTGGTAATTCAGCGGATAAGCCTCCTGTTCTGCTGCAACATGGTATCTTAAGTGTATGTTCTTTCTAAACAAAATCTCATGTATTTAGTTATATGACACACTGCCTTTGATTCTAAATGTAGAAGTTATATAAGTGGATTAGTTTGGTTCTAAATATAAAACTTCAATCTACTTTATCTTTTAAACTCGTAATTTCTTCCAAATTATACTTATTAATTACACATATTAAGGTTTTTTTTTTGTGAAATTAAGGGATTTTCTACTAAAGAATAACAATAATGTAAATAATTAGAAAAGGTATTTTAAAAAAATTAATATCCTTTCTTACATTTAGGACCGAAAAGGAGTTACCACCAACTAATTAAGATTCAAGTATTATTGGCCAGTGTAAGAGTAGCTCTCTCACGTACGTGGCTTTTTCATCTATGAGGCTCAAACCATCACCTTGCTATAAAAATATGGGATAATTACAATCAAGTCTCAAAAAATTATTAAAAAATCTCAATAACAACCTAAACAGTATGTAATGACAAGTTTTAAAGTAAAAAATGATAATTTTCTTGGACTTACTTCATAATTATTTCCCTTCCTTTGGATCTAATTGCAATTCTGCCTAAGAATATTGAGTCTTTGTTCTAATTTTGTGGTCTAATTTTCAGGATGCTGTAATATGGCTATTCAATTCTCCTGAAGAATCCCTCGGATTTATATTAGCCGACAATGGATATGATGTGTGGCTTGCTAATACTCGCGGCACTAGATATAGCAGTGGCCATACGTCTCTCACTCCTAATGACAAGGTACTTTTGATTTAAATATTTAGGAACATTAATTTTTTTGCCAGCTTTATAGGAACATTAATATGCAATTAAGTTGCTATAATTTCACCTCATTATTAATTAAAATCTTTGCAGTTTTTCTTTGTTATTTTTATGTTGTTATAATTTAGTCAAATATTAATATTGATTCATATACTCATAATTTGTTATAAGAAGATGACATTAACAACTTATTATATGGCTCTCACTCAGCATACACCTAGTTTAATTTTGTAACATATATCTAAATAAAATAAAAATTATATAGATGTAATCAAACGATTATGAAGGATGCAATTCTTTTTATTTTTATGCTGATAATAAATAATTTTATTTTTTTAAGAAACTTTTTTTATTTTGGATTTCATGACACCTTACACTTGTTGCTTAGTTACCATCCATATCGGTCATTATTAACATATTATGAGCATAGAGATTGATGACTACAAGAGAGGAAATTTTAAGGAGCCAACAAAAAAAAAACAAAAGTATTAGGTCTAATTAAAAAAATAGATGAAATTATAAACATCGACAATTCCATCTTTCATATATATATATATATATGTATGTATGTATATTATCATCATTTCTCGTTGGTGCTTTTATTCATTTTTAATTTTATATTCTAAAAAAAATTAGGCTTATTGGGATTGGTCATGGGATGAATTGGTCTCTTATGATCTTCATGCCTGTGTTGGATATGTGTACAACCATACCGGCCAAAAGCTGCACTATGCCGGCCATTCCTTGGTGAGTATCTCATACTTTGAGTTTATTTATTGAAACTATAAGCCGTAAAATTTGAGCAAATTGCACAAGGTGTCTAGTTGCAATGAAATTTAAATAATAATTAAAATTATATTTATATGGTCCAATTTTGAAACTTCAAATTTATAATTTCTTTTAAAATAAGATAAAGTATAGCTTTCATCTTCTAATTGTATACAACTTTTCAGTTTGACCTCTTAATTTTATAGTGTCGTTTAGTTCTTTGATACCAACACTATTAGTCTCAAATGATTTTTTTTTTTTGCTAATCACTATTAAACTGAATATATCAGTATTTGAGAATATTTTGTCAATATCTGAAATTTTAATATCAATACTTTTCGTTAATGGTATTAGGATTATTTAGAAGAGGGAAAAGACGCCTTATAAACAGATCAAAATGAATGTGGTGTCACCCTTTTGCTGTTAAAATATTCAATTCGTTTTCCATAGAATGCAATTATAAAAAAATTATCTTTATTCTAATTCTTTTTAAAATAAGAAATATACAGATTAATTATTCAACTTTTTAACATGGAAGGCTCAAATTTGGCATGAAACTTAATATATCCATTTAGAAGTTATGAACAAGGCCGCTTACTTACTAATTACTGTGTGTATATATATATATATATATCTGCATATTGAATATAAATTGAAAATTCAGGGGACATTAACAGCATTAGCTGCATTCTCTGAAGAGGAGCTGGTGAATATGATCAGATCTGCTGCTTTACTTAGTCCAATTGCTCATCTCAATCAGATTCCCTCACCACCCATCAAACTTGCTGCTGATATCTTTCTGGCTGATGTAACACACTTCATTCCCAGAATTTTATTATTTTATCTTTTTTGGACTATACGATTTTATATACACACATATTATTTGTCCTTAATATAAGAGCTATTTAACTAATTTAAGTAGATTAAGAAAATAAAATAAGTTATTTATTATTTGTAACATATATGAGTTTATTTTTCTAAAATACTCTTTTTAATCATGACTACTCTTGTATAATAGCCTCTTGGCATTTGTAATCAATATGGATATTTTAGATAATAAATTACAAACTTGAAGAACAAAGTCAATTAAGGTCTTATATTTAAGATTAAATTCAATCTCCAACCAGCTCTTGTATTAAGAACTAGAGGACATTATATATATAATGCGATTTAGCACTTGACTCGTGTTTCTTATTCTCTGTATTCCAGGTTCTGTACTGGTTAGGCCTTCGCGAGTTTATTCCAAAAAGGTAAATGAATTATTTTTTCACAAAAAGATTAAATTGTTTAACTTTATTACTGATTATTTATGTAGCATCTCATTTATGACTTACTGAGTTTTATTTTATCATCTTCTCTCAACTGTTTAAAGGACTTATTTAGGCATTTCTATCAAAATACTATAAACACTAAAAATAATTCCCTAATGATGAGAAATATTTTCTAATATACTGCATTTTTTAGAACTTCTTCAGGCTGTGATGACCTTCCCGTCTTACATCTATTTTTTTAAAAGCAAAAAAATGGAATCCGTTCCGGCTATGAACGAATTTAAGCCCCTTCCTTTTCATTTTTGATGAAAATTACAACTAAATACTCCATTTCATATGCTTTCTATATCATATAGATACTCATCATTATTATGCATAGTATTGTGTTTGAACTTCTAGCTAACATCATCAGCACATTATCTATTGATGAACAGACAAGATGCTACCAAACTTTTAGAAAAGATCTGCAAAATTCCGGATATCAACTGCTCAGACCTAATGACAGTCTTCACAGGTGCTGTAATGGAAAATTTCTATGAAGCCATAAGAAATAGATTTAATTACCCAAAAATCTTAATGATAAAAATGAACAACAAAATTTGTTATCATTTTTCACACTAGAACTTAAATATGTTCTTCAGCTGATATTAAACTTTTGGTTGATTATCCATTCTCTAAAGACTTATACCAATTCCTCCTGATATAGAATGTCATCATCTTTTTTTTATTTTTTAAATTTGGAATTAAAGTGTCACTTAAGTTTTGTTTTTGGTAATTCTATATCACTCCCAATGAATTTCAGGCCCAAACTGCTGCATTAATTCTACGAGGATAGATGTTTATCTAGATCATGAGCCTCAGCCAACATCAACCAAGAACTTGATCCATCTTGCTCAAAGTAAGCCTGTTCATTTTATAAATGCAAGATAATTAAATTGAATATCCCATATTATCAAGATTGAATACAACTACTAGTCAACAAGTATTATAACTAGTCCTAGATTAAATTGGTTAAAAGGAGATCCAAAAATGAATTAGTCAAACTGATAAAAAGACAGAAAATTCAGTTCAAATTTTGTTTTATTGTCTTCTTGTTTGTGCAAAATAGCATCATCCTTGAGATATTTTTATTCTTTCTATATTTTAATATTGTATTGGCACTATTCTTGCTCATAATTATTCATAATTATAGATTTACTCGGTGAAGGGCTTATTAATTAGTTGTATATTTTAAGTTCAATCGGTGATTATGATAAATCTTATTTGAATTTCAATATTAAGTTACAAATTCATTAGTAATAGTGTTTTAAGTTTTCTAAATGATATAACTTAATATATAAAATTAAAACTATATAATTAATTAAAAAAATTATTTTTCTTAAAAGAACGCCTTTTTTTGTGTTTGGAGGTAAGTTGGAAAACGTTTCTCTGGCCATAAGAAGAAAACATAAATATATTTTAAATTATAGGATAACTTAGTTATTTATTGTATTTGCTTGCTATATCAGAATGTAATAAAGTTGAAATATGATCAGAAAGCATTAATTTTCTTGTAAATTGTTTTTTTATTTTTTATTTTTGTATGAAACTTGTATGTTTTATACGCGTGTTGGGATTTTGTGCAGTGGTTAGAAAAGGAACATAGCGATGTTTGACTACGGAGATCAAGCACAAAACATGCAACACTATGGACAAGCCAGTCCTCCTGTGTACGACATGACCAGTATTCCAAACGACCTTCCTCTTTTTCTCAGCAATGGAGGGAAAGATACCCTGGCAGATGTAAACGACGTTGCCGTTTTGCTTGACAATCTCAAAGATCATGACAAGGACAAGCTTAGGGTGCTTTTCATACAAGACTATGCTCATGTTGATTTTGTCATGGGTGTCACTGCCAATCAAGTTGTTTATCAGCCCATGATGGACTTTTTCAAGCAATATAATTAATTAACATCCCATTTCTGCTTTTTTAAAAACTTTTTTTCTTAATTTTATTTCTGTTGGATGTAAAGAAAAAGAATTATGGGTACTCATCAAGTTTGTAAAACTTATAGGAGCTTTCCTTCTTTGGGCAAATCTCTCCCTTCCTTTCTCTCCTCTTCATTTTTATAGCCATAAAATTAGCATTTAATGGTTTGAACTTGGTTTTATACAAAATATTTTTTTAGTTTCTTTATCGCAAAACTAACTAATTAGTTTTGTTTATAATTAAATATTTTGATAATAAATTTAAATTCTCTTTTGGAGCATGAGCAAGTGCTTGCTGCTTCAATTCCTAACTTTGTAGGTGGAGTGAATTAAAACATCTGCCATTTGCCATTCATATCTTGACAAAAAAGATTAATTAATCTCGAATAGAGAATATTTATATAAATTAAAAAATAAATGATATGGCATGCAAGGTATTGAAATGTTGTTATTATAATGCCTCAAGTGTTTAAGAGATTTGAAAAGAATAATTAAACTTGAGACGAAAGATCAGAATAAAAGCTGGTGAAATAAATACGGCAGTGAGAAATAGTAAGCTTTGAAAACCTAAATAGGGAAGTGAAAAATTAGCAACGGAGGCTCAAGTGCGCAAAATAATTTTGCTAAGAACATTAGAACTAAGATAGCTCGAAGGAAAGTTGCGGATGTTGAGATTTATCCCTAAAGAGAGTAGTTAATCATTATAACTATAGATCATTTCGACAAGTTACTGATTTTATTACTATTCAATATTCCAATAGATATATTTTAAGGTTTGATATGTACCATGAGCCTCACGCTTAGGTTCCTTGATTGCTTTTCACCACAATATTTTGTACTACCTCCAATCCTAATTATAAGAGTCAGTTGACTAATTTGAAAAGATTAAAAAAGTAAGTTGAGTTAGTTATTTGTCCTAAATAGGTGTTGTTTTTTCTAAAATATCCTTATTAATCAAGTATATTAACTAGAACTGTAATTATTAGACGAATTATCTTGAAAAAAATTGAGTAAATATGATAGACAATGTAGATTGGGGTCTTATATTTAGGATCAAAATAAAAGTCAAACAGGGTTTTATATAAGTACCGGAGGGGGTAGTATGTTTTTCCCTCCAAAGAAGGCAGAAACATACACTTGGTTTTTAAATTTTATACTCCAATTTAGTCTCTTAACTTAAAAGAAATATTTTTAGTTCTTTAACCTTAAAATTATTAATGTTAAATGATGATGTTTGATATCAAAAATTAAACTTAATATAGTAGTATTTGAGAATATTTTCTTAACAATCAAAATCTCAATTTTAACGTTTTTTTCTTGCCCCAGACAAATAATAGAAATCTAATGCTGAATTTTTTTTAAACATCCATATAGCTGAAGAAAGAGAAAGAAAGAGATTTACAGCAGAAATAAAGCTTAAACTCTCAGAAATAAGCTGCTGGGAAGGAAAAGAACTAAGCAAACACTCTAAGAAAATTCATGGACACATTACACTCTCTTGGCATAATGGAAAATGATGAAGAAAAATGAACTTCCTCTACCCCCAACTTGGTATTCGAGAGGCCAGGGCTTCCCAACTAAACCACAATCTTCTGGGAAAATTACACTCAGGTCCCACAGAGTACACTTAATATCAAAAAGGTCCCACGAAATCACGAAATGATTCTGAAGTCCCCAGGGACCTGTGTGTAATTAATTCTAATTGTGAAATTACCTACTTACCCCTGTTAATTTTATTGCAACAATTCGTTTACAATCTCAACAGTGGCTGTTAACAACCCGAGAAGACGTGATTGACAACCTCGGCAGTGCTTATGACAACTCACTCTGTGGAATGCCAGGGGCGTTGTTGAGGTTGTTAACCACCTCTTCTCGGGTTGTTAACAGCCACTGTTGATGTGTAAATAGGTTCTAATTTTATTTACAATCTCAACAGTGTGTTAACAACCCGAGAAGACGTGATTGACAACCTCGGCAGTGCTCATGACAACTTACTGTGTGGAATACCAGGGCGTTGTTGAGGACCACCTCTTTTCTCGGGTTGTTAACAGCCACTGTTGAGGTTGTAAATAGGTTCAAATTAACAGGGGGTAAGTAGGTAATTTCACAATTAGAATTAATTACACACAGGTCCCTGGGACTTCAGAATCATTTCGCGATTTTAAGGGACCTTTTTGATATTAATTGTGTTCTGTGGGACTTGAGTGTAATTTTCCCAATCTTCTTTAACCCACGATAAGCCCCTCTAACAAAGTATATACATCATTGAGATTCTCTCTTCCCCTCTCTCTTGCAGAAGCCCAACACACTTCTCACTTAGGCTAGGCCCATTAAATGTGGACCTATTAGTCATGGGTCCATCAAAATTTTAAAGTTAAAGGATAAAATTAAAAACTTTGTATAAAATAAAAGACTAAAAAATATATATACTTTAGCCTTTAAAAAATAATGTTAGACATGATGCTTTCAAACCATCACGTATTCTTCAGAGAATAAATGACGAGCCTATATGTGACTGTCATCAATAATCATGTACACGTAAAAATTAACTGACACATATTGACAATTTGTGTAGTGTCAATTGGTTTTCACTTTAGTGTTTTCTATGCTTTTTTTTAAAGAATAATGTTAGACATGGTATCCATATGTTTCTAAGTGCCACTACTCAAGTTCATTAAACTGAAAAGAAAGAAACAAATGGGGAACTCAAAATTCATAGCCAGACTCACCCCTTCTGCGGTAATATTTACACAAGAATGCATACAAAACCCAGCTTACCGCACTTAAGGTGGCCAATAGCAAATAGTAATTGTCTAGGCTTGCCTCGTTCATATCATCAGAGAACCAACTTGAGTTTTCCTTTTGAGCTTGTCAATACTTCCACCACACTAATGAGTAGAGCACTGACAAAGCTTCCCACCCCAAACACATTTGTATATAATGCAATCCCCAACATTTTCTTATTCTCTGGAACTTCACTGTAAAAAAACTCTTGCGTTGCCACCACAGTAAAAATGTCTGAGATTCCCAGCAAAACATACTGTGGTATCAACCAGAATATGCTCAAATTCACAATTTCTAACTTTGATCCTGCTTCTCTCATTTCCCTTCCAATCTTTAGCCTTTTCGCTTCTACCGTAGCTGCAATCACCATGGCTACCACTAAGAGAGCCATTCCAATTCCCATTCTTTGAGTTACACTTGTCCCTTGTCCTGATGAGTGATTAACTGAGACATTGGTATGAAGATTTTGCCATATAGTGGCATTAGCAGTATTATGGATAGTGTAATGGCACTTTGCAGTGTGGCTGGAGGGATCTTGAAATTTTTGATGATGTTTCTCTCATTGTCATTCCTTGTTTTGTGAAAAAAGTCGGAGGTTGTTGGAATATTACTGCAAACACAAGAAGCATTGTCCATATAGGGATTAGCCTTAGCACAACAACCTTGGAGTTTGCTACCATAACTGTGCTGCTTTTAGAATTCTCATTCAACTCCTTTAGGTTTTCCATGTTATCATGACATAGAGGTTTTTCTTGAAGCCTATTTCACCCAAAAGAAAAAACACAACCCTTTAATTTAACAGTAAACTAACTGTATGCGAACAAAATTTTTAAAGGAGAAAAGGTAACTTACTTACTCCATCTCCTTTATTCTGGCTCCTCTTTTGGCAGAGAAATCTTAGAACGGAAACACTTCAATGCATAAGCTTTGATAGATTGAACTTGTTGTTTAAAGGGCTTCTTTGTCTTATTACTATCTTTATATACATATATGGGGCTTCCACATAAGAACACCAACATAGACACGGCCATTGACATTGCAGGAATTAGACTTCCACTGCAAACGCCAAAAATACCAACCTGAAAGAACACAGTCTTCTTATTGGGCTGTTATCTTCTTGCTATGAGGCAATTCTTCATCTTCTTCAAGTTGATTTGCTCCAAAGGCTTGTAAAGATGGGTTGTGCCCACCTTGGCCTAGTGAGATCAGAAAAGAGATGAAGAGGAGAAATGAAGAAGACAGTTTTTTTGCTTCCCGCAGACCTTGACCTTACCACTGTTGTGGATGCCAATGCCGTAAGTCCCTGACCAGAGCAAATAAACAAACACAGCCGCAAGCACACAATTATTTCACCATATCTAGAGAAGACAAATCCAAGTCAACAGAAAAAAAAATATTTTAGGAAATTGCTTCTTGAAGAGGTTGAGGAAGTTGTCAGACCAAAAAGAAAACTATTAGTACTTGATTTTTTCACGTTTCCTTGAACAGTTTTTTTAATCATGATAATTGGGTTTACTTCTGTTTGATGTCGTTTTGTTATGCTGTTGTGTGCCAGAAAATCTGCAAACAAGTTTGCTTCATTATATGATTAATTATATTATGGGAAAAAGGGACATCAATAAGTGTAAATGAAACAGTAGAAAGAAACCACTGATTAAAATCATTGAAAATTTTAAGAAAAATGGGTCACAAAATGGACTGAGATAATGACATGGCAACAAGCTTAATTAAGAAGGGGCATCTTGAATCGTTCTAAACGTCCAATACCGCTTTTATGTAACTTTTGGCAGCTAAAAACCCTATAATCAGTCCACTAACTCAATAAATGGACAAGAGGAGAGACTAATTGTGACTCTATGACTCATAGTTCCATTAACTCAACACATCCCCTTTCAAAAAAACTATTACATCTAGTCCTTAATATAAAAGCTAGTAACTAATCTGAAGAATTAAAAAAGGTAGTTAAGTTAGTTATTTGTAACAAATATGCATGTTTTCTTTTCTAAACTATCCTATTTAATCATGTGTGTGGCATTATCCCTCTATGAGAACCCTTTACAATCAATAGGGATATTTAAAAGAAAAATTATAAATTGGAAGATAATATGGATTGCGGTAGCCTTAAATTTAGGACCAATTCAATCCTCTAGCTAACTATTATATTAAATACCAGAGATAGTATTAGGAAGCCCATGAGCGGTTAAAAAGGAGATAAGAGAATGAAGTGTGATGACAAGAAAATGAACTAGAATTGTGAAGGGTGACTCACAACAAGATAGATGAAAGAGGAGGCCGTGATGGTGAATAATTGGGATAATAAGCATCAGCAATAGGTACCACAAACATTGGCATTATGGAGGTGAGGCCACACCAAGTGTTCACCATCTTCACAGCAGATGAGTTGCTCAGTTTCATAACATCTGTCAAAATGTCCCACTAAATTGGATGCCACCCTTTGAAGGCAAACCTCTATATCCCAGCAATGGCTGAATTTCGCATAAAAAGAACAACCTTCTACTCAATTACAATACACAACGAGATAATAATAAGGTCCTATTTGGTAAGAAGCATTGAGAATTAAGGTAAAAATCGTGATTGGGATTCGGATTGGAATTGAAAAAACACATTAAAAGAGTATTTAATTTCATGATTACTTGCTACTTGGGATTGAGCAAACTCGTATAAGTGGGATTGAGGAATACCACTTGGACAATACTACTTCCTTTTGTGGTATTACTCAATCCCACCTACATGGATTTGCCCAAGTAGCAAGTAATCGCTTATATTAAACATTCTTTTAATAGGGTTTCTCAATTCCAATCTCAATCCGAACCCTTACCTTCATTTTCAATGCTTGGTATCAAACAAGACCATAGATTATAATTGATGGAAATATGGATATAGATTTATACCTGTGAGGAGGACAAGACGTGTTGAGCTCTGGGTTGTGTGTCTGCTTGCCATGGGAAACAAGACGAGTAACTAGAGAATGAGTCTCCGAGGCCCTTATCAAAACAAGAAGGCTACGTACAGTATAAAATGGGTTATGTTCCTGCATGCGTAGCTAATTAGTACCTAACTACATATGTGTTTAGAGAGATTTATATAGGTGGATGGTAGGTGGGTTGTCTCTGATTCCTTAGCCTTAATGCGATACTATTTTGCCACTAGGCAGGCACTCTCAAGAGCGCCAGCTCCCTGCCTTGTATAGTATATAATCATGGAGCAATAAAGTAATTCATTTCTTAAGTCAGCCATAAACCCAAAACCACATCTACTCAGGATTTATCATCAACACAAAGGGAAATTGAAAACTGAAATTGCCCAGAAAGAGAAGCTTTTAAAGCACAAAAGGGCAAGAACATGCAATAAACACACATTCACAAGTAGGCATTCGACGTGCAAAATCTGAAGTTAAATGAAACAGTGATTATTAGGAAATCCAAGTGTGTGTGTTGACGTTAATTTGCCAAACATCTTTCATGATGATCACACACCTTTACGATGTACTTTGCTATGTGTTCATATATCATTGGCTTTCTGATGGGGTGCCAGGCTTTGACGGCTCATCACTATGTCTTCTGGTTGTTCAAAGTCCTCATTCACATATAAAAAAGAAGCACAAAGATACATGAGTGGTACTCTCTTTCCCTTTCAAGTAACACTAACACAACAAATGTGTTATTTACCTCCCTCATTTATGTCTGTTTTCAAAAACAGAAGAGACTTCATGTCTGTTTTAAACAAAACAGACATAAATTCACGTCTGTTTATTCAAAACAGACATTACTTCACTTCTGTTTAGCAGAACACAAGACGTTACTTCATGTCTATTTTCAAGTAAACAAACGTGAAGTGGCTTCATTTTAAAAAAAATTTGCCCGCAGCTCACATCAGTAGTTCATATCAGATCTGCTGTACTGCGAAGAACCTCCAGCTCGCAGCTATCTCGCGCGCAACTTTGATTTTTCAGTCTCTCCTCTCATTTCCTCTTCTCCGGGCAGTAGCCGTGAGCTACTCAAAGATTTTTCGGTCTCTCCTTCTGATTTCAGCTCTTCAAGGTCGTAGCCCCCCTCCATTGCATCACGGTTCTGCAGTAGCGTGTTGCAGCAGCTCGCCGTTGAAGCCGTGAAGCTCACATGCACAGCAGCTCACCGTCGTCGTCCTCTCTGTAGGCTGTTGATTCGAAGGCACGCCGAACAGTGAAGGTAAGTTCATTCAACCATTGCTATTGTGGGTTGTGTGTTGTTACGTGGGTGGTTTGAGTAGCTTGAGGAGTTTTGAATTGGTTTTGAGGTTGCCTGTTTAAATTTTTACTGAAGAAGATTGTGTTTAGATAGTTTAAATTTGTATTATTGATTGGGTAGAAATTTTAAAGATTTCAAGCCTTGTTAATCTTGTTAGAAAATAATGCATACAAGGTGTTTGTCAAAATGCCTAAGAGGGATTGCATTAGATAGTTTCCTATATGTATTGAATTTAGATTAAGGATTGGGTATACATTAAATTAGTAATGAAAAAA